>NC_067408.1:2547027-2907027 GCF_009764475.1 Pristis pectinata | reverse complement strand
CCAGGGTGAGCTAACCAATTGGACACAAAATTGGCTTGGTGGTAGGTGTCAGAGTGTGATGTGGAGGGTGGTTTTTCAGATTGGAGACCTGTGACCTGTGGTGTGGCGCAGGGATCGGTGCTGGGTCCTCTGCTGATTGTCAAATATATTAACGACTTGGACAAGAATATGGGTGGCGTGATTAGTAAGTTTGCAGATGGCACCAAAATTGGTGGTGTGGTGGACAGTGAAGAAGGTTGTCCAACACTACAACAGGATCTGGATCAACTGGGAAAGTGGGCAAAGAAATGGCAGATGGAGTTTAACACAGTCAAGTGTGAAATGATGCATTTTGGGAAGTTAAACCAAGGCAGGTAATACACAGTGAATGGCAGGGCCCTGGGGAGTGTTGTAGAACAGAGAGACCCAGGGGCACAAGTCCTGGATTGTTTTAAAGTGGTGACACAGGTAGACAGGGTGGTGAAGTTGGCATATGGCATACCTGCCTTCATTGGCTGAGCACAAGAGTTACAGTTGTACATAACATTCGTTAGGCTGCACCTGGAATATTGCATGCAGTCCTGGTCACCACACTACAGGAAGGGTGCGATTAAGCTGGAGACGGGGCAGAAACGATTCACAAGGATGTTGCTGGGACTGGAGGGCTTGAGTTATAAGGAGAGACTGGATAAGCTGGGGCTGTTCTCCCTGGAGCAAAAGAGGCTGAGAGGGGACATGATAGAGGTTTATAAAATTATGAGAGGCATAGATAGAGTAGACAGCCAAGGTCTGTTTCCCATGGTAGGGGTGTCTAATACCAGAAGGCACAGGTTTAAGGTGAGAGGGAGGAGGTTTACAGGGGATCTGAGGGGGTAAGAGTTTCACCAACAGGGTAGTTGGTCTCTGGAACGAGCTGCCAGAGGAGGAGGTGGAGGCAGGGACACTAACAACATTTAAGAAGCATCTGGAAAGGTACTTGAATGAGCAGGGCATAGCGGGAGATGGAATTAATGCAGGCAGGTGGGATTAGTATAGGGAGGCATGGTGGTCGGCATAGACACGATAGGCCAAAGGGCCTGTTCCCATGTTGTACAATTCTGTAACTCCAAGGTTGTTGGCATAAAGCTTCAAGTCTGTTTCTCTCTGGACAGATGCTGGTTACAATGCTGTATAAATGTGCGTTGGACATTCACACATCGATTGGTCTGCCATGGTTTTATAAGGCAACTCATGACCACTCTCTCAAGGGCCGCTAGGGATGGGCATTAGATGTAAGCCTTCTTAGTATCACCTATTCCCAGGGACTGAATAAGAAGCTCTTCCCGATAGCTGCCTTTACCCCTCATTTCCATCCCAACAATGAACACACTCCCATGTCTCATCCAGGTCGGACTTTATCCAGAGTATTGCAAGAAGGTTACTCTGAGCTTGCCAATAATTTCTGGCTAACGATGCATTAACCTGGGTCATTGTCAAGGACAGTAGGAACCAATCAATGCAATAAATCTATAAATCTATACAGCTGCTCAACCGTCCTGCTCATAAACCAACTTTCCATAAGCCATAAATTGATTAGCCATTTGTTAATCAGTAAGAGAGTGAGTTCCAGGAATTTCCCAGCCTCGTTATTGAGGTAAACGTGCACACCGCTCCAGGAACCAGTTTCAGATGCTCCAGCTCCAAACCTGCACACAGCTTCACTTTCAAAGTGGGCTCATCACTCTGGGTCAGAGATGTTTGCAAAGGCTGCTCGTTTCATCCCGGAGTTGCAAACAGAAGAACAGAGCAGGGTGCAGATGGGTTGCTTGGTATTGTGCTGGGACTCCCCAGTGAGAATGTCTTGGCTCATTGATCATTAGAGTCAGAGAGTCATAGTCACACAGCATGGAAACAGGCCCTTCAGCCCAACTCGTCCATGCTGACTGTGTTGCCCAGCGAGCTAGTCCCATCCGCCCACGTTTGGCCCATAGCCATCTAAACCTCTCCTATCCATGGGCTTATCTAGGTGGCTTTTAAGCATTGCTAAAGTGCCTGCCTCAACCACTATTTCTGGCAGCTCGTTCCAAATACGCACCGCCCTTTGCGTGAAGAAGCTGCCCCTGATGCCCCTTTTAAATCTCTCGCCTCAGATCTTAAACCTACGCCCTCTTGTTTTTAACACCCCCTCCCTGGGAAAAAGACTGTGTGCTTTCACCCTGTCTCTTCCCCTCGTGATCTTATACACCTCTATCAGGTCACCCCTCAATCTCCTGTGTTCCAGGGAATAAGGTCCGAGTCTACACACCTCTCCTTGTAACTCAGGCCGCCAAGTCCAGGCAGCAATCTGGTAAACCTTTTCTATACTCTTTCTAGTTTAATAACATCTTTCCTATAACAGGATGACCAAAACTGTGCGCAATACTCCAAGTGTGGCCTCGACCAACGTCACTCCCTAAATGCAATCACTCCCTAACACAGCACAGTCGTACAGCTAGTGAAGCCACTGCCTCACAGCTCCAGAGACCCGAGTTCATTCCTGACCTCGGGTGCTGTCTGCGTGGAGTTTGCACGTTCTCTATGGGTTTCCACTGGATGTTCCGGTTTCCTCCCACATCCCAAAGACATGTGGGTTGGTGGGTTAACTGGCTGCTGTAAGTTGCCCCCAGTGTGTGGGAGAGGAATAGAATCTGTAAGGAGTTGATGGGAATGTAGGGAGAATAAAATGGGACTGTGGTTGATGGTCGGCATGGACTTGTTGGGCCAAAGGGCCTGGTGCCAGGCTGTACGACATTATGAAAAAGATATCTTTGTGTTTCTTCAGAATTTGTCACCAGCTCGGGACTTCCTGACACTCGTCAATAAAGTAACAATGAAGCACAGTCACCTTACATGGGGAGTTGGAGTAGAACCTAGAACGTAGAACACTGCAGCACAGTACAGGCCCTTTGGCCCAAGATGTTGTGCTGACATTTTATCCTGCTCTAAGATCTATCTAACCCTTCCCTCCCACATCGCCCCCCATTTCTCTATCATTCATGTGTCTATCTAAGAGTCTCTTAAATGTCCCTAAAGTATCTGCCCCACAACCTCGTTCCACACACCCACCACTCTCTGTGTGAAAAACTTACCCCTGACATCCCCCTTATACCTTCTTCCAATCACCTTAAAATTATGTCCCCTCGTGTTAGCCATTGTCACCCTGGGAAAAAGTCTCTGACTGTCCACTAGATCTAAGCCTCTTATCATCTTGTACACCTCTATCAAGTCACCTCTCATCCTCCTCCTCTCCAAAGAGAAAAGCCCGAGCTCACTCAACCTATCCTCATAAGACAATAAATGGGTCCTTTTCAGGTTGGAGGGGGGTAACTGGTGGAGTACCCCAGGGATCGGATCTTCGCCCACTGGTCAATACTGACCTGGAGGAAGGAACAGTGTGTAAGGTTTCAAATTTGCCAGTGACACGGCAATCGGTGGAAGGGCATGTTGTAATGAGGGCACTGTGATTCTGCAACGGGATATCGGCCCGGTGAGTGAGTGGCCACATGGAGTTTAATGTGGGGAAGTGTGAGGTCATGCACTTTGGTAAGAGGAATCAAAAGGTGGATTATTGTCTAAGTGGAGAGAGACCAAATGAAGGAAGTTCAGAGCTGTTCTAATTCATAAAGAGGGGCTTTTAGCAAGAGGGGTCAACAAGTAATTAAGAAGGCAAGCGGTTTTCATAGCAAAAGGTTGGGGTTTAAGAATCGGGAGGCCTTGTTCCAGGTGTACAGGGTGTCGGTGAGACCACACCTGGAGGACTGTGCGCAGTTTTGGTCTCCTCAACTAAAAATGGATGCAGGAAACATTGGAGGGCATCCGAAGGAGGTTCACCAGGGTTGTTACTTGGATGAGTGGGTTGTCCTGTCAGGAGAGGTTGGACAGTTCAGGTCTGTATTCCCTGGAGTTCAGAAGAATGAGGGGTGACTTATTCAAACATGTAAGTTCCTAGAAGGACTTGACAGGGGAGATGTTGAGATGTTTCCACCAGTGGGAGAAGTTACAAGATTTAAAACTGAGGTACACAGAAATGTCTTCTCTCAGAGGGAGGTGAATCCCTGGAATTCTCTGCCCTGAGGGAGGTGGAGGCCGGATCATTGGATATATTTAAGTTGGAGGTGGATGAATATTTGAAAGATTGAGGAATTGAGGCACAGGAGTTGAGGCCAGCATAGATCAGCCATAATCATATTGAAAGGTGAGATAGGTTTGAAGGGCCAAGTGGCCTATTTCTGCTCCTATTTTCTTTGTTCTTTGGACTGTAGTGAATTTGTGCACAGAAAGCTCCCACAAGATGCAATGCAGTAATGACAAGGAAGAGATGATTGATTTTTGTTGAAGTTTGGTTATGGGTTAATGTTGTCTGAGACTCTGGGGAGAACACCTCTGAAACAACGGCAAAGAAATCCTCTAAGAAAGTGGTGTGGCCTTCCTTCCACATCCCATGCACCTTTGACTGTGCAGCACTCCCTTGATACTGCACTGGGTGAGAAAGCCTTACGTGCTCAACACTCTGCGGGCTAAGAGATGAGAGAATTTCCCGTTGATCATCTGCTGATCAGTACCCTACCCCCCCACCCCATTCCCCCCCAACCCCCACCGTGTCCTGCGTGGGCCCAAGGTCCTTCCTCAACGACATCACCTAATCCTGGTCATTTATCACTTTTCTGTTTGTAGGATCTTGCTGTGCACAAGTTAGCTGCTATAATTCCCTACATTACAGCAGGAACCAGCCTTCAGAAGGAACTCCATTGGCCATGAAGCAGTATTGGGATGTCATTTGAGTCCTGGAGTCATACAGCACGGAAAACAGGCCCTTTGGCCCAACGCGTCCATACTGTCCAAGCTTAGTCCCATTTGTCTGCTTTTGGCCCACAGCTCTCTCAAGGTTTCCTTCCGTGTACCTGTCCAAGTGTCTGTCGATGCAAGAAAAGGTACCACAGAAATGGGAACGTAGTCTTCAAACCGAGAACTTCCGAGGTACAATTTTTCAGATGATTGAAGCGCCCGGCAACAATGGAATTGTTTGTCTTTTGCTAATGGCTGTTGGTGTATTCATTTCATTGATTGCACCATCACTTTGCCTTGCTTCAATCAATACTGACTCATGTTCCATTCCAGGATATCTCTCACACCGAGGACGATCTCATCACTTCCCAGAAAATGCAAGATAATCGAGCCATCGAGCAATGCAGCACGGATACAGGCCCTTCGGCCCAACCAGTCCATGCTGACCACGGTGCCCACCCAGCTAGTCCCAATTTCCTGCGTTCGGCCCATATCCCTCCAAGCCCCGCCCCTCCATGTACCTATCCAAGTGCTTCTTAAATGATCCTGTTGTACCTGCCTCACCCACTTCCTCTGGCAGCTCGTTCCATACACTCACCACCCTTTGTGTGAAAAAGTTGCCCCTTGGGTCCCTTTTAAATCTTTCCCCTCTCACCCTAAACCTATACCTCCTAGTTTTGGACTCCCCTACCCTGGGGAAGAGACTGTTACCGTCCACTTTATCTATGCCTTTCATAATTTTAAACACTTCTATAAGGTCGCCCCTCATTCTCCTCCGTTCCAAGGAATAAAGACCTCGCCTGACCAACCTCTCCCTATAACTCAGGCCCTCGAGTCCTGGCAACATCCTCGTAAATCTTCTCTGCACTCTTTCCAGTTTAGCCAGCTCTTTCCTATAACAGAATGAGCAAAACTGTACACAGTGCTCCAAGTGTGGCCTCACCAATGACTTATACAACTGCAACATAATGTCCCAACTCCTATACTCAATACCCTGACTGATGAAGGCCAGTGTGCTAAACGCCTTTTCACCACCCTGTCTACCTGTGACGCCACTTTCAACAAACTATGCACTTGTACTCTGAGGTCCCTCTGTTCTATTACTGTGCCATTCATAGTATAAGTCCTACCCTGGTTTGACTTTCCAAAATGCATCACCTCAGACTTATCTGCATTGAACTCCATTTGCCACTCCTCGGCCCACTTCCCAAACTGATCAAAATCCCTCTGTGATCTACGATAACCTTCACTATCAACAACACCTCCTGATTTCGTAATCAGAAGACTACTTTGTAGGTTTCCTCCAAGTGTTCGGTTTCCTCCCACATCCCAAAAATGTGCAGATGAGGAGGCTAATTGGCTGCTGTAAGTTGCTCCTAGTGGGTAGGTGAGTCCTTGGTTTGACCCCATTAGAGATATTCCCATCGCCCACACTCCCTGAAGCTTAACAAGCTTCTCTTCTCTCCTTCCTAGTTCTGACGAAGGGTCTTCCACCTCAACCATTAATTCTGTTTCTCTCTCCACAGACGCTGCCTGACCTGCTGAGTGTTTCCAGCATTTTCTGTTTTTATTTTAGATTTCCAATGTCTGCTTTTGCCTTGACTTTCACATCCTAAAACTGACTCTGTTTCTTACTAAGAGTAGCTGAGTGAGCTGCTTGTCGTATATCTGCTTCCCATTAATGGAACAGTCGACAGTTTTTGTTGATCCTATTCAGGATCAGGGCATCGTCGACAAGACCAGCATTTATTGGCCATCCCTTATTGCCCTTGAGAAGGTGGGGGTGAGCTGCCTTCTTGAACCGCAGCAGTCCTGGGGAAGGTACTCCCACAGTGCTGTTGGGGAAGGAGGGAGGGAGGGTTTAGACCCATTGACAATGAAAATTTGGTGGGATACTTGGGGTATTGTGGTCACTGCACTACAGAAAGGCTTTGGAGAGGGTGCAAAAGAGGTTCACCAGGATGTTGCCTGGATTAAAGACTATGAGCTATATGGAGAAGATGGACAAACTTGGGTTGTTTTCTCTGGACCGTTGAAGGCTGAGTGGAGACCTGATAGAAGTTTATAAAGTATGAGAGGCAGAGATAGGGTAGACAGTCTTTTTCCAAGATTAGAAATGTCAGATACTAGAGGGCATAGGTTTAAGGTGAGGGGAAAGTTTAAAGGAGATTTTTGAGGCAAGTTTTTTACACAGAGAGTGATGGCTGCCAGAGGAGGTGATGGAAGCAGATACAACAGCAATGTTTAGAAAGAAGTTAGACAGGCACAATAACAGGCAGGGAATGGAGGGATATGGATCATGTGCAGGCAGATAGGATTAGTTTGGATTGGCATCATGGTCAGCACAGACATGGTGGGCCGAAGGGCCTGTTCTTGTGCTGTATGTTCTTCGTTCTAGGTTCTTTACTTCCAAGTCAGGATGGTGTGTGAGATGGAGGGTAGTGTTCCCCTGAGCTTGCTTGCCCAGATGGTAGAGTTTGGGATTGCCTGTTTAATGATTGAATATTAACCCTTGTTCCCAAGCACGCAAGGGGGTAATGTTAATCCTCGTGTGTGGACGGGGAGAGGAAGTGTCTCAGGAGTAGCCCTGGAGGGAGTCCTGAGGCCTGAGTCAAGGAAAGGGGAAGGGATAATTGACTGGTAGAAGAATGAGAGGATTTTTTTCCCCACATACCTCATTTCTCATGACATACGAGACTGAGGGGTGACCTTACAGCGGTTTATAAAATCACAAGGAGCATAGATAAGGTGGATGGTCACAGATGGTGGGGGAGTCTAAAACGAGAGGGCACAGGTTTAAGGGACCTGAGGGTGTGGGTATATGGAACGAGCTGCCAGAAGAAGTGGCAGAGGTGGGTACAGTTACAATCTGTAAAAGACATTTGGACAGGTACATGGATAGAGTCAGAGCCACAGAGTCACACAGCACGGAAACAGGCCCTTTGGCCTAACTGGTCCATGCCGACCAAGATTCCCATCTAAGCTCATCCTATTTGCCCACATTTGGCCCATATCCCTCTAAACCTTTCCTATCCGTGTATCTGTCTATCCATGTAACATCTCTTCCTCAAAGGGCGGTGGGGGCAGAGTTGAGTTCTTTGAACATTTTTAACATTTTAAATGTTCTTTGAAAATTTTTGTGATGTAGATGAGGTGGGGAATGGCAGAGCAGGCCCAAGGGGCCAAATGGCCTCCTCCTGATCCTAATTCATATACTGACACTGTAGTATCCATATTGATATAGATAGTGACACTGTAGTATCCATGGTGACACCGTAGTTCCAATAGTGACACTGTAGTATCCATGGTGACACTGTAGTTCCAATAGTGACACCGTAGTATCCATGGTGACACTGTAGTTCCAATAGTGACACCGTAGTATCCATGGTGACACTGTAGTTCCAATAGTGACACTGTAGTATCCATAGTACAGAGGTGTGTCTGTCTAAGTGCCTGTTAAATGTTGCGATTTTATCTGCCTCCACCACCTCCCCTGGCAGCCCGTTCCAGGCACCCACCACTCTCTGTGTAAAAGAACTTGCCTCATAAATCTCCTTTAAACTTTCCCTCTCTCACCTTAAACCTGTAACCTCCAGTATCTGACATTTCCATCCTGTCTACCCTATCTATGCCTCCCATATGCTTCTATCAGGTCACCCCTCAGCCTCTGATGCTCCAGAGAAAACAATCCAAGTCTGCATCTTAGCTAATACTCTCTAATTCAGGTGAACCTCTTCTGCACCCTCTCCAAAGTCTCCACATCCTTCCTGTGATGCGGTGACCAGAACCGCACACAATACTCCAAATGCGGCCTGACCACAGCTGCAACATGAATTCCCAACTTTTATACTCTGCGCCCCGAATGATGAACGCAAGCATGCCTTATGCCTTCTTCATCGCCGTATCTACTTGCTTGGCCACTTTCAGGGAGCTCTGGACTTGCACCCCAAGATCCTTCTGTACATGAGTGTCCTGACTTTTACAGAATTGCATTGGACCTCCCAAAGTGCAACACCTCACACTTGCCCAGATTAAACTCCATCTGCCATTTCTCTGCCCATATTTCCAAGTGCTCTCTATCCTGCTGAATCCTTTGACAACCTTCCTCACTGTCCACAACTCTGTCAATTTTTGTGTTAAGATAAGAAGATTTCTTTATTAGTCACATGTACATCGAAACACACAGTGAAATGCATCTTTTGCGTAGAGTGTTCTGGGGGCAGCCCGCAAGTGTCGCCACACTTCCGGCACCAACATAGCATGCCCACAACTTCCTAACCCGTATGTCTTTGGAATGTGGGAGGAAACCGGAGCACCCGGAGGAAAACTACACAGACACGGGGAGAACGTACAAACTCCTTACAGACAGTGGCCGGAATTGAACCCAGGTCGATGGCGCTGTAAAGCGTTACACTAACGGCTACACTACCGTGTCTGCAGACTTACTAATCAGCCCGCCTACATGTTCATCCAGATCATTTACATATACCACATACTAACACACCACAATCCCGGGATTTGACAGATTAGCTGCTGAGACTACCCTCCCTCGACATCTAGAAGCAGGGGTCATGGTCGCAGGATGATTGGTTGGACATGTACAACTGAGAAAAGCACAACTTTATTTACTCAGGCAGTTGTGAATCTATGGAATTCTCCAACCTTTGGTGCACTGTTGTCAAATTTATTCAAGGCAGCAGTTGTAAGAGCATTGGGGGGAGTCAGGACAGGGTATTTGAGATGCTGGATCTCAAGGGACAGACTGGCCTATTCCTGCTTTTGTGCTTCAGTATTCCAGATGCATTAATGTATTTGCAGTGCAGTTGTTACTCAAAGCTTCTACCAAGTGTAGGTGGACTGGTTGGATGCTTATTTTGTTTAATTGCAGCAAAGCAGGACTGAATAGCGAACAGTTTGTACAGAAATAAAGGATGGTGTGTCATTGCTTCGGTGGGTTCCTGATATCAGAAGCAGACACACTATCACTTACTGCCATCTAGCTGCGATTCCCAGATTTCATTCATTCAAGGCCATTCATTCTGTGGGTGTGTCAGCCTCCTCTGGGGTGAGGTGTACAGGTGAGGGGAGGGGGAGGGTTCATGGGAGCAAGATAATTATCTCTCGGGTATTCCCTTCCCATCTCAGTGGAAGTGCCTGTGTTTATTTGGCCCATGTTTTCCATGGCTTTTCACCTAGTTCTACTTGCCAGGTTTGGGATTAAAATGGATGCTGGGTTAAACCAAAAATTAGGGTTAATCTAGGGGTGAGTGTCGGGTTTGGGGTAGAGTCAGGGATGAGGTTCAGGTTAATCCAGGGGTTAGTTACAGGTTTGAAGTAGAACCAGGGGTTAGATTAGAGTTAATCCAGAGGTTAGTGTTGGGTTTTGAGTAAAATTAGGGTCAAGGTTCCATCCACCCACTGCCGGCCCCACAGCCATCCAAAATCTCTTCCTTCATCCCCCCTTTTCCATGATTCTACCGACAGCAGCTCTTCCTAGCTCCGAGCCCAGAAATTTCCTCCTTAAACTCTCTGTCTCTCCATCTCTCCTTCCTCTTCTGAAACCCAACTCATTTTCAAGGTTTTGTGGACTTGTCCCAACACCTCCTCAGATGCCTTGGTGTTATGTTTACCTGATAACACTCCTCCAAATGGCCTTGAAGGAAATTTGCATTTCTATAGTGTCTCTTACATCCTCAGGACATCCCAGTTTAGCTGTTAGAGCCAATGCGGAATTTATGCACTGATGACAGATCGTCTGCTCCTCGTGATGTTGTTGAAGGAGAAATGTCAGCCAATTCACCAGGGAGACGTAGAACACAGAACAGTACAGCACAGGAGCAGGCCCCTCGGCCCACGATGTCTGTGCCGAGCACAATGTCAAATTAAACTAATCCTTTCTGCCTGTACATGGTCCACATCCTTCCATTCCTTGCAGATTTATCGTGCCTGTCTAACAGCATCTTAAACTCCACCATTGTACCTGACTCCACCACCACCCCGGCAGCCCGTTCCAGGCACCCACCACTCTCTGTGTAAAAAACTTGCCTCACACATCTCTAAACTTTCCCCCTCTCACCTTAAAGCTAGGAATACTATTGACATTCCCAACCTGGGAAAAAGATTTACCCCATCTATGCCTCTCATAATTTTATAAACCTCTTTCAGGTCTCCCCTCAGCCTCCAATGCTCCAGAGAAAACAACCCAGAGTTTATCCACATCTCTCATCCAGGCAGCATCCTGGTGAACTTCTTCTGCACCTTTCCTACAATCTCCACATCCTTTTTGTAATGAGGCGGCCAGAACTGCACACAATACTCCAAATGTGGCCTGACCAAAGTTTTATACAGCTGCAACATGACTTCCTAATGGGGAGCTCGGTGCTGTCATTTCAAAGCTCTTGGAGAATTAACACCATTGTCAGTGTTATTAGTATACTGCCTCTTTGTGTACTCAAGAATTAAATTATAGCTGAGCTGTGAAGAGTCGCTAGGAGCAAGCATGCTGTAATTATGCCAGTTTGATTTAAGGTGCTTCATATCGTCATCCTTAATACAAATGTAATGGGTCATAATTGTTTGCAGTTTTAACCTGACATAAATGGTTTTATGTTAATCAAAGAACCAAGTGCATTAGGTTGCAGACTTTCTGCATCATTTATCATTGTGCCTTCATGACATTTTATTTAGCCGTTTCATCTTAGACCAGCTTGGTTATAGCCGGGAGCTCAGGAAACACCCTGTTACTATCGATGAGTCAGAGGAAATATTTGACAAGGACAAGTCTGTGAAGCTCTCCATTTTTATAGTGCCGTTCACAGCTTCAGGGCATCGCACTACAGCCAGTAACAGTCCTTCTGTAGTGAGGTCGCTCTGACGGATAAGACAATGCAAATCTCCAGAAATCTGCAGTCCACTGGAACAACCAAAAAGAAAATGCTGCAGGTGTGCAGCAGGTCAGGCAGCATCCGTGGAGAGGGAAATGGATTTCACAGCTCTGGTCAACACCCCTTTGTCAGAACTGGAAAAGTGAGAAGATAATATAGTGAGAAAACAGTCGAGGCACTGAGTTCAAGAGTCAGGAAGTTATGTTGCACCTTTATAAAGCTCTGGTTAGGCCGCACTTGGAATATTGCATTCAGTTCTGGTCGCCCCATTACAGGAAGGATGTGGAGGCTTTGGAGAGGGTGCAGAAGAGGTTCACCAGGATGCTGCCTGGATTAGAGAATATTAGCTAAAAGCAGAGATTGAACAAACTAGGATTGTTTTCTCTGGAGCATCGGAGGCTGAGGGGAGACCTGATGGAGGTTTATAAGATTATGAGAGACACAGATAGGGGAGATAGCCATATCTTTTTCCCAGGATAGAAATGTTGAATACTAGAGGGCATAGCTTTAAGGAGAGAGGGGGTAAGTTTAAAGGAGATGTGTGGGGCAAGTTGTTTACACAGAGAGCAGTGGGTGCCTGGAACAGGCTGCCAGGGGAGGTGGTAGCGGCAGATACAATAGAGGCATCCAAGAGGTTTTTAGACAGACTCATGAACGTGCAGGGAATGGAGGGATGTGGATCATGTGCAGGCAGAAGGGATCTAGTTTAATTTGGCATCATGTTCGGCACAGACACTGTGGGCTGAAGGGTCTGTTCCTGTGCTGTTCTGTTCTATGTTCTATAAGCACCTGAATCCCCAAGGCATATAACACTGTGGACCAAGTACTGGTAAATGGGGACAGCCGGATGGGTATGATGGTCAGCATGGACATGGTGGGCTGAAGGGCCTTTATGATTCCATGATTAAGGGATTGTTTTGACATTCAGTGAGGCTTAACAGGGATGGCCAGAATAAATCATGGGCAACATTTCTCTTCAAGTGAAGACAGTGCCCTCACTCTCCTCAGGTGGAACCCAGAATCTCTGCAGTTGGACTTCAGATGGTCAGAGCCTGTCGTTTCACGTACAGAAGCAACGCAAAATCTGCTGGAGGAACTCAGCGGGTCGGGCAGCATCTGTGGAGGGAAATGGACAGTCAGCGTTTGGGGCTCGAGACCCTTCACCTGGACTGAAAGATAGAGGGGAGAGAGCCGGTATATAGAGGTGGAGGGAGAGGACGGGGCAAGATCTGGCAGGTGATGGGTGGATCCAGGTGAGGAGGGGGGGGATCGGCAGATGGGGGAGGGGAGGGTGGTGACAGGGACAGAGGCTGGGAGGGGACAGGTGGAGGTGACAGAGGGCTGCAGATGGTGGGATCTGATGGGAGAGGAAGGTGGAGCCTGGAACCAAATAAGGGAGGTGGGGAGGGCAGATGGGAACAGTGGGGGGGGGGGAGGGGACCCAGTGGAAGGGGTGTGTGGGTGACGGGCAGATGGCGTGGGTGGGGGGGGGGAGGAACAGGGTGCTGGGGGCTGGGGACGGTGTAGGAGGAACTGGGTAGATCAGGGGGAGAGGGGAAAGGGTCAGAGGGGGAGCAGGTTACCTGAAGTTGGAGAATTCAATGTCCGTGCCGTCGGGGTGTAGACTCCCCGGGGGGAATATGAGGGGCTGTTCCTCGAGTTTGTGTTTGGTCTCACCCTGGCAGTGGAGGAGGCCGAGGACAGACAGGTTGGGGTGGGAATGAGGAGGGGGATTAAACTGGGAGCAACTGATTGTCTTCTTTTCACAGTTCGTGGACAAGTACATGGATAGAAGAGGTTTAGAGGGATATGGGCCAAACACGGGTAAATGGGACTGGCTCAAATGGGAGTCTTGGCCAACATGGATGAACTTGGATGAAGGGCCTGTTTCCGTGCTGTGTGATTGTGTAAAAGTTTGCTCACATCCACACTTGCTTCGGTCTTTGGACTCCACACCCCAAGATTAGGTAGAGACCAACCACACATTGACTTGAGCAGGTTGGAATTTACAGCCCTCAGTAATCGCACAGGTACGTCACCTTCCCACCGCTGTAGAACCATTTCCTCAAACTCTCAACCCTTCAGCATAAACACAATAACCGTTCACCTCAGTCCTTCTTTCCCTGTGGAGGGTGGGGGTGGGCTCCTAACCCCCCCTGCTTTGGGTAAAATACCTCACAGCGCCAGAGACTCGGGTTCGATCCCGACCTCTGGCGTTGCCTGTGTGTGGAGTTTGCACGTTCTCCCTGTGACCATGTGGGTTTCCCCCAAGTGCTCTGGTTTCCTCCCACATCCCAAACACTGGTAGATTAATTGGCCGCTGTGTATTGCCCCTGGAGTGGGTGGGAGGTAGAAGAATGGGGGAGAGTCAGAGTCATTGAATCCTAGAGTCACACAGCTCAGAAACAGGCCCTTCAGCCCAACTGGTTCCTGCCGACCAAGAGTCCCATCCAAGCTAGTTCCATTTGCCTGCATTTAGCTCACATCCCTCTAAACCTTTCCTATCCGTGTACCTGTCCAAATGCCTTTTAGATGTTGTTAATGTACCTGCCTCAGCCACTTGATTGGATTGATCAGTTGATGGGACAGTGGGAAAGAATAGGTTATATGGAAAAAAGTGGGACTGATGGGATTGCTCTGAGAGCCAGCATACACTCAGTGGGCTGAATAGCCTCCTTCCTTATGATGAGAAATATGAAATAAAAATGTTTTTCCTGAATTTCCTAACAAATTTACTTGTGACCATCTTGGAAAAGAGCTCCAGTTGGTTCTGGTTTTCCTGATGGGAGTATCCGATCCATTCTAATGTTATTTGATCCCTCTGCATTTCCCATCCCTTCCACAGACACCATCATGCAGAAGATACAAAAGCCTGAAAGCACGTCCCACCAGGCTCAAGGACAGCTTCTATCCCGCTGTTATAAGACTATTGAACGGTCCCCTAGTACCATAAGATGGACTCTTGACCTCACAATCTACCTCGTTATGGCCTTGCACCTTATTGTCTGCCTGCACTGCACTTTCTCTGTAACTGTAACTCTTTATTCTGCATTCTGTTATTGTTTTCCCTTGTACTACCTCAATGCACTGTTGTAATGAAATGATCTGTATGGATGGCATGCAAAACAACATTTTTCATTGTACCTCTGTACGTGCGACAATAACAAACCAATTTTCTAGTTACTAACTGAAGGCAGTTCTCTCTAACACAACAGCTCTCCAAGGCTAAGTGCCCAACCACACTCTGGAGTCTGGAGTCACACAGATCTGTTCTGGGATCCCTGTTCTTTGTAATTCTTATAAATGACTTGGATGAGGAAATTAGGGGGTAGGTTAGTAAGCCTGCAGATAACACAAAGGTTGGGGGTGTTGTAGATAGTGTAGAAGGTTGTTGTAGGTTACAACGGGATATAGACTGGATGCAGAGTTGGACAGAGAAGCAGCAGATGGAGTTCAATCCCAAAAAACCTGAAGTGATACACTTTGCAAGAACAAACTTGAAGGCAGAGCACAAGGTTAATGGCAGGATTCTTCGCAGTGTGGAGGAACAAAGGTGGCTTGGGGTCCAAGTCCATAGATCCCTCAAGGTTGCCATGCAAGTTGATAGGGCTGTTAAGAAGGCATTTGGCATGTCGGCCTTCATTAGTTGGGGCATTGAGTTCAAGAGCCGCGAGGTAATGTTACAGCTCTCTAGAACTCTAGTTAGACCACACTTGGAGTATTGTGTTCAGTTCTGGTCGCCTCTTTATAGGAAGGATGTGGAAGCTTTAGAGAGGGTGCAGAGGAGATTTACCAGGATGTTGTCTGGATTAGAGAACATGTCTTATGAGGAAAGGTTGAGCGAGCTAGGGCTTTTCTCCTTGGAGTGACGCAGGATGAGAGGTGACTTGATAGAGGTGTATAAGATTATGAGGGGTACAGACAGAGTGGACAGCCAGCACCTTTTCCCCAGGGTGGCAATGGCCAATACTCAGAGGAGGAAAGTTTAGGGGAGATGTCAGAGGTAGGTTCTTTACACAGAGAGTGGTGGGTGCCTGGAACGCACTGCTGGGGGTGGTGGTAGAGGCTGATACAATAGAGGCATTGAAGAGACTCTTAGATAGGCACATGGATGTAAGAAAAATGGGGGGTTATGGGCTGTGTAGGAGGGAAGGGTTAGATTGATTATGGAGTAGGTTTATATAGGTTGACACAACATTGTGGGCTGAAGGGCCTGTACTGTGCTGTATTGTTCTATGTTCTAAGAAACTAGCAGTGACCACAAAACCACTGGCTTCTTCTGGAGACCTTCAGGGTGAGAAATCTGGCCTCCTTACCCAGCGTGGGCTACATGTGACTCCAGACCGACTAATGTGTTTGACTCTGAACTGCCCTCTGAAATGGCCCAGCAAGACAAGGGCAATTAGGGACAGCCGGTAAATGCTGGCCCTTCCAGTGATACCCAGATCCTGAAAAATATTTGGAAGCATGAACAGGAGGATGTGTAGCTCCTCGAACAACTCCCCCCAGTAATCAGATCATGGCCAACCATTTTGCTCGATATGCCTTGATACCAAAACCCAACAAAGATCCGTCGATAACGGTTTTGTGGAGGAGATACCATCTGGCCTCCAACAACTGGCCCAACCCTGAGGTTCTTGCACCCAAGTCATCGGCCATGGGCCCTTCCCACCCGAAGAATTCCTTCCCTCCATCCGCTCAGTGAAACCCCTGCAGAACACACGTCCATCTTAGAACATAGAACATTATGTTGTGCCGAACTAATTAAGCTAATCACACTAATCCCTCCTGCCTACACAATGTCTATATCCCTCCGTTCCCTGCACATCCATGTGCCTATCTAAGAGCCACTTAAACGCCCCTATCGTATCTGCCTCCACCGCCACCCCAGGCAGCACATTCCAGGCTCCCACCACTCTCTGTGTGAAAAACTTGCCCCGCACATCTCCTTTGAATTTTCCCCATCTTGCCTTAAATGCATACACTTTTGTATTAGACACGTTGAACCTCAGAGATAGATTCTGACTGTCTACTCTATCTATGTCTCTCATAGTTTTATAAACTTCTATCAGATCTCCCCTCGGACTCCAACGTACCAGAGAAAACAACCCAAGGTTGTCCAACCTCTCCTTATAGCTCATGCCCTCTAATCCAGGCAGCATCCTGGTGAACCTCTTCTGCACCCTCTCCAACACCTCCACACCCTTCCTGTAATGGGGCGACCTGAATTGAATGCAATACTCCAGATACAGCCTAACCAGAGTTTTATAAAGCTGCAACATAACTTCCAGACTCTTGAACTCAGTGCCTCGACTAATAAAGGCAACCATGCCATACGCCTCCTTTACCAACCTATCAACCACTTTCAGGGAGCTGTGGACTTGGATGTGAAGATCCCTTTGTTCACCATCACTGTTGAGGGCCCTGCCATTAACTGTGTACTTTCCCTTTGTATTTGGTCTCCCAAAGTGCAACACCCTTCTACCCTTCATCAACCCTTAAGGGCCGGAATGAGGACTTGACATTATCTCTTTGAGAAAGTTTGAAGTTGTCCAAAGTGAAAGCATTCTGACTGGTGGCATCATAGCCTGGTGTGGGAGTTCCAATGCACAGGAATGCAAGAGGCTGCAGAGAATGGTGGGCTCAGCCAGTTCCATCACGGGTACAGCTCTCCCCACCATCGAGGACATCTACAATGTCTCAGGAAGGCAACATCCATCATTAAGGATCCCCACCATCCGGGCCGTGCCCTATTCTCGATACTGCCATTAGGCAGGAGGTAAAGGAGCCTGAAGACCCACACCTCACGGTTCAACAACAGCTTCCTCCCCACTGCCTCAGGTTCTTGAACTGACCTGAAAAACCCCAACACTATCTCGGACTATATTTCTTTTTCTCTCCTTCGACTTGTACTAATGTCATTATGTTTATTTTTTATTGTGTAAATGTATAGTTTATATTAATTTGTTTATCTTAACTTATGTTTGTCATGTCTGTAATGTTCTGTGCTGCTGCTGCAAAAAGCTAATTTTCACAGCATTTATACCCTGGGTATATTTGCCTTTGACAATAAACTTAAACAATACAATACAAAGAACATTGGCTCACCCAGGCTGTCCCGACAGCACCCTCCAGCACCGTGACTTCTACCACCAAGGGCAGAGGGAACATGAGAACACCACCTCTTGCAGGTATCCTCCTAATGCTGACTTGGAAATATCTCACCGTTCCTTCATCATCACTGGGTCTAAATCCTGGAACTCCCTCCCCAACAGCACCGTGGGAGCACCTTCACCAGAAGGACTGCAGCGGTTCAAGATGGCGGCTCACCCCCACCTTCTCGATTGGTGAGGTTAGTCTTGCCAGTCAAACCCATCTCCCACGAATGAATAAATAAGTAATCGAAAGCCTTTCATTTCAGGGACTGTGTGTGATCATCTGATTCTGTGCAGCAGGAGATTCCTCAGCCAAAGTTGCTCTGCCGGGGAGAGAGATTCACCAATTTCAAACTCATCGGACACTCCAAACATATCCACACTGAACCGGCAGTGAGGTGCAAGACACATTTTACTTCAAAGGCGAAAAAAAAATTTACAGCAAAATTCTAGAATTGTACAAACATTGAAAACTCATTCGTCCTAAAAATCTGCAGGTGTTGTCAAAGGATCAATTCATCTTCTGATTCTTTGCTTGTTTATATTTTCTGTTGGAGATTCCTGGACAGTTTGGGAGAGAAAATTGGGAAATCCTACAACCTGCCTGCTGTCCATCAACAGCCAACCCCAGATAGTTTGAGTGCATGGCATGGGTCAGGCTGATTTCGGTAGGAGGCCACTCAGCATTCTCGGCAAGCTGCTTTCCCATCAGAAGGTGAAGGGTTCGAGTCTCACTCCAGCCTGCGCCTGGTAACAGAGGACATGACACAGTCTCTGAAGATTGAGTTGTACCCTGTGTCTGGACTGAGAGATTAAGGGTAGTCCTTCCCCTGGCTCTTAAACCAAAAAGGCTTGTTCAAGCCTCATCGCAGAACTTGGTCAGAACACATTTGGAGTATTGTGAGCAGGTTTGGGCCCCGTATCTAAGGCGTTGGAGAGGGTCCAGAGGAGGTACACAAGAATGATCCTGGGGATGAAAGGGTTAATGTATGAAGCGTGTTTGATGGCTCTGGGCTTGTACTCGCTGGAGTTTAGAAGGATGGGGGGGTGGGGGGGGGTGGTCTCATCCCACCGAACATTGAAAGGCCTGGATAGAGTGGACGTGGAGAGGATGTTTCCATCAGTGGGAGAGTCCAGGATCCGAGGGCACAGCCTCAGAATAAAGGGACGTCCCTTTAGAACTGAGATGAGGAGGAATTTCTTCAGCCAAAGGGTGGTGAATCTGTGGAATTTGTTGCCACAGATGGCTGTGGAGGCCAAGTCATTTTTAAAGCAGATGTTGATAGGTTCTTGATTAAGGGGGTTAAGAGTTAGGGGGAGAAGGCGGGAGACTGGGGTTGAGAGGGAAAAATAGATCAGCCATGATCGAATGGTGGAGCAGACTCGATGGGCCGAATGGCCTAATTCTGATCCTATGTCTTATGGTCGAGGTTCCTAGTGAGCTGTCAAGTCTTAACAAGAGAGAGGCTAAACAGTTTGGGTCTGTATTCTTTAGAGTTGAGTAGAATGAGGGGTGACCTTATTGAGACGCACAAGATCCTAAGGAGACGTGACAGGTAACTGTTGAGATGTTTTCACTGCTGGGAGAGTCTCAACGATAGACTTCAGTTACAAGATAAGGTGCAGTGACCTAAAACGCAGGTGCATAGGACTTATTTTTGCAAATGGTGGTGACTCTCTGGAACTCCTAGCGAGTTGTGGTGAGATCATTGGATTGTAAGGCAGACGTAGAGCTAGATTTGAAAAATCAGCGAGTTGAGGGGGATGGGTAATTGGCACCAAAGAGGGGATGAGGTTTGGAGTAGATCAGCCATGGTCATATTGAATGGAGGGCAGGCTTGAGGGGCCGAGTGGCCTACTCCTGCTCCTATTGTCTTGTTTTCTGGTGTTCCCACTCTAAAAACTCAGAATAAATCCAAAGAGATTTCAATGACCTTCCCCCCTAAAGGTGGAAGATCTCCTGTAGAATTGGTTCCCCTTAGGAGGTGGGTTTTAGGAAGATATGAAGAGTATGGTAGCTTTGGAAAACATCTTCTGCTCTTCCTTGATGAGTGGCACAAGGGTCTCATGGAGGAGTGAGCAGGAGTGGTCTGGGAGCAATCTGCTCAACACTTCGCTGTGGGGACTCCTGAACCTGGCCCATGGGAGGCTCTACGTGACTTTGGGTTAGTCACGTTTCTGCTTTCTTGCCTCTTCCAAGAGATTCGGATAAGGGATGGGCCAGGAGGCTGCAGGATTGTGGGGGGAGTATAAGGGTGTGGGCTTGGGTGGGGGGGGGGTTTAAGAAGACAGTGGTGGACAAGACTTGAGAGTGAGACTGGGGATTACAGAGGAGAATTCCAGGGGTCACTGGGGGAGAAGATTGTCCAGGATGGAAAGACATACAGGTTTCTTATCCACTCTTCACTCCCATTGGTTAATGAATACATAAACACACATTGTTGACACCCATTGGCTAATGAGTATGCCTCACACAATCTTCACTCCTATTGGCTAATGAATATACCCTATGCAATCTTCATTCCCATTGGCTAATGAATACATTCCACACAATGTTCACTCCCATTGGCTAATGAATAAATAAGAACACTTTGTTGACTCCCATTGGCTAATGAATACACCCCCACATGATCTTCACTCCCATGGCTAATGAATGGGCCCAGGGCCACTAGTTGCACAGGGTGTGTGTATAATGAGTCTTTCAGCAGAGGTACTTGATTGGGGTCAAGGTAAAGGTTGTGCATAATTCCAATCTTCCATTGACTATTATACAATGACTAACAATACAGAGCAAATTCATTCTACATTTAAGAATCAGAAGGCAAGCCTATGGTGATAACCTCATTAAAGTTTCCATCCAGCCATCGCATTAATCCCAGCCAACGCCACCCTACGGTGAGGACAGCCCTGTGATCACCCACTGGATAAACCTGAAGACCTCGTCACACTCTCACCTCCTCCCAATACATTTGCAGTCCCTTGCCAATGCACTCCCACCGCTGGCTGCCCAACCCACCCAATCCATTTCTCTGGCCAGTCAAAAAGCAAACAGACTCTTTGTCACTGACTGGCTGGCTTTTGATGTTTAGTCAAACAACCTCACTATCCCCATCTTCTACCGCCGACACTTAGTAATTAATAGCAGAAGTTTTGAACAAAAAGGATGTGTTTTTAAAGCCCCTGTGATTATTCGTCCCAAGATTGGAATGAAAAGATTGCATAACAACTCTACATTTGTTGATGACATAAGCTTGGTGGTGATATTAGCTGTGGGAAGGATGCTGACATGGGCTTTAGGCAGGCAAGGACACGGCAGGAGGAATATGAAATGAAAAGAATGTGAAATCCTTCATATTTGTGGAAAAAATTGCAAATTGTTTTTGTTATATGATGAAGGATTGAAGAGCTTTGATGTTCAAGGAGACCTGGGTGTCCTTGTAAATGAATCGCTGAAAATTAGCAGCAAATGTTTAGGAAAGCAAGTGGTGTGTTGGCCATTTTATTGTAGGATAGTTTGTGTTTAATTAGTTTGGCAAAATATAGAGGGCCGAAGGGTCGAAGGGCCTGTTCCTGTGCTGTACTGTTCTATGTTCTATCCCACAGTCTGATAATCCCTGATCCGCATCTGGGGGATAGGACGATGGGAAACCCATCTCCCCCATCCTCATTTTCCTACCTGTCCTAATGTTCCTAAAGGAAAAATTTTCACTTATTTTTGAAGCCTTCCATGGTCTGGACCTCCCCTCTGTAACCCCATCAGGTCCCGGGCTCCTCAAGTTCTGGCCCCTTCGCAGCCCTGAATCTATTTACTCCAACCCAACAGTTCCTGAATCTTTGACCCTAGAATTCCTCCCCCAGACCTTGTAGCGTTGCTCTTTAAATCTACCTCTACTGCTCTCTCTGTCCCCAAACCTAACCCTGAATAAGTACACGGTAGCAGGGGTTCAGAGGGACAAGGGCCAGGCACAGGCAAATGGGACTAGCTTGGTGGACGCCATGGTCGGTATGGATGAGTTGGGCTGAAGGGCCTGTTTCTGTGCTGTATTGACTCTATGACTCTAACCCTCATCTACACCTCCTGCTGTGGACAATACCCAAGTGCTTTGGGCATTTTATTCTACCGAAGGTCAGGTACAGCTTGCATTGGACCAAGTTTAAGCCCCATTCCAGTTCCAGAGTCAGAAGTTTGAAACAAGAAGTGTGATGTGTTGGGGTGGGAGAGTTGGGGGATTGTTTCTCTTTCAGAGCCTTGCCCAATGTGGGAACATTGTCGTTTGACACGTGCTAACAAATAATATACTCTTTCTTAAAAAAAAACAAAGGCTCTTTAACCGCACGAAGTATCTTACAGCCTATCCAACAACAGTGAATCCAAAAACATTCCCGGCAGCAGAGCTGTACACCCCCTCAAGGAGAGGGCACAGTCCCTGAACGATAATTGTCTGTGTCAACAGTGATGTCCACCATTTTCCATTTGATTCTGCGTCCTTGGGTTCTTGAGTCTTTTTTGAAATTTGGGGTCAGGGGTGAATCCCTAATCCCGAGCAACCAGGTAACCAGGTCCCCTCCCTTCCCCACCCACCTTCCCCCCACTCCCCCACCACCTCCACCCTCTCCGCGTCTTTCCCGAGGGGGTGGAAGTGGCGCTCTTGAAGCGCTGACCATGTCGCCGCCAGCAAGCGAGGGGTGAGCTCTTCTTCGCGTTGGTCGTGGGGCAGGTGTCACTGGTGGGACAAGGTCCGCTACTCAGGGGCTGGGTTAGGACAGGTACTCCTCCTTGATGTTGAGGGGCAGGGGTTGGGGGATGAGGTTGCTGCTGCTGCTGACCAGCCCGACGGCAGGCAAGGCCCTGGGGCTGGGGGTGGTGGAGCTGGCCTGTTGGGACTGCTGTTGCAACTTCTTCTTATTGATCTTTCTCTCCTTTGCCCGTCTGTTCTGGAACCAAATCTTCACCTGGGACAGAGCAAGAGAAAAGATGCACCAGATCAAAGTCAGTGTCAAAGTTGACTTTATTGTCACGTGCACAAGACCCTTCGTTGTCTTGGTGAAGCAGCCAGCATAATCAAAGACCCCACCCACCCGAGACGTTCTCTTTTCTCTCCTCTTCCATACAGGAGCCTGAGGGCACGTACCACCAGGCTCAAGGACAGCTTCTTCGCCACTGTGATAAGACGATTGAACGGTTCCCTTATACGATGAGATGGACTCTGACCTCACGATCTACCTTGTTGTGACCTTGCACCTTATTGCACTGCACTTTCTCTGTAGCTGTGACACTTTGTACTGTTATTGTTTTTACCTGTACTGCCTCAATGCACTCTGTACTAATGTAATGTGTAATGAATTGACCTGTACCATCGGTTTGCAAGACAAGTTTTTCACTGTATCTCGGTACAAGTGACAATAATAAACCAATACCAATACCAATGTGTGCACAGATGCAATGAAAAGCTTACTTGCAGCCGCATCACACGCACATAACATCAGATAAGCAACATTCACAAGAAAAACATAAATTAAATAAATCATGCACAATTTTTACAAGAAAGAACACAAAACAAAACACGTTTTAGTGCAAAGTGGTCAAAGTGGTCATGGTGTGGCTCGACTGCAGTGATGAGTGTTATGTTTGTTCTTCATCAAGAGGCGAACTTCGCGTGGGTTTAACATCTGTACATTTTTATTAACCAACACCAGACACCAGACTGGTTTGCTTTTCCCTCTCTTTTTACAGCCACCTCCTGTTCCCCCATGTGACCCCTTGCATCGCCTACTGGGAACTGTAGTCCTTTATTATAACTACATAATAATACATAATAACACAATGAGGGTTGTACTGTTTGGTTCAAGAATGGTTGAAGGGAAGTAGCTGTTCCTGAGTCATAAAGAACACAGCCTGAATTTGTTCTATAACCTTCCAGGCCTTAGTGCAACAGTAGGAGTATTGAAGAGGCATTTAGATTTCACATGAACAGGCAGGGAATGGAGGGATATAGACCACGTGCAGGCGGATGGGATTGTGAGCCGAAGGGCCTGTTCCTGTGCTGTACTGTTCGATCTTCTACGTTCTTAGATGTTTTGAGAGTCTCTGCCCTTCCACCACTCCCTCCAGATTCCAACCACCCTCTGGGTGAAAGAATTCTCCCTCAGATCCCATCTTCAGATACTAGAGATAGCCAGAATCCTTTTTCCAGGATAGAAATGTCTAATGCTGGAGGGCATAGCTTTAAGGTGAGCAGGGTAAAGTTTAAAGGAGATGTGCAGGGCAAGTTTTTTACACAGAGAGTGGTGGGTGCCTGGAACAGGCTGCCAGGGGTGGAGACAGATACAATAGAGGCATTCAAGAGGCTTTTAGACAGAGAAATATGCAGGGGATGGAGGGATGTAGATCACGTGCAGGCAGAAGGGATTTAGTTTAATTTGGCATCATGCTAGGCACAGACATTATGGGCCGAAGGTCCTGTTCCTGTGCTGTACTGTTCTATGTTCTATGTAAACCTCCTACCTCTCACCATGAACCTGTACCTTCTATCTTAGACACCCACACCATGGGAAAAAGATTTTGACTGTCCACCTTATCTATGCCTACTCTTCCCTCAGCCCTCTTCACTCCCAGGAAAACAAGCGCAGCCGGTCCAATCTCTCCACATAACTGAAGCTCACCAAACCAGGCAACATCCTAGTGAATCTCCTCTGCACCCTCTCCAGCGCAACCGCATCCTTAAATTGTCATCAGCCATTGACTCAACCTGAAAGATCTGCGCAGGATTCCATCTCTTAGTAACAGGCCTGTCCGTGCTCCTGTTAATTCTGCACTCAAGTCCCCTCCGAACCTTCCTCATCCAGCTCGGAAGGATATCTTTCCATTTCTCTCTCCCTCCGGTTTATTCTCCTTCCCTACTCTATCCCCTGTCACCACTCCCAGGTCAGCAAGCTCCACCTTCTTCCTAATCTCAGAGAAAAGAAGGTTCTCCTGAACTCCCTGTTTGGTTTCTCATCTACCCCAGAGTGCAAATGCTCACTTGGAAATGTATCGCCGTTCTTTCACCATCACTGGGTCAAAACCCTGGAACTCCCTCCTGAACAGCACTCTGGGTACACCTACACCTCCGGGACTGCAGCGGGTCAAGAAGGCAGCTCACCACCACCTTCTCAGGGGCAAGTAGGGATGGACAACTAAATGCCGGCTCAGCCTGAAAAGCCCATGTCCCGTTGAATGACTGTTAACAAAAACACTCCCAACACCAGCCTCCTGAAGCAGACACTCTGTTCTGAGCTCTATCACGGGAAGGAGATGTCAAACAATGAGAGAAGAAGATTGAAGGATGTGCTGAAAATCTCGATGAGGAAGCGTAACATCCCCTGCTGACTCTGGGAACTTCTGGCCCACAAACCACACATAGGAGCACTCCAAGGCCCTGAGTCCGTACACCGGGGACACACAGAGATCCAACACAAGGGACACTCTCTCCCAAACTACCCACCCCATCAGCCACCCCCTGTCCCATCTGTGGAAAAATCTGTGGGCCCCACATTGACCTTAAAGCAGCCAGAAGCGGTAATTGGAATTGGTTTATTATTGTCACATGTACCGAGGTACAGTGAAAAGTT
The DNA here is from genome assembly GCF_009764475.1 of Pristis pectinata. Classification (NCBI taxonomy): domain Eukaryota; kingdom Metazoa; phylum Chordata; class Chondrichthyes; order Rhinopristiformes; family Pristidae; genus Pristis; species Pristis pectinata. The sequence goes on along the minus strand of NC_067408.1, from coordinate 2,881,595 downwards.
TTTGTCTGCGTACCATCCGGACAGATCATTCCGTACGTCAGTACATTGAAGTAATAGAAAGGAAAACAGAATGCAGAATATAGTGTCAGTTACAGAGAGAGTGCAGTGCAGGCAGACAGATAAAGTGCAAGGATGATGTGGATTGGGAGATCAAGAGTTCATCTTTATCGTATAAGAGGTCCGTTCAAGTGTCTTATAACAGCGGGGTAGAAGCTGTCCTTGAGCCTGGTGGTACGTGCTTTCAGGCCTTTGTATCTTCTGTCCAATGGGAGAAGAGAGAAGAGAGAATGTCCGGGGTGGGAGGGGTCTTTGATTATATTGGCTGCTTTACTGAGGCAGCGAGAAGTGTAGACAGAGTCTATGGAGGGGAGGCTGGTTTGCGTGATGGACTGGGCTGCGTTCACAACTCTCTGTGCTTTCTTGCAGTTCCGGGCAGAGCAGCTGCCATACCAAGCCATGGTGCATCTGGATAGGATGCTTTCTGTGGTGAGGGTCATTGGGAATATGCCGAACTGAGGAGTGGAATCAAGTCATCCCCAATCCCGAGGGAACACTGAAGCAGGACGAGGCATACTGACCTGGCGTTCAGACAGCCCCAGGGACAGAGCCAGCTCGGACTTCCTGCGGATTGTGATGTAGCGGCTGTAGTGAAATTCCTTCTCCAGCTCCAATCTCTGGTGGTCAGTGTACACCACCCGGTACTTGTCCTTTGTCCTGGTTTTGCCTGGCAGTGGAGAGAATGTCATTGGATTAATTACATAAGACACACACGTCACCCTCTGCCTTCCAACCACAGACATGCTGCAGGTCTGTGTACACCAGACACACACCGCTCATTGATGTCCCAGAGCAGTAGCGTGTTACTGGGAGTGCAGGAACACTCAGACCCTCGAACCTCGACCGCCATTTGATGAATTCATGATCACAGTCATTGAGCCCAAGTCAGAGACAAAGAGAGATACAGCACGGAAACAGGCCCTTCGGCCCACCAAGTCTGTGCTGACCATCAACACGGTAGTGTAGTGGTTAGCGTAACGCTATTACAGCGCCAGCGACCCGGGTTCAATTCCGGCCACTGTCTGTAAGGAGTTTGTACATTCTCCCCGTATCTGCGTGGGTTTCCTCCGGGTGCTCCGGTTTCTTCCAACATTCCAAAGACGTACGGGTTAGGAAGTTGTGGGCATGCTATGTTGGCGCCGGAAGCGTGGCGACACTTGCGGGCTGCCCCCAGAACACTCTACGCAAAAAGATGCATTTCACTGTGTGTTTGGATGTACATGTGACTAATAAAGAAATCTGATTTTATCTTAACCCCCCACTTACATTAATCCTGTGCTAATCCCATTTCATTCTCCCCACATTCCCACCACCTCCCCCCAGATTCTACCCCTCACCCACACATTAGGGGCAATTTACAGCGGCCAATTAACCCACAGACCTGCATGTCTTTGGGATGTGGGAGGAAACCGGAGCACCCGGGGGAAACCCAGACGGTCACAGGAAGAACGTGCAAACTCCACGCAGACGGCGCTGGAGTTCTGGATCGAACCCTGTGTCTCTGGAGCTGTGAGGCAGTGGCACCACCCTGCCGCCTATGGTCCGTTTGAATCTCAACCTCATTGTCCTCAACACTCCACACGCCCAGAAACAAAGGTTGACTCATGGATTCCATGCATGGTCATGTGACTAGCGTAGATATGTCTGCAATTTTGTTTTTTTTTATGGTGGTGTTTATCTTAATATTGTTATGACTTTGGTTTATTTCTTAATATGTTCTTAAACTTTGTAATACATTTTAATTTTTGTACTATTTTAAATACTTCAACACATCAAATGATGTTACAAACTCTCTGACTGAGCAGATGGTACAAACCCTGGCAGTGAGTGGGAGCTTTAAGTTTGTTGTGCTTTGGGAGTGGTGACCGAGGCTCATTCTGTGGTTATGATGAAGATGATTGTTGTGTGAAGCACATTGAACCACAATGTGCAAGTTTGTTCTCAATAATTTTGACTGACTTCTTATAATGTTTTTGTCCACTAGGTGTGGACAACATTGGCAGCATTTACTAGTCAGACAGTCACGGAGAGATACAGCAGGAAAAGCCTCCACATCCACGCTATCAGGCACCCGTTTTTACACTAGAACCATTTATGCTGCCAGGACTAGAGGGCCTGAGCTATAGGGAGAGGTCAAGCAGGCGTTTAGAGCGCTGGCCTTTATCAGTCAGGGCATTGAGTATAGGAGTTGGGACACTATGTTGCAGTTGTGTAGGTCATTGGTGAGGCCGCACTTAGAGCACAGTGTACAGTTGTGGTCGCCCTGTTATAGAAAAGACCTGGCTAAACTGGAAAGAGCGCAGAGAAGATTTACGAGGATGTTGCCAGGACTCGAGGGCCTGAGTTAGAGGAAGAGGTTGGCCAGGCTGGGTCTTTATTCCTTGGAACGTAGGAGAATGAGGGGCGACCTTATAGAAGTGTTTAAAATTATGAGAGGCATAGATAAGGTGGACGGTAACAGTCTTTTCCCCAGGGTAGGGGAGTCCAAAACTAGGGGCATAGGTTTAGGGTGAGAGGGAAAAGATTTAAAAGGGACCCGAGGGGCAACTTTTTCACGCAGAGGGTGGTGAGTGTATGGAACGAGCTGCCAGAGGAGGTGGGTGAGGCAGGTACAACAGTATCGTTTAAGAAGCACTTGGATAGGTACATGGAGGGGCAGGGCTTGGAGGGATATGGGCCGAACGCAGGAAGTTGGGACTAACCGGGTGGGCACCGTGGTCGGCAGGGACTGGTTGGGCTGAAGGGCTTGTATCTGTGCTGTACAGTTAGACTCATGGAGTCATAGACCAATACAGCACAGATACACGTTGGAGCATCTGCAATGCTGAGAATGTGTGGACAGCACATTGAATGAGTTGGTCACACCGCAGTTTAAACACCTAGGGAAGGATAGGGAATGGGTGGCCCACAGGCAGAGCAGCAGCAGGAAGGTAGTGCAGGAGTCCCCTGTGGTCATCTCCCTCCAACACAGATATACCACTTTGGAGACTGTTGGGGGAGATGGCTCATCAGGGGAAGCCAGCAGTATCCAGGATCATGGCACCGTGAGTGGCTCTGCCGCCCAGGAGGGCAGGAAAAAGTGACAGAGCTCTAGTGGTAGGAGATTCCATAGTAAGGGGAATAGACAAGAGCTTCTGTGGGCGCGAACGGGACTCCCGGTTGCTGTGTTGCCTCCCAGGTGCAAGGATCAGGGATGTCTCAGAGCGGCTGCACGACATTCTGGAAGGGGAGGGTGAACAGCCAGTTGTCGTGGTGCATGTAGGTACCAACAATATAGGAAAAAAGTGGGATGAGGTCCTACAAGCTGAATTTAGGGAGCTTGGAAATAGATTAAAAAGTAGGACCTCAGAGGTAATAATCTCAGGATCACTACCTGTGCCCCGTGCTGGTCAGAGTAGGAACAGCAGCACAGTCAGGGTGAACATGTGGCTTGAGCAGTGGTGCAGGAGGGAGGGTTTCAGATTCCTGGGGCATTGGAACCGGTTTTGGGGGGAGGTGGGACCAGAACACACCGGACGGTCCACACCTGGGCAGGATCAATGTACTGGGGGATTGTTTACTAGTGCTGTAGGGCACTAGTTTGCTAGTGCTGTAGTGCTGTTAATCTAACCTAATATGGCAGGAGGATGGGAATCCACGCAGAGAGACAGAGGGAAGCAGAGCAGAGACCAGAGCAAAAGTTAGAAAAAAGAAGAGTCAGAGTGGATGACAGAAAAGTCAAACGCAAAGGTTACTGGATTCTAAAAGGACAATATGTAAGGGCAAGTTATCTGAATGCCCATAGTATTCGAAACAAGGTCAGTGAACTTGTGGCACAAATCAGTACAAAGGGGTATGATTTAGTGGCCATTACAGAAGCATGGTTGCAGGGTGGAGATGAGAGGGAATTAAATATCCAAGGGTATCAGGTAATACAGAAGGATAGGCAGGGAGGTAAGGGAGGTGGGGTAGCGCTCTTAATTAAGAATGAGATCAGGGCGATAATGAGACACGATATAAGATCTAGGGAGCAGAATGTTGCGTCCATCTGGGTAGAGATTAGGAACAGTAAAGGGAAAAATCACTGGTGGGAGTTGTCTCTAGGCCACCGAATAATAACATTACAGTGGCACAGGCAATAAACCAAGAAATGTTTGATGCATGTAAGAATGGAACGGCAGTTGTCATGGGGGACCTTAACTTCCACATAGATTGGGTGAATCAAGTTGGTCGAGGTAGTCTTGAGGAGGACTTCATAGAATGCATCTGTGATAGCTTTCTTGACCAGCGTGTTAGTGAACCTACAAGGGAAAATGCGATCTTAGATCTGGTCCTGTGCAATGAGACAGGGAAAATTAGCAACATTGTAGTTAGGGATCCTCTTGGAAAGATTGAATTTCTCATACAAATGGAGGGTGCAATAGTTTGATCTAAAACCAGTGTATTATGCCTAAACAAGGGAGACTACAACGGGATGAGGGAGGAGTTGGCCAGTGTAGACTGGGAACACAGGCTGTGTGGTGGGACAGTTGAGGAACAGTGGAAGACTTTCAAAGAGATTTATTATGGTGCTCAACAAAAGTATATTCCAGTTAAAAGCAAGGACAGTAAGGGTGGGGAGACCCAGCCGCGGATAACTAAGGAAATAAAAGGTAAGTTTAGATAAGATCTCTTTATTCATCACATGTACATCAAAACACACAGTGAAATACATCTTTTGTGTAGAGTGTTCTGGGGGCAGCCCGCAAGTGTCGCCACGCTTCCAGCGCCAACATAGCACGCCCACAACTTCCTAACATGTACGTCTTTGGAATGTGGGAGGAAACCGGAGCACCCGGAGGAAACCCACGCAGACACGGGGAGAACGTACAAACTCCTTACAGATAGTGGACAGAATTGAACCCAGGTTGCTGGCGTTGTAATGGCGTTATGCTAACCGCTACACTAGAAACTCATGCACACAAAGTTGCCAAGAATAGTGGGAAACTGGAAGATTGGGAACATTTTAAAAAGCAACGAAGAACCACTAAGCAAGCAATAAGGAAAGGGAAGGTAGATTATGAAAGTAAACCAGCACAAAATATAAAAACAGATAGTAAAAGTTTTATAATTATATAAAGCGGAAAAGGGTGGCTAAAGTGAACGTAGGTCCCTTGGAAGATGAGACGGGGGAATTAATACTGGGTAATGTGGAAATGGCCAAGGCCTTGAACGACTATTTTGTGTCGGTCTTCACGGTGGAGGACACGTCTGACGTGCCAAAGAGATGTTATGGATGCGATGGGAGGTGAGGACCTCGATACAATCGCTGTCACTAAAGAGGTAGTGATGAGCAAACTAGTGGGTCTAAAGGTAGACAAGTCCCCTGGTCCTGATGGGATGCATCCCAGGGTACGGAAAGAAATGGTGGAAATTAGAGTAGAGGCGTTTGTGATTAATTTACCAGAATTCTCTGGACTCTGGGCAGGTCCCGGCAGATTGGAAGACAGCGAATATCACGCCACTGTTTAAAAAAGGATGCAGACAAAAGGCAGGTAACCATAGGCCAGTTAGCTTAATGACTGTAGTTGGGAAAATGCTTGAAGCTATCATTAAGGAAAAAATAGTAAGACATCTGGAATGAAGTGGTTCCATCAGGCAGACACAGCATGGATTCAGGAAGGGCAGGTCCTGTTTGACAAACTTACTGGAGTTCTTTGAGGATATAATGAGCGCAGTGGATAGAGGGGAACAGGTGAATGTTGTATACTTGGATTTCCAGAAGGCATTCAATAAGGTGCAGCATCAAAGACTTATCCATAAGGTAAGAATGCATGGAGTTGGGGGTAATGTTTTAGCATGGATAGAGGATTGGTTAAGCAATAGAAGGCAGAGAGTTGGGATAAATGGGTGTTTCTCTGGTTGGCGATCAGTGGTGAGTGGGGTGCCATGGGGGTCGGTGCTGGGCCCGTAACTGTTCACGATATACATTAACGATTTGGAAGAGGGGACCGAGTGTAGTGTATCTAAGTTTGCTGATGACACTAAATTAAGTGAAAAAGCAAATTGTGCAGCGGATGCGGAGAGTCTGCAGAGAGATATAGATCGGTTAAGTGAGTGGGCAAGGGTCTGGCAGATGGAGTACAATGTTGGTAAATGCAAGGTCATCTTCTTTGGAAGGAAAATTAAAAGATCAGATTATTACTTAAATGGTGAAAGATTGCAGCATGCTGTTGTGCAGAGGGACTTGGGAGCGCTTGTGCATGAATCGCAAAAGGTTGGTTTGCAGGTGCAACAGGTGATCTAGAAGGCAAATAGAATGTTGGCCTTCATTGCTGGAGGGATTGAATTTAAGAGCAGGGATGTTATGCTGCAACTGTACAGGGTACTGGTGAGACCGCACCTGGAGTACTGCGTGCAGTTCTGGTCTCCTTACTTGAGGAAAGATATACTGGCTTTGGAGACGGTGCAGGGGAGGTTCACCACGTTGATTCCGGAGATGAGGGGGTTAGCCTATGAGGAGAGGTTGAGTTGTCTGGGATTATACTCGCTGGAATTCAGAAGAATGAAAGGGGATCTTACAGAAACATATAAAATTATGAAAGGGATAGATGATAGAGGCAGGAAGGTTGTTTCCACTGGTGGGTGAGATTAGAACTAGGGGACATGGCCTCAAGATTCAGAGGAATGGATTTAGGTCGGAGATGAGGAGGAATGACTTTTCCCAGAGATTAGTGACTCTGTGGAATTCTCTGCCCAGGGAAGCAGTAGAGGCTACCTCATTAAATATATTTAAGACACCATTAGATTTTTGCATAGTAGGGGAGTTAAGGGTTATGGGGAAAAGGCAGGTAGGTGGATCTGAGTCCACGGCCAGATCAGACATGGTTTTATTGAATGGCGGAGCAGGCTCGATGGGCCAGATGGCCTCCTCCTGCTCCTATTTCTTATGTTCTTAATGTTTCTATGTCTGTGCCAAACACGATGCCAAATTAAACTACTGCCAGCACAAGATCCACATCCCTCCATTCCCTGCATATTCATGTGTCTATGTAACAGCCTCTTAATCGTATCTGCCTCCACCACCAACCCTGGCAGCACATTCCAGGCACCCCCCACTCTCTGTATAAAAAATTTGCCCCATGCATCTCCTTTGAACTTTCCCCTCTCACCTTAGATGCATGCCCTCCAGTATTTGACATTTCTACCTTGGGAAAAAGACTGACTGTCTACTCTATTTATCCCTCTCACAATCTCATAAACTTCTATCAGGTCTCCCCTCAGCCTCTGACGCTCCAGAGAAAACAACCCAAGTTTGTCCAACCTCTCCTTATAGCACCTGCCCTCTAATCCAGGCAGCATCCTGGTGAACTTCTTCTGCACCCTCTCCAAAGCCTCCACATCCTTCCTGTAATGGGGCGACCAGAACTGCACACAATAAACTAATCCTACTTTAACCTATGTTATTCTCCCCACATTCCCCCTCACCACCCCTCACCCACACACTGGGGGCAACTTACAGCAGCCAATTAACGCACCGATCCACACGGCTTTGGGATGTGGGAGGAAACTGGATCGCCCGGGGGGAAACCCACACGGTCACAGGGAGAACGTGGAAACTCCACACAGACAGTACCGGAGGTTGGGATTGAACCTGGGACCCTGGAACTATGAGGCAGATGCTCTACTAACTGTGCCACTGTGCCCACCCCCCCAAACCCCAGAAGCTTGCTAAGCTGTTTCAGGTAACAGCTTAGAGCAACCACAGTGGTCACTTTACCAGACTGCGTCATATTTCCACTGATGAAAAACCAGATGGCTTTTTGTGATAATCTGGTGGTTGAGTGGTTACCGTTACTGAATCTTGCTTTTTGATTCCAGCTTTATTTAATTAGTTGAATTTAAACTTCCAATCTGCTGTGGTGGGACCTGAGCTGGCATCTCTAGATTCCTCCAGCAGTGGATTTAAACTCCAAGCCACTGAACCTTTCACTAGGTTCATCCACAACTCCTCAGCAGTTTCTATTGAGAAGTTTAGGTTCCAACAACCCTCTCACAACCCCTCAAACCTCCAACAAAATGCTTCTGGGCGGTGTTGGAAACTCAGCAGACAGGATGTGCAGAGAAAGATCTCACAGGCAATCCAGGCAAAGTTCTACAGGCGTGAGGAAGCAGAGAATGCTCGGCACCTCATCAGGGTAACTCGAGTGTGAGAAACGTCTTTCTGAAATCCTCCCAGCATGTGAGTTAGTGTGGGACAGGAGTTACATATAGGCACAGACTTGTAGGCAACAGATCACCTTTCTTAAAGGGACATTGGTCCATCCACAATGAAGTTGCAATAAACTTACTTCAAGGTCACCTTTGGCTAAAGTTCATCTCTTCATTTTGAAGAGTTATTTTAAGGTTTAACCTCTTGTTCTCTGGGTAAGGGCAGCACAGTGGCACAGCTGGTAGAGCTGCTGCCTCACAGCGGCAGAGACCCAGGTTCGATCCCGACCTCCGGTTACCTCCCACATCCCAGAGACGTGCGGGTCGGTGGGTTACTTACCTACTTTAAATTGTCCCCAGTGTGTAGGTGAGTGATAGAATCTGGGGGGAGTTGATGGGGATGTTAGAACATAGAACAGTACAGCCCTTTGGCCCACGATGTTGTGCTGAACTAATTAAACTAGTAATTAAATGCCTAACTAAACCAATCTCTTCTCCCCACACAATCACCATATCCCTCCATTCTCTGCACATTCATGTGCCTATCTCAGAACCTCTTAAACTCCTCTATTGTAGCTCCCTCTGCCACCACCCCTGGCAGCACGTTCCAGGCACCCACCACTCTCTGTGTAAGATACTTGCCCCACACGTCTCCTTTCCCCCTCTCACCTTAAATGCATGCCCTCTGGTATTAATTTGTACCCCGGGAAAAAGGTACTGGCTGTCTACTCCATCTAAGCCTCACATAATCTTATAAACTTCAGATCTCCCCTCAGAGAAAACAACCCAAGTTTGTCCAACCTCTCCTTACAGCTCATACCCTCTGATCCAGAAGCTGCAGGGCTATAGGGAAATAAGGAGAAGGGAAATGGGACTGATTGCTCTGTTGGGAGCTAGCCCAGGTCTGATGGGCCGAAAGGTCTCCACCTGTCTTGTAATAAGTAATCCATCATCACAGACAGTAGACCACAGATATGGCTCTCCATTGGCCTCAGTACCACTCTGCCCAATCAGTCAAGATAATGGCCTGATTGGTGGCTCTGGCAGTTTATGTACCAGTCCACTCATTATAGAGTCGTAGAGAGACACAGCACGGAAACAGGCCCTTAAACCCATCGAGTCCACACCAAGCATCAAGCACCAATACAGCATTAATACCATTTTTGTTATTTCCCCTCCCACATTCCCATCCACTCCCCCCAGACTCTACCCCTCACCCACACACTAGGGGGCCAATTTACAGCGGCCAATTAACCCAACGACCCGCACGTCTCTGGGATGTGGGAGGAAACCGGAGCGCCCAGAGGAAACCCACGCGGTCACAGGGAGAGCGTGCAAACTCCACACAGGCAGCGCCGGAGATCAGGATGGACGAGCCACTGTGTTTGTTCCCTTTCAGGCAGCTCAGGGGGTTAAGGCAGGATACTGTCTTGTTTTGTTGTTGAAAGGGACACAAAAAACAAGCAGGTTTTGTGGTTGAGGGGCAGGGCGGAACAGGCAAATAACTTCATCGCCACACAGTGCCCAATGGAAAGAATGTCTCCTTATCGGGAGCCAAACCACACACAGTCAGTGTGAGTCACAGGGGCATTGCAGTGGCTCAGGCTGCAGCCTGCAATGAGGCGGCTACAGCAAGGCATCAGGCACAGCATCATCACCAACTCCAGTCCTTGAGTTCGGATCTTTGCCTTGGGCTGAGGAAGGTTGGTGCAGAATGTAAGAGCTGGGACGTCATGTCGCAACTTTACAAGTCACTGAACAGGTCACACCTGGAGCACCGTGTGCAGTTCTGGTCATCGCAGAGTTGGCTGTGATGTGGACAGCGATGAAGGTTGCCTGAGGCTACGGCAGGACATAGATCAGATGGAAAGTTGGGCGGAGTGTTGGCCGATGCAATTTAATCCTGACAAGTGTGAGGTGATGCATTTTGGGAAGTCAAGGAGAGGCGGGACACATACAGTAAGTGGTAGGGTGCGAGGGATTGTTGAGGAACAGAGAGACCTTGCGATCCAAGTCCAGAGTTCCCAGAAAGAGTCAACACGAGTGGATAGAGTGGTGAAGAAGGGGTATGGCGTGCTTGCCTTCAGAGGTCATGGCACAGAATGTAAGAGTTGGGATGCTATGCTGCAACTTTACAAAACACTGGTTAGACCGCATTGTGTGCAGTTCTGGTCACCACACCAGAAGAAGGATGTCATAGAGTCAGAGTCATACAGCTCAGAAACAGGATCTTCGGCCCAACAGGTCCATGCTGACCAAGATGCCCATCTAAGCTAGTCCCATTTGCCCACGTTTGGCCCAGATCCCTCTCAATCTTTCCTATCCATGTATCTCCCCTCCACAGATTCTGTCTACACTTCTCGCTGCCTCGGTAAAGCAGCCAGCATAATCAAAGACCCCTCCCACCCCAGACATTCTCTCTTCTCCCCCCTCCCATCGGGCAGAAGATACAAAAGCCTGAAAGCACGTACCACCAGGCTCAAGGACAGCTTCTATCCCACTGTTATGAGATTATTGAATGGTTCCCTAGTATGATAAGAAGGACTCTTGACCTCACAATCTACCTCATTATGACCTTGCACCTTATTGTCTGCCTGCACTGCACTTTCTCTGTAGCTGTGACACTTTATTCTGCATTCTGTTATTGTTTTCCCTTGTACTACCTCGATACACTGTTGTAATGAAATGATCTGTATGGATGGCATGCAAAACAAAGTTTTTAACTGGACCTCAGTGCAAGTGACAATAATAAACCAATTTTCCAATTTACCAATTTATTCCTGAAGATGGCACCTTTGACAGTGCAACACTCCCTCAGTACTGCATTTGAGCACCAGCCAAGGTTTCTCTGGAGCGGGACTTGAACACCTGTCCACATACCTTTTTAATGTTGCTAACGTACCTGCCTCAACCACTTCCCCTGGCAGCTTGTTCCATACATGGATCACCCTCTAGGTGAAAAAGTTGCCGTTTGGGTTCCTATTAAATCTCTCCCCTTTCAACTTAAACCTTAAAAAGTTTTTGATACCCCAACCCTGGGAAAAAGACTGTACGCAATCACCCGATCTATGTCCCTCATGATTTTATACACCTCTATAAAGTCACCCCTCAGTCTCCTACACTCCAGTGAAAAATGTCCCAACCTGCTCAACTTCTCTCCATAACTCAGTCCCTGGGTTCCTGCCAACATCCTCATAAACCTTCTCTGCACTCTTTCCAGCTTAATGGCATCTTCCCTTTTGCAGGGTGACCAAAACTGGAGAGGTTGCCAGAGGACGTTCACCAGGATGTTACCTGGGATGGAGGGTTTGTTTTCCTGGAGCTGAAGAGGCTGAGGGGGGTCCTGATGGAGGCAGATAAAATTAAGAGGGAAATAGTTAGGGTAGATGGTGAGAATCTTTTTCACATGCTGGGAGCATCTAAACCAAGAGGGCATAGTTACAAGGTGAGAGGTGGGTGGTTTAGAAGAGATAAGAGGGAGAATTATTTCATACAGAGGGTGGCTGGAATCTAGAATGTTCCGCCCGAGAGGGTGGTGGAGGCAGGAGTATCTGGACAAGCACTTGAATCACCAGGTCATAGAGGGGCACAGACAACTGCCTGTAAATTGGACTGGTATAAGAAAGTACAAGAACGGGCCGAACAGCCTGTTTATGTGCTGTGCCACTTTACAATTCTGACTTTATTGGTGTGGAGGAGAATTAGAGGAAATCCCACTGAGGCTCAGGATTCTGAGTAGGTGACACAGTGACCCAGCAGGTAGTGCTGCTGCCTCACAGCACCAGAGTCCTCAGTTCGATCCCGACCTCCAGCGCTGTCTGTGTAGAGTTTGCACGTTCTCCCTGTGACCATGTGGGTTTCCCCCAGGCGCTCCGGCTTCCTCCCACATCCCAACAACTTGCGGGCCAGTGGATTAAATGGCCACTGTAAGTTTCTCCTAGTGTGTGGGTGAGGGGCATAATCTGGGGGGGGGGGGGGGGGGTTGATGGGAATGTGGGGAGGGTGAAATGGGATGGGTGTCGGTGTGTGGTTGATGGTGAGCACTGCCTTGGTGGGCTGAAGGGCCTGTTTCTATGCTGTGTCTCTATGACTCTGTGAATATTGCTGTTTGTGGGACCTTGTGCACACTGAGAGATACCACAAACAGCCTCTACAAAGTCCTCCAAATTCTCCAGAAGGATAAATTAACAAACGTCAGCATTCTCTCCTGCACTGAGGCCCAAAAAACACAATCACTGCATTGGGTAAGCCATGTCAATCATCTGCCTGACACTAGACTCCCAAAACAGATATAATATATAATTTATGTATAATTTATGTAAAGTTTTACGTTAACTTATGTTTGTCCTTGTCTTGGAATGTACTGTGTTGTGCCTGCAAAAATACATTGATGCAGCCACGAAGAAGACACGCCAGAGGCTCTACTTCATTAGGAGTTTGAGGAGATTTGGTACGTCACCAAAGATTCTTGCAAATTTCTATAGATGTACAGTGTAGAGCATTCTGACTGGTTGCATCACCGCCTGGTATGGAGGCTCCAATGCACAGGATCGCAAGAGGCTGCAGAGGGTTGTAGACTCAGACAGCTCCATCACGGGCACAACCCTCCTCACCATCGAGGACATCTTCAAGAGGTGGTGCCTCAAGAAGGCGGCATCCATCACTAAGGACCCTCACCATCCAGGACATGCCCTCTTCTCGTTACTACCATCAGGGAGGAGGTACAGGAGCCTGAAGACCCACACTCAATGATTCAGGACCAGCTTCTTCCCCTCTGCCATCAGATTTCTGAACGGTCCATGAACCCATGAACACTACCTCGTTATTCCTTTTATTTTGCACTATTTATTTTGTCAGTTATAGTAATTTTATGTTTTTGTATTGTACTGCTGCCGCAGAACAACAAATTTCACGTCATGGAAGTCAGTGATAAATCTGGTTCCAATTCTGTGGAGAAAGGCAGGCAGTCAATGTTTCGGGTCAGGATCCTTAGTCCTTTGTTTCTCCTGATTCCGATTCTGATTCTGATTCTGTAAAGCTATTTTTTAATGGCATTTATACCCTGTGTGTGTTCACCATTGACAACAATAAACTTGAACTTGAACTCTACTCCCAGGTCAGGAAGAGATAACAGAAAAAAAGATTCAAGGGTGTGCTCAGAGCCTCCTTGGAGAAATCCAAAGTCCCTTGATCTCTTTCCCATGATCACTCAATGTTGGGAAGGAGCATTTGGAATTGAGAACCTTGTCCATGTACTGGGAGCACACAGAAGCCCTGTGTGAACAGCAGAAGGGGTGCACCATCTCACAAACTATGTGTTAGGCACCTCCCCCCTACCTGTGGCAGAGTTTACATGTCCTATGTTGACCTGAGCAACCATCGCAGATCCCAAGAAACTGTACTAGAAGTGGATCATCCCCAGGTGCCAAGGGACTTCCTCAGAAGATGTCGACAACCCTCCGTATGTCCGTTTCTCCCACTCTCACTCTCTTCCCGAGACATGAACTGTGATACCCATCATCTTCGACAGAATCAGAATCAGGTTACTTACATGTCATGAATTTTGTTGTTTTGCGACAGCAGTACAGTGCAAGGCATAAAATCTATAAATTACAAAGATAAATATAAAAGGAATAACGAGGCAGTGTTCATGGGTTCATGGACCGTTCAGAAATCTGATGGCGGAGGGGAAGAAGCTGTTCCTGAATCATTGAGTGTGGGTCTTCAGGCTCCTGTACCTACTCCCCGATGATAGTAACGAGAAGAGGGCAAGTCCTGGATGGTGAGGGTCCTTAGTGACGGATGCCACCTTCTTGAGGCTCGGCCTCTCGAAGATGTCCTCGATGGCAGGAGGGCTGTGCCCATGGTGGAGCTGGCTGAGAGACCCAGACCCAGAAATCATCTGGGTTCTCAAACTCAATGTCAAAGTCGAGTTTATTGTCACATGCACGAGTACATGTGTGCACAGGTGCAATGAAAAACAATGAATCACAGGCACAGAGCATCAGATAAGCAACATTCACAAGAAAAACATAAATTAAACATAAATTATACACAATTTTTACAAGAAAGAACACAATTAGAACAAAAAAAAACTAAAGTCCATTTTAGTGCAAAGTGGTCAAAACAGTCATATCGTTGCTAAACTGCAGGGATTAGGGTTGTGCTGGTTGGTTTAAGAACCGAATGGTTGAAGGGGAGTAGCTGTTCCTGAACCTGGTGGTGCGGGACAAACTTGAAAGGCAATGGCTTTAAAATAAAGAGGGAAAGATGTGAGCCTTTTGCAATGTTTCACTCTGGATATCCCAAAGCCCTTCCAATACAGGTCTTCCCCGGGTTACAAACACCCAACCTCTGGACACCCGCTACATACGAACGAGTGTTTGGGAAACCAGCGGGATGGGTGGGCATGGATCTGCCGGCTGTTGAGGGATTGCAGGGTGGGAACAGGGTATTTCCATGTGCCTTCTCTTCCCCCCGAACCACAACAACCGGGGGCTGTGTGGAGCTGAGTAGAGGTGGGAGCGCTGTGCAGACTCACTAGCTCACTCACTGAGTCAGTGGGGCCGACTGGTGGCCGCTTTTCCCGTGCCTGCTCGCTCTCCCATCACTGCTGTTTCTGTGACCCTCTCCCACAAAGTTTTTGACTCACGAGCAGTTTGGGTTACGAAGAGTTCGCAGGAACAGAACCCTGTTGAAATCTGGGGACTGCCTGTAAAGTATTTTTGATTTATTGCAATGAGGAGACAAAGCTTCCCATTAAAAACCTGTGGATTGACACTGGAGCACTGTGCCGTGATAACACAAAAGGCTGGAGGTGTGAAAGATAGTTACAATAATATCACCAGAACTGTGAGGTTGGACAAGCTGTGGTTTTCTCTTTCGAGAGAATCGAGAGCTGACTTGACTGAGGTCTTTAAGATCTGGAAGTTGTTTTTAATTGGCAGGGATTATTTTTCCAAGTTTAGGGGAACCGGAACCAAGGATGATGTGAAGGTCAGGGAAAATTCAGGAGACATCCTTCCCTGGAGAGACTTACTCCTGCAGGACAGGCTTGAGGCAAGAGACAGAGATGGGCTTTGGGGAAGGTGGAGAGACAGATAGAGGAGAGAGAGAGAGAGAGAGAAAGAGAGAGAGACGGAAGGAGATGGGTGGAGATGGTGGGACAGGATTGCAGGAAGGAAAAAGATAGGCACGGTGCAAAGGAGCCAAATGGCCTGCTTCTAAGATGCACATTCGATCTCTTGATGGAATTACAGCTCCCCACCCTGGTTCCATCGGATGAATTATCAGCACCCTCTCACCACATACCTTGTATAAAACAGCATCTGGGGCAGCTCTCTAGTGGTGAATGAAACAGCATTCCTACTCTATCCTCTGCTCCTTATCTTATAAATCCCAGAGCTGCCCTCTCTTTATGGCTTTATTTGCTTACAGCCTCACTTTCCAGGAATTAGTTAATTGCATCCGTAAATCAGCCTGGGTTTGCACTCTGACAGTGCAAGGCTCGTATCCTTGAGCATCGACTGGCAGATGCCACCTGCCTGCCCATCCCCAAAGGCACAGCTGGAGGGACGGAGGAGGAACATCGGGAGGGATGGAGGAACATCTTGGGGTATGGAGGGAGAACAGCTGTGGGGTAGAGAGGGAATAACTGTGGGGATGAAGGGGAAGCAGTTGGAGGGATGAAGGGGAAGCAGTTGGAGGGATGAAGGGAGAACAGGTGAGGGGATGAAGGGGAAGCAGTTGGAGGGATGAAGCGGAAGCAGTTGGGGGGCACGGAGGGGGAACCTGATGTAGGGTCTTGACCCAAAATGTCGACTGTTTATTTCCCTCCACAGATGCTGCCTGACCTGCTGAGTCCCTCCAGTATTTTGTGTGTGTTGCTGGAGGATTGGGAGGTTGGGTTGAGTTGGGTTGGGTTAAGGAGTGGGGGGTAGGTTCGGGAAAGAGGAAGCAGGTATTGGGATCCAATGGGGAGGCAGGTCAGAGAATTGAGTAGAAAGAATGGAAACTGGGGGCGATTCCTGCACCAGTTGTCCAATAACTGACACCCCACCCACCTGACACCATATCCCAAGTTACCTCCAATGCTCCAGTAGGGAAACTGGTGGGAGATGAGGTCAACCCCGTACAGCCATGTGTGGCGTGTTATTACCAGAGGTGGTCGCCAACACAACTTCCTACAGGTTAAATTAATTTTCAATTTCAATGCATGGAACCCCCTCTACTGGACTAGCTTGGTGGGCACCATGGTTGGCATGGACCAGTTGGGCCGAAGGGCCTGGTTCCATGCTGTATTACTCTATGATTCCATAACACACCAGTGTCACCTAACCAAAGTTCTCAGTCCCCGTGTGCACTATTTCAGAGAAAGGCGGGTGCGTTAACCCCAATGTCCTTTCCAGGATCTAACCCCACAATCCACATCGCAGAAACAGATTCATACACGTTGCCACATTGCAGTTTTTGGAGACACACGAGACTGTAGATGCTGGGATCTGGAGCGACAACCTTCTGGAGGAACTCAGCAGGTCGAGCAGCATCTGGGTGATAGTTGAAAGAGGCCAAAAGAAGGTCCCAAGATCCTGTCCAAGGTCATTTCCAACCAGGTCAAGCCTGCTCTGGGACAGATGATCCACCAGAACCAAACTGGGCAGGAAAACCTTTGACAGCCTTGCACTGCTCAGGGGTACCATCGCCTACATGCAGGACAGATGGGGACGGGATCCTTGGGCAGGATCTTGCAGTCTTTGGGACCTTGTCACCGGCAAAATTGGCTGGTGTGTCTCGCGCATTACAACGGTCTTAGGAAGAATTTCATTGTTTTAGGAAGAGTTTGGGGATGATAAACGTGGTGCTATAGAAAAGCAATTAGCTTCAGCTAAGGATAAGCCTGGAGTCAACGCCACAGTTTGAAACTTGCCCTCATCCCCGCTCCACCCTTAACTTTAGCCCTTGTTTTGACAGTACACACCAATCAAATTTTATTACCTGGAGAATTCCAGTTATGCTTGAATGTATCCATCTGTACTGTCAACAGAATTGAAGGTCAGTTGCACAATATCTCAACTGACGGAGAGTTTATGGTGAAAAATTGCTCCCCCGATAGCAATTCTTGAGAGACCCAACTTCAGCTCTTGATAAGGAGCTTATCTTGGTTAATGGGTAATGTGCAGTTTATTACAAATCTCCTCGCCGCAAGCAGCATCAACTTTTTGGGTTTCTACAGCACTAGCACTAAACTGGCAACACCCAGCCAGCACCCACGCAACTGCAGAATCAAAAACATCCATCAACATTCACTGCCTGTTTCAAAGAAAGAACTTTCATTTATATGGCACCTTGCACAACGCCAAGGTGTTTTACAGCCAATGGAGTGGTTTTGAAGTGTCCTCACTGTTGAATTGCAGGGATAGGCACAGCCAATTTTCACACAGCAAGATCACACAAATAACAATCTGATATTTCCTTATGGAATCATAGAGTAAACAGGCCCTTTGGTCCCATTCATCCATTCTGACCAAGATGCCTTCCTGAATGTATCCATCTGTACTGTCAAAAGAACTGAAGGTCCCATTTGCCTGAGTTTGGCCCATATCCCTCTAAACCTATATACTCTATAACTCTATGACTCAATACAAAGACTTATTCCCCATCTCAGCGGGTACAGCCGCTGCCTCACAGCTCCAGAGACCCGGGTTCAATCCTGACCTCGTGTGCTGTCTGTGTGGAGTTTGCACGTTCTCCCTGTCACCGCGTGGGTCTCCCCCGGGTGCTCCAGTTTCCTCCCACATCCCAAAGACGTGTGGGTTGGTAGGTTAAATAACTACTTTAAGTTGCCCCTAGTGTGTAGGTGAGGGGTAGAATCTGGGGGGAGCTGATAGGCATAAATTGCAGGGCTACAAGGAAGTAAGGAGAAGGGAAATGGGACTGACTGCTCCGTTGGGAGCTAGTGCAGGTCTAATGAGCTGAAAGGTTTCCTCCCAGAGGCGTGCAGGTTGGTAGGTTAATTGGCCGCTGTAAGTTGCCCCTAGTGTATAGGTGAAGGGTAGAATTTGGGGGTAGTTGATGGGAATGTGGGGAGAATAAAATGGGATTGGTGTAAATAGATGGTTGATGGCATGGACTCAATGGGCCAAAGGGCCTGTTTCCCTGTTGCCTCTCTCTATGACTCTATGGGTCTATGACTCAGAACCAGATGGTGTACTTGCACAATAGGAGACAGCGAAGTCCATTTGTACTCAGTAGCTCCCATAAACAGCAATGTGATAATGACTGGGTCATCTGTTCCCAGTGACCTTGGATGAACTGAGCTTCCTTTCCAGAGCACTGTGGAGAACCAGCCTTCTTTTGTTTGAAAAAAGCCCATGGGATCTCATCTGAGAGCGATCATCCCTACCCTTGAGAGCGTAGCAGTCCGTTGGTACTTCAGCCTGGATGACAAGAAGTCTCTGCTGTGGACTTAGCTCAGGGTGAGACCTGACCAGCAACCTAGCAGTCATGACCACAATGGCTACCATGACAAGGATGATTCCTGCCACCGCCCTACGTGTATTAGACTCTGCCGCTGGCTCTTTCCACAACCTGCCCTCTTCTCTACTGTCTATCCCGCTTGCTTTGTCTCCTGTCAATGATTTACAGAGATGACTCATTGTCAAGCTTTGCTCTCTGATTGAACCCAGTAACTAATTGCACCATGTCTGAGATAAGAGGATGAGACATCACCCACTGCTGATGCCCAGTGTCAAAGGAGGCCAGCTGCAAGGAGAAGTAGTGGAATAATCCTCATCCTTTTCCTCAGATCCCATGTGGAATCACCCCTCCACATTGGTATATCCTCCACTATCTGTACTTCCCTCTGTGATCCCTGAGCTCCTCCCATTCTGACCTCCTGTACATAGAACATAGAAGAGTATAGCACAATACAGGCCCTTCAGCCCACAATGTTGTGCCGCCCTTTAATACATTAAAAACAAGGAGGGGAACTCGGGACAGGGTAGGACCACTCAAGGACAAGGAGGGAAATTATGCCTGGAACCAGAGGAAGTGGGTGAGGTACTAAATGAGGACTTGCATCAGTATTCAGCAAGGAGAAGGACACTGGGGAAAGTGGGATAAGGGTGGAGTTTGCTGATATTCGAGGACATGTTGATATCGAGAAGGAGGAGGTGTTGGGTGTTTTGAAGAACATTAAGGTGTATAAGTCTCCAGTGCCTGATGGGATTAATCTCAGGTTTTTGAGAGAGGCAAGAGAGGAGATTGCTGGGGCCTCAACAGAGATCTTTGTAGCCTCTTTAGCCTTAGGTGAGGTCCCAGAGGACTGGAGAATAGCCAATGTTGTTCCTTTGTTTAATAGGGCAATAGGGACAAACCAAGAAATTATAGGCCAGTGAACCTTACATCAGTGGCAGGGAAGTTATTGGAGAAGATTCTTAGGGGTAGGATTTACATGCATCTGGAAAAGAATGGGCTTATTAGCAGCACAGTGCAGGCCCTTCAGCCCACAATGTTGTGCTAACCTTTTAACCTACTCTAAGATCTATCTAACCCTTCCCTCCCACATACCCCTCCATTTTTCTATCATTCATGTGCCTATCTAAGAGATTCTTAAATGTCCCTAATGTATCTGCCCCCACACCACCTCTGCCAGCAGTATGTTCCATACACTCACCACTCTCTATGTAAAAAAACTTACCTCTGACATCCCCCCTGTACTTTCCTCCAATCACCTTAAAATTATGGCCCCTCATGTTAGGCATTTTCACCCTGGAAAAAAGTCTCTGACCTTCCACTCGATCTATGCCTCTTATCATCTTGTGCACCTCTATCAAGTCACCTCTCATCCTCCTTCTCTCCAAACAGAAAAACCCGAGCTCGCTCAACCTATCCTCCCTCATAAGACATGCTGTCCAATCCAGACAACATCCTGGTAAATCTCCTCTGCACCGTCTCTCAAGCTTCCACATCCTTCCTATAATCAGGTGACCAGAACAACACAATATTCCAAGTGTGGTCTGACCAGTTCTATAGAGCTGCAACATCACCTCACAGCTCTTGAACTCAATACCCTGACTAATGAAGACCAACACTCCATACACCTTCTTAACAATCCTATCGACCTGCGCGGCAACCTTGAGGGATCAATAGACTTGGACCACAAGATCCCTCTGTTCCTCCACACTGCTAAGAGTCCTGCCATTAACCTAATACTCTGCTTTCAAATTCGATCTTCCAAAGTGTATCACTTCACACTTTTCCAGGTTGAACTCCATCTGCCATTTCTCAGCCCAGTTCTGCATCCTATCAGTGTCCTGTTGTAATCTACAGCAACCTTCTACACTATCCTTAACACCACCAACCATCGTGTCATCTGCAAACTTACTAACCCACCCTTCCACATCCTCATCCAAGTCATTTATAAAAATCACAAAGAGCAGGGGTCCCAGAAAAGATCCCTGCGGAACACGACACGTCACCGACCTCCAGGCAGAATATGCTCCATCTACCACCACCCTCTGTCTTCTATGGATGAGCCAATTCTGAATCCACACAGCCAAGTTTCCCTGGACCCCATGCCTCCTGACTTTCTGAATGAGCCTTCAATGAGGAACCTTATCAAATGCCTTACTAAAATCCAGGGACACCACATCCACTGCTCTGCCTTCATCAATGTGCTTTGTCACATCCTCAAAGAATTCAATCAGGCTCGTGAGGCATGACCTGCCCCTCACAAAGCCATGCTGACTGTCCCTAATCAGCCTATGCTTCTCTAAATACTCATAAATCCTGTCTCTAAGCATCTTCTCCAGTAATTTTCCCACCACTGAAGTAAGACTCACTGGTCTGTAATTCCCAGGGTTACCCCTACTCCCTTTCTTGAACAAAGGAACAACATTTACCACCCTCCAGTCACCTGGCACTGCTCCTATGGCCAGTGAGGATGCAAAGATCATCGCCAAAGGTGCAGCAATCTCTTCCCTCGCTTCCCGTAATAACCTTGGATATATCCCGTCCGGCCCCAGTGACTTATCGATCCTAATGTTTTTCAAAAGTTCCAGCACATCCTCTTTCTTCACGTTGACATGCCCTAGCGTATCAACCTGTTGTACACCACCCTCACAAACGTCAAAGTTTCTCTCACTGATGAATACTGAAGCAAAGTATTCATTAAGGACCTCCCCTACCTCTTCCGACTCCAGGCACATGTTTCCTCTTTTATCCCTGATCGGTCCTACCCTCACTCTAGTCATCCTCCTATTCTTCACATACGTGTAGAATGCCTTGGGGTTTTCCTTAATCCTACTCGCCAAGGATTTCCCATGCCCCTTTCTAGCTCTCCTAAGTCCATTCTTAAGCTCCCTCCTGGCTACCTTGTTACTCTCCAGAGCCCTGCCTGATCCATGTTTTCTAAACCTTAGGTAATTTTCTTTCTTCCTCTTGACAAGATATTCTACATCTCGTGTCAACCACGGTTGCTTCACTCTACCATCCTCACCCTGTCTCAGTGGGACAAACCCATCCAGAGCCCCATGCAAGTACTCCCTAAACAACCTCCACATTTCTGTTGTGCACTTCCCCAAGAACATCTGTTCTCAATTTGGTATTGGTATTGGTTTATTATTGTCACTTGCTCCCAAGTTCCTGTCTAATAGCATCATAATTCCCCCTCCCCCAATTAAATACTTTCCCATTTGGTCTGCTCCTATCCCTCTCCAAGGCTATGGTAAAGGTCAAGGAGTTACGGTCACTGTCTCCAAAATGCTCTCCCACCGAGAGATCTGAAACCTGATCAGGCTCATTGCCTAGTACCAGGTCCAGTATGGCCTCTCCTCTAGTCGGCCTGTCCACATACTGTGTCAGGAATCCTTCCTGGACACTCCTAACAAACTCTGCCCCATCTATCCCTTTGACACTGAGGAGGTGCCAATCAATATTAGGGAAGTTGAAATCACCCATGACAACAACACTGTTATTTTTGCACCTCTCAAAAATCTGCCTCCCGATCTGCTCCTCAGTGTCTCTGCTGCTATTGGGGGGTCTGTAGAATACTCCCAATAGAGTGACCACTCCCTTCCTGTTTCTGACTTCCACCCGCACTGACTCAGTGGACGATCCCTCCAGGACATCCTCCCTTTCTACAGCTGTGACACTGTCCCTGATCAGCAAAGCCAATCCCCCACCTCTTTTACCTCTGTCCCCGTCCCTTTTGAAACGTCTAAACCCCGGAATATCCAGCAGCCATTCCTGCCCTTGCACAGCCAAGTCTCTGTAATGGCCACCACGTCATAGTTCCACGTACTTACCCACGCTCTCAGTTCATCAGCCTTGTTCCTGATACTTCTCGCATTAGACACACTTCAGCCCATCCAACTGACTGCAATTTTGCCCTTTCAACTGCCTATCCTTCCTCTCAGTCTTTCTACACTCTGTATCTACTTGTACACTAAATAAACCAACCTCTGATCTATCACTCAGGTTCCCATCTCCCTGCCAAACTAGTTTAAACCCTCCCCAACAGCTCTGGCAAACCCACCCACATCAATATAGGTCCCCTTCCAGTTCAGGTGTAACCCGTCCCTTTTTGTAACTTACAGTAATTTTTATGTCCTTATGTCTTGCACTGTACTGCTGACGCAAAACAACAAATTTCACCACATATGTCCATGATAATAAACCTGATTCTGATTCTGGGTTAATGGGGCAGTTAGAGGTGATCATCCTTCTTTTTCAGTGCTGGCTGAGCAAGGCTTCGTGCCCATTCTCTGTGCTAATGGAGAGAGAAGAACTGAACCAATATCACAGATGGATGACCGACTGCAGGAATGACCAGTTCTGATACAGATGGAGAATTCAGTGTTGAGTCGGGAAGGATGCAAGGAGCCCAGATGGAAGATGAGGTGCTGTACCTTGCACTGGGTCCTGTAACAGTACAGAGGCCACAGATATACAGGTCAGAGTGAGGTGGAAAATTAAAGTGGCAAGCAACAGAAAGCTCAGGGGCTCTCCTGTGGACCAAACTTAGTTGCTAAACAAAGCGGTCACCTGATCTGCATTTGGCTCCTGCAGTATAGGGGAGACCATGTTGTGAACGTCCAGTCCAGGGTACTGAATTCAGTGCCCACCAGTTCTGAAAAAGAGTCTTCAGTCTTTTGGTTGAAGGATCTTATATAAGACATTGTTGAGGTCACACTTGGAGTATTGTGTACAATTTTGGTCATCCTGTTACGGAAAAGATGTTAATAAGCTAGAAAGAGTGCAGAAAAGATTTACCAGGATGTTGCCCAGACTTGGGGGCCTGAGTTACAGGGAGAGATTTGACAGGCTGGGACTTTATTCCTTGGAGTGTAGGAGATTGAGGGGTGACCTGATAGAGGTATATAAGGATCAGAGGGATCTTGGGGTCCGAGTCCATAGGATGCTCAAAGCGGCTGCGCAGGTTGACTCTGTGGTTAACAAAGCATATGGTGTATTGTCCTTCATCAATCGGGGAATTGAACTTAGGAGCTGGGAGTTATTGTTGCAGCTATACAGGTCCCTGGTCAGACCCCACTTGGAGTACTGTGCTCAGTTCTGGTCACCTCACTACAGGAAAGATGTGGAAGCCATAGAAAGGGTGCAGAGGAGATTTACAAGGATGCTGCCTGGAATGCAGTGCATGCCTTATGAAAGCAGGATGAGGGAACTCGGCCTTTTCTCCTTGGAGAGACGGAGGATGAGGGGGGACCTGATAGAGGTGTATAAGATGATGAGAGGTACTGATCGGGTAGATAGACAGAGGCTTTTCCCCAGGCCTGAATTTGTGGCCACAAGAGGACATAGGTTTAAGGTGCTGGGGAGTAGATATAGAGGAGATGTCAGGGGTAAGTTTTTTACTCAGAGAGTGGTGAGTGCGTGGAATGCGCTGTCGGAAATGGTGGTGGAGGCTGATACGATAGGGTCTTTCAAGAGACTGTTAGATAGGTACATGGAGCTGAGTAAAATAGAGGGTTATGCGTAAGCCTAGTAATTTCTAGGGTAGGGATATGTTCGGCACAGTTTTGTGGGCCGAAGGGCCTGAATTGTGCTGTAGTTTTTCTATGTTCTATGTTCTAAGTTCATGAGGGGCAGAGACAGGGTGAAAGCACATAGTCCTTTTCCCAGGGACGGGGGGCTAAAAACAAGAGGGCGTAGGTTTAAGATGTGAGGTGAGAGATTTAAAAGGCACATCAGGGGCAGCTTCTTCACACAAAGGGTGGTGCGTATTTGGAATGAGCTGCCAGAAATAGTGGTTGAGGCAGGAACATTAGCAACGTTGAACAGCCACCTAGATAAGTCCATGGATAGGAGGGGTTTAGAGAGCTAGGGGCCAAGCGTGGGCAAATGGGACTAGCTCGCTGGGCAACACAGTCGGCATGGATGAGTTGGGCCAAAGGGACTGTTTCCATGCTGTATGACTCTATGACTCTATAACCAGCAGCAGTAACTGTCTCCCTCCACAGGTGCTGCCTGACCTGCTGAGTGTTTGCAGTGTCTTCTGTTTTTCTCTCTCTGTACAACCAGTTCCAGGCCCAGTTCATACCCAACCAGCCCAGGCTATGGTGGACCTTGTCAAGGTCGCCAAACACTAAGTCTGTGTATTTGCTTCACTATAATTTAATTTATTATGACAGGTCTATCATATGCTGGAAGACAGTAAGATTTAGAAAGGATTTTGACGGAGAGCCACAGAAATGTAGAGGCAACAATCTCATGCCAGGACGTAAATGACAAGATGGACCATAACCAGGGTATGGTGGGCAGTTCTGGGCGCTGCCCCATGGTAATATGGAAGGGTTTTGGAGAGGGTCCTGAGGAGATCACAGGGGTAAATTGGTAAGTTGTCTTTTTTTATTGTCACATGGTCCAAAGTGCAGGGAATGACTTTGTTTTGCACTGGGTGTGTGGCAAGATCAGAAAGGTTAAGGAGAAGAGAATCACTGTTCTGAAAACATCAGAACAGACACCTGCTGGAGGTCTCCAAAGATTCACCACACTCTTGGTGAAGATGTTTCTTCCCATCTCTGTCCTGAATAGCTGACTCCTTCATGTGAGATTCTGACTGTTGGTTCTAGGCTTCCCAGCCAGGGGAAGCATCTTCCCCTGTCAAACCTGTACAAACCATATATAGGGTATAGCGTTATACAGCACAGAACAGGCCCTTCAGCCCAACTGGTCCATGCCAACCAAGTTGCCTACCTGAGCTAGGCCCATTTGCCAGCATTTGGCCCATATTTCTCTAAATGTTTCCTACCCATGTACCTGTCCAAGTGCCTTTTAAATGTTGCAATTTTACCCACCTCTACCATTTCTTCTAGCAGCTCCTTCCAGATACCCACCACCCTCTGTGTGAAGAACGTGCCCCTCAGGTCCCCTTTAAATCTTTCCCCTCTCACCTCAAATCTATACCCTACCCTAGGGAAAAGATTGTGACCATTCACCTTATCTCTGCCCCTCATGATTTTATAAACCTCTATAAGGTCATCCCTCAGCCTCCTTCGCTCCAGGGAAAACAGTCCCAGCCTATCCCTATAACTCAAGCCCTGTAGTCCAGGCAACTTCCTGTGAATCTTTCCTGCATCCTCTTTTGTGATGTAAATAAATGATCTGGATGAAAATGTACACGGGTGGGTTATAAATTTACAGATGATACAAGATAGGTGGGGTTGTGGATAGCGTAGAAAACTGGCAAAGGACACAGTGGGACACAGATCAGTTGCAGATATGGACGGAGAAATGACAGATGGAGTTCAACTCGGCCAAATGTGAAGCGTTGTATCTTGGGAGATGTAAAGAGACAGTACACTGTTAATGGCAGGACCCTTAACAGTGTTGATGAGCAGAGGGATCTTGGGCTCCAAGTTCATAGCTCCCTGAAAGTGGGTACACAGGTTGTTAGGGCAGTAAAGAAGGCGGATGGCATGCTTGCCTTCATTAGTCGAGGCACTGAGTTCAAGAGTCAGGAAGTTATGTTGCAGCTTTATAAAACTTTAGTTAGGCCGCATCTGGAGTACGGCATTCAGTTCTGGTCACCCCATTATAGGAAGGATGTGGAGGCTTTGGAGAGGGTGCAGAAGAGGTTCACCAGGATGCTGCCTGGATTAGAGGGCATGTGCTATGAGGAGAGGTTGGACAAACTTGGGTGGTTCTCTCTGGAGCGGCGGAGGCTGAGGGGAGATCTGATAGAGGTTTATAAGATTATGAGGGCATAGAAAGAGTAGACAGCCAATATCTTTTCGCCAGGGTTGAAATGTCTAATTCCAGAGGGCATGCATTTAAGGTGAGCGGGGGAAAGTTCAAAGATGTGCGGGGCAAGTGTTTTACACAGACAGTGGTGGGTGTCTGGAATGTGCTGCCTGGGGTGGTGGTGGAGGCAGATACGATAGGAGCGTTCAAGAAGCCCTTAGATAGGCACATGAATATGAGGGAAATGGTCGGATATGGACATTGTGTAGGCAGAAGGGATTAGTTTAATTGGGCATTTTATTATTGATGTAACTGGTTTGGCACAATGTTGTGGGCCGAAGGGCCTGTTCCTGTGGCGTACTGTCCTATGTTTAATGTTAATCACATCCTTCCTATAACGTGTTGACTAGAATTGATAATGTCGTGACCTTCTCGAGGTTCCCTAAGGAATTCTATTCACTTTATAGTCATAGTCACACAGCACGGAAACAGGCCCTTTGGCCCAACTGGTCCATGTCGACCAAGATGGTCCCTCTAAGTTAGTCCCATTTACCAGCGTTTGGCCCATAACCCTCCAAACCCCTCCAATCCACTCATCAGGTATTGTAATATATTGAGGAATAAACAGAATAGAAAGTATTAGAAAAATATTGGAAAGGCTCAGTAGCTCAGCAAGTGTCTGTGTCAGGAGGAATAATGCTTTTCTCTTCCGTTGCGAAGCTGTCACCAACTCAAGCCCTCAGTCAGGTCAGACCTTCACCAATTCTGCTCACAGGTCAACAACCTGCTCCTCTCTTCACAGATGCTGCCTGACCTGCTGAAACAGTTTCCAGCTTTTTCTTTTTTTATTTCTGAATTCCACACATGAGCAGTCGTGAGGAGTTGTGTGATTAATGTCGACTGGTCACAGAGTCACAAAGAGATACAGCACAGAAACAGGCCCTTCAGCCCACTGAATCTGTGCCGACCATCAACCAACCATTTGCTGTACACCAATCCTACATTAAGTCCATTTTTATTCACCCCACATTCCCACCAACTCCCCCCCCCCCAGATTCCACCCCTCACCCATACACTGGGGGCAATTTACAGCGGCCAATTAACCCACCGACCCGCACGTTGTTGGGATGTGGGAGGAAGCCGGAGCACCCGGGGGAAACCCACACGGTCACAGGGAGAATGTGCAAACTCCACACAGACAGCGCCGGAGGTCAGGATCGAACCCGGGTTGTTTGGAAGATTTTGCTGAGAGGATGGAACAAAATCATCCCTTCTGCCCACTGCACCACCGTGCTGCCCATGGGTTGGAGGTGCATGGTTTTGTAACCAACATTTGCTGGAGTGGACAAGGAAGAGCCATTCATCACTGTGACCCTGGCCCATGATCCAGGCAAGGTGATACTTTGACCCTGGCTACAGGATGCTGTCATTGTAATCTCAAAAACTCTGGTTAAACCACACTTGGGAGTACTGTGTCCAGTTCTGGTCGCCTCATTATAGGAAGGATGTGGAGGCGTTGGAAAGGGCGCAGAGGAGATTTACCAGGATGCTGCCTGGATTAGAGAGTATGGATTAGGAGGAGACACTAAAGGAGCTAGGGCTGTTCTCATTGGAGAGGAGGAGGATGAGAGGAGACATGATAGAGGTGTACAAAATATTAAGAAGAATAGATAGAGTGGACAGCCAGCGCCTCTTTCCCAGGGCACCAATGCTCAATACAAGAGGACATGGGTTTAAGGTAATGGGTGGGAAGTTCAAGGGAGATATCAGAGGGAGGTTTTTTACCCAAGGAGTGGTTGGGGCATGGAATGTGCTGCCTGGGGTGGTGGTGGAGGCTGATACGTTGGTCAAGTTCAAGAGATTACTAGATAAGCATATGGAGGAATTTAAAATAGAGGGATATGTGGGAGGAAGGGGTTAGATAGTCTTAGGTGAGGTTTGAAGGTCGGCACAACATGATGGGCCGAAGGGCCTGTATTGTGCTGTATTGTTCTATGGTTCTATGGTTCTATGGTTCAACTCTGTGACCTTCACACCATAACCCAGGCCCTGTGACATTGTGACCCTGGAACTCTGACCTTTATACCATGATGTGGGCACTGTGGTGATTTGACCCTGTCACAGCCCAGGCACTGTGACCTCAACATTGTGACTTTTAAATTGTTAAATTGGTTTATTATTGTCACATGTACCGAGGTCCAGTGAAAAACTTTGTTTTGCATGCCATCCATAGAGATCATTTCATCACGTCAGTACATTGAGGTAGTACAAGGGAAAACAAGACAGAATGCAGAATAAAGTGTTACAGTTACAAAGAAAGTGCAGTGTAGGCAGACACTTGCACCTTAAGACCATAACAAGGTAGATTGTGAGGTCGAGAGCCCATCTTATCGTACTAGGGGACCGTTTAATAGTCTTATAACGACAGGATAGAAGGTGTCCTTGAACCTGGTGGCTTGTGCTTTCAGGCTTCTGTATCTTACCCAACCTACACACAAGTTTGACATTGGTCACATATGACCTTCAAACACTGAGACTAGAACTTGTCGTGGTATCTCTATCACCCTTGCACTGTGACCCTGACACTGTGATCCGCCAATAACATGACCTTTATTAACCTCGCAGCCAGGTCAAGACCCTGGAGTTTGGCATTGGAGTCAGAACTTGAGAGGATGGGACGAAATCATCAAACACAGCCCCAGTTTTAGGAGACACACTCCTGCCCCTTCCCCCACCTCCCATTTTTGTGTAACCAAGGAGATAAGGACAAAACAACATCTTCAAAACAGCAGATAGCAGCCTGACATTGAGTAAATACTGAGCTCAATTGGTGCTTCTCTTCACGGGTTGTAACATGCCTCACCGCTCCTAGGATTGTGGCCTCTCTATGGAAGAGTGTCTGGGAGAGCAGTTATTCAGTTTTGGTCACCCTGCTACAGGAAAGATGCCATTAAGCTGGGAAGAGCGCAGAGGAGATTTACGAGAATGTTGCAGGGACTCGAGGGACTGAGTTGTGGAGAGAGGTTGAGCAGGCTGGGACTTTTTTCAATGGAGTGTAGGAGAATGAGGGTTGATCTTATAGAGGTGTATAAAATCATGAGGGGCATAGATAGGGTGAATGCACACAGTCTTTTTCCCAGGGTTGGGGAATCAAGAACTAGAGGGCATAGGTTTAAGGTGAGAGGGGAGAGATTTAAAAGGGACCTGAGGGGCAACTTCTTCAGCCAGAGGGTGGTGGGTGTATGGAACGAGCTGCCAGAGGAAGTGGTTGAGGCAGGTACAATTACAACTTTAAAAAGACACTTGGACAGATACATGGATAGGAAAGGTTTAAAGGGATGTGGGCCAAACGTGGGCAAATGGGACTAGCTAAAATGGTCATCTTGGCCGGCATGGACCAGTTGGGCCGAAGGGCCTGTTTCCATGCTGTTTGACTCCATGACACTATGAGCCTTGAGTACCAAGAGCTGGAGGAGACCAAGCCCAGAGGGGGGAAGGGGTGCATCCCTTCCCTAATGACCCTCCTGTTCTGTTAAGCAACCTCCTGCTCCTTTTGTCCAGACCCTCCGAACACACAGAACCAGTGTGGAAACAAGTCACCATCCATCCCAAGTTGGAGAAAACTCCCAAACTTCCATAAGTCCTGACACTACACACAGAAACACACAAATGTATAAACATGCAAACATATGAATTAAGAGCAGGAGCAGGCTCTTCAGCCCCTCGAACCTACCCCAACATTCAAGAAGATCACAGCTGATTGACTGTTACCTCAACTCCACAATCCCATCCACCGTCAGTAACCTTTACCCCCCCACTTACCAAGAATTGAGTCAAGTTTATTGTCACGTGCACACATACGGTGAGGTGCAGGTACAACGAAAAATTTGCTTGCAGCAGCATCACGGACACATAGGTACAGACAACACACAGGACATAAACTATACCAGACAGTGAACAAAGAAAAGATTGTGCAAAACAAGCCATCGGTGCAAAAATAAACAAAGACACAATCATAGACAAGTCCGTGGTAGTGCAAGAGGTGATCCGTAGTGTTCTGTTGCTGAGGTAGGGTTAGGGTTGTGCCGGTCGATTCAAGAACCTGGTGTCTCTGCCTCTGCCTTATACATGTTCAAAGACTCTGCTCCCACTGACCTTGGGTTCCGAAGATTCACAGCCCTCAGGGAAAAATAATTCACCTCATCTCTGTCTGAAGTGTTTGACCCCTTATTTTTAAACAGTGACCCCTAGATTCTGCCACAAGAGGAAACCTCCTCTCCATTCCCACCCTGTCAAGATTCCTCCAGATCTTATATGTTTTAATCATTAACACTCACTCTCCTAAACTCCAGCAGATACAAAATTAGCCTGTCCAACCTTTCCTCATAAGACAACCCACCCATTCGATGCATTGGTCTAGTAAACCTTCTCTGAACTGTTTCCAACACACTAACATCCTTCCTCAAAGAAGGCTACAACAGGATGTAGATCAACTGGGAAAGTGGGCAGGGGAATGGCAGATGGACTTTAGCTCAGACAAGTGCAAAGTGATGCATTTTTGGAAGTTAAACCAAGCCAGGACATTCACAATGAATGTAGACACACGAGACTGCAAATATTGGGATCTGGAGCAACAAACAATCTGCTGGAGGAACTCAATTACTGAGACAATATTGGGAGTATTGTGGACTACAGAGTGTGGGGTACAGAGGAACAAGTACATAGTTCTCTAAAAGTGGCAACATAGGTAGACAGAGTGGTGAAGAAAGCATATGGCATGCTTGCCTGTATCGGCTGAGGCACTGCGTGTAGGATTTGGGATGTCATGTTACAGTTGTACAAATCGTTGAATAGGATGCTCTTGGAATATTATGTGAAGTCCTGATTGCCACACTATGGGAAGGATGTGATTCAGCTAGAGAGGGTGTAGAAATGATTCACAGCAATGTTGCCGGGACTGGAGGGCTTGTTATAAGGAGAGGCTGGACAGTCTGGGACTGTTTTCCCTGGAACAAAGGAGGCTGAGGGGTGACCTTATGGAGGTTTATAAAATCATGAGGGGCAGAGATAAGGTGGATGGCCACTGTCTTTTCTCCCTTGGTAGGGGGAGTCTAAAACTAGAGGGTTAAGGTGAGAGGGGAAAGATTTAAAGGGGATCTGAGGGGCAACTTTTTCACACAGAGGGTGGTGGGTATATGGAACGAGCTGCCAGAGGAAGTGGTAGAGGCGGGTACAGTTACAATGGTTAAAGGACGCTTGGACAGGTGAATAGGAAAGGTTTCGAGGGATGTGGGCCAAATGCAGGCAAATGGGACAAGCAGAGATGGGCATCTTGGTTGGCAGGGATGAGTTGGGCTGGAGGGTCTGTTTACTTACTGTATCAATCTATAATGAAACCAATATTGTCCACAGAACTCCCGATGTGGTCTCACTAATGGTCTATATAATAGAAGCAAACCCTCCCTATTTGTGTATTCAATTCCCCTCACAAGAAGCACCAACATTCTGTTACCTTTCCCAATGACTCACTGTACCTGTATACCAGCCTTTAGTGGGTCATGCACTGAGACGCACAGATCCCTCCGTATCTCACAGCTCTTCACTCACTCACTGTCTTTTCTTATTTTACCAGCAGAATGGACAATTTCACATGTTCCCGCATTCACTCCGTTTGCCAGATCTTTGCTGCTCCATACCAGTCTTATTACGACGTGCTTAACCCACCTTCACAACTTGCTTTCCAACCTACCAGAACTCTGCAAATGAGGATTGTTAATACAGGCAGTCCCTGGGCTGGGTAAGGGTTCTGTTTCTGAGAATTGTCCTTAAACCGATTTCTCCAAAAGTCAGAAACGTCATTTTCTACAGTAACCTATGTGGTACTGCTCTCCATACGTAGAACATTGAACACAGAACATAGACCATAAAACAGTACAGCACAAGAACAGGCCCTTCGGCCCACCATGTTGTGCCAAGCTAATGACACCTAATCCCTTCTGTCTGCACATGATCCATACCCCTCCATTCCCTGCACATTCATGTGTCTACCTCAGAGCCCCTTAAACACCTCAACCATATCTGCCTCCACCCCCACCCCTGGCAGTGCATTCCAGACACCCACCGCTCTCCGTGTAAAAAACTTACCCCACACATCTCCTTGGAACTTACCCCCTCTCACCTTAAACCTGTGCCCTCTGGTGTACAGAAGAGACGTGAGGGGTAAGTTTTTTACTGAGAGAGTGGTGGGTGCCTGGAATGTGTTGTCTGATAGGGTGGTGGAGGCAAATTCATTGGGGGCTTTTAAGAGGGGCTTGGATGGGCACATGAATGAGAGGAAAATAGAGGGATATGGGCATTCTGTAGGTAGGAGGGATTAGCTATGTCGGCTCAAGATTGCGGGCCGAAGGGCCTGATCTGTGCTGGACTGTTTTATGTTCACTTGCTATAACTTATTTCATTTCACTGAGTATTTGCTCCAACATTACCCATAATTAAACTGCTGGAACATACATCGTATCCAGTCATTAATGAATACCATGAAACAGCTTATTATTATTTAGTATTATTATTATCAGCTTGAAAAATGCTTGAAAAATGTATGGGAGGATTTACATAAAGTCATTGACCTTCCTGGGAGCCCCTGGACAAGGATTAACTGGTTCCGTTGGAAGGGCAACATACTGATCCACCTGCTCTGTGCACTTTTCCCATCGACACACACAGAAACACAACTGTGAGACAGAAGGACACCCATACACCGATTCTCACCCCAGCTTGTGTGCGCACATTCACTCATACACTCACTGACACACCCAGTGACACACTCACCAACAAACCTGAGAGACATGATCAGTTACACACTGACTGACACACTCACACAGCAGCTCTGACTGAGACGAAGGTCAATCTTTGACCTGTGACCTCAGCAGAGACAATCCTGAGAAAACACGAGCAGATGCAGTGACTGATCTCGCTATCTCTTTCTCACAAGAAAGGCTGTTTGAAGTGAATTTGCAGAGAGGATTTGGACTTCTAAAGACATTGCTTGACAAACACTCAGTCAGTAGATCAAAGGGCAGTGGCTGTGAATCACTTGGGCCAGAGACCGATCCCAGCCCTGGGACAATGGGAGAAGGAATGTCTGTCCACAGTAACAGTCTTCATCCACATTCTCCAAATATATTGACTTTTGGTATTGGAAGACCTGGAATCCAACTCTCTACAGTCACTACTGGCTGTACCCCTGTCCCACAGACACCACCAACCCTACCCCTGTCCCACAGACACCACCAGCCCTACCCCTGTCCCACAGACACCACCAGCCCTACTCCTGTCCCACAGACACCATCAGCCCTACTCCTGTCCCACAGACACCACCAACCCTACTCGTCCCACAGACACCACCAGCCCTACCCCTGTCCCACAGACACCATCAGCCCTACCCCTGTCCCTCAGACACCACCAGCCCTACCCCCGTCCCACAGACACCATCAGCCCTACCCCTGTCCCTCAGACACCACCAGCCCTACCCCCGTCCCACAGACACCACCAGCCCTACTCCTGTCCCACAGACACCACCAGCCCTACCCCCGTCCCACAAGACACCACCAGCCCTACTCATCCCACAGACACCACCAGCCCTACCCCTGTCCCACAGACACCACCAACTCTAAACCTGTCTCATTCAGCAGACCCAGAGATGGAACATGTTTTGTGGACTGACCAGCTCTGCTGATGGTGGAAAGAGCAAGTTAGGGTTCGGAGTGTCTCAGTGGGAGGAAGGTTTGGTGAGCAGCTCAGTTACTAGAGAGAAGGATTCACCTGGTCCCCTCTTGGTTAATCAGAATGAACCCATTACCTGCGATTCCTGGCTTCTGACCTCATCGGTGAGTGTCACCCTGTCATTAATACGTGCGTTAGCAACACGCAAATCAATGCAACATCAGAGAACAGAACATGTGTGTGAATGAGTGCATTATGTGTGTGTGTTCGTGTGTGTACATGTGTGTGTGTGTGTGTCTGTGTGTGTGTCTGTGTGTGTGTCTGTGTGTATCTGTGTATGTCTCACTGTGTGTCTCAGTGTGTATCTGTGTACGTCTCAGTGTGTGTCTGTGTGTGTGTCTGTGTGTGTTTCTCTATATTCATGTTGCTCTTTAATCTCAGAATCTAAAACCCACTCAGTTCACTTCATCCACAACTCTTTTCCAGCGTTTAATTCCCACTCAATGTTCTTATTGTTTTATTCCAATTATTCAAACAGTACTAGGGCAAAACCTGATTTGGGAGTTCAGGAACAGACTGTAAACCTACAATGAGATTTGTCCATATGTGATAAATTAAATCTTTGACAGTTATAAAGAAAATTAGATCATGCGCTCTTCAGGGGGGGTGGTACAAAAACACTCATTGTATGCAGCCTTACTGTTTGCTGGGTTCTGTATCAGACAGAACTCAGGACGATGCTCTAACTCACGTCAGAGTAAACCATCTGTCATGTTCAGACACAAACAGGTCACACTTTCTACATTCAAAACCCGAACTGCTGGAGGAACAGTACGTTGACTGTTCATTTCCCTCCACAGATGCTGCCTGACCCACTGAGTTCCTCCAGCAGCTCATTTTTCTTTGCTCCAGTTTCCAGTATCTACAGTTTGCTGTGTCCACACTTTCTGCACCTACAGATTTCCTTGCAATGTTGAAACACACAGCCTGAGGAAACTAATTCAAAGTCAAAGTCGAGTTTATTGCCACACACACAAGTCCATGTGTGCACAGGTGCAATGAAAAACTTACTCGCAGCAGCGGCACAGGCACAGAGCATCGGATGAGCAGCATTCACAAGAAATTATTCACCAGACTGGTCTGCCTGATTCCCTCCCAGGACACCCCATCCTACCATTCCCCAAAACCAGAGCACATTCAGACATAACCTTCGTTAAGCTCTCCTGTCCAGCCCCGACACACCTCTGCTTCCCATCTCTTAACGCACACCAATTACCCTCTACCCACCACTCAGACGAACTCTGACCAACACTGGGGCTCAGTGTGACCAAACAAAATTTCAAAGTCCTGACCCTTACTTTCACAGTCTCACCCCTCCCTGTCTCTGTAAGTTCCTCCAGCCCCACAGCCCTCTGAGACCACCGACTCCCCTCCAGCCTTGCCCTCACTATCATCCCGATTCCCATCTCCCATCACCATTGGTGGCCGTGTCCCTCTGCTACCTGGGTCCTGAATCCCCACCCTAAACTTTTCTGCCCCTCCCTCCTCCCCTGAAAACTAACTCTGCAACCAAACTTTGACCACCTTCTCTAATAACATGGCTTGGATTTCTGCTTCAGAGTTTATTGAAGACACCGAATCATGTAAGTTATCGTAACATCCTGAGAATGCAAGATTAAGTTCATTTAGTGACGGAAACACAGCAACCAATCCTCCCTGAGACCCCTATGAGTTTGTACATGAGTGTACAAACCCCAGAGTACATGGGTGCTCCAGTTTCCTCCCACGCCCCAAATGTGTGAGGGTGGGTTAACTGGCCACCGTAAATATTGCAGGTAAGTAGCAAAGTGGAGTTAATGACATGTAAATTGGTAAATTGGTTTGTTATTGTCACATGTACTGAGATACAGTGAAAAACTGTTTTGCATGCCATCCATACAGATCATTTCATTACATCAGTGCATTGAGGTAGTACAAGGGAAAACAATAACAGAATGCAGAATAAAGTGTTACATTAACAGAGAAAGTGCAGTGCAGGCAGACAATAAGGTGCAAGGTCATTACGAGGTAGATTGTGAGGTCAAGAGTCCATTTTACCGTACTAGGGGACCGTTCAATAAGCTTATAACAGCGGGAGAGAATGAGTTACAGGGCTACAGAGAAATATGGAGAGGGTGAATGGGACAGATAGGTTTGCTCTGCTGGGAGCTGGCATCCAATGAGCTGAATGGCCTCTTTTTGTGCCACCATATGTAGACTAGCAATTCCTGCACAGGTAGACACCTCACACAGTAATGTGGTAATGACTACAAAGTTACATTCAAAGGTAACTCACTTTCTCCATATCAGAAATAGCCAGTCTGTGAAAGGTAATAACTAACTCAGTTCTCCCCTCTCTGCAGACGCTGCCTGATCTGCTGGACATTTTCAGCACTCTCTTTTTCCTCTTCATTCTCTGCAACAGCTCTGACCTGCATTTCACAGCTTTGACATTCACTTTCTTGTTTTCTCTCTCTCTCACTGTCCTCATTAATCCATCAACCAAGCAGCTTCATAAACACTGATACAACGTGCTCAAAAAATTTACCTCGCTGGGGGCATTGTGCCTGTGTATGTGGAGGTTAGGTCGCACAGGCGGGCACGGGGTGTGGTGGATGGTATCAATTCTCAGTGTGAATGAACTACTGGTTGTATGAAAGGACTGTTCAAGTCCCTGGATGGTGGGAAGAGAAGAGGTGAAAGTACACGGGGTGCATTGACTGTGGATGCTCAAGTTCAGGTTTATTGCCACAGGAATACATACCCAGGGCATAAATGCCATTAAAATTCGGTCTCTGCAGCATTAGCCCAGAACATCACAAACATGACCAACATATATTCCATAAACTTGAATTAACATAAATTACTCATCACTTACACAACACAGTAAACAAAACTAACACAACAACACTAGTGCAAGTTGAGGGAAAGTCTGAGGTAGAATTAGGGTTTTTCAGGTTGGTTCAAGAACCTTGCTGCTGGACATCGAGGTGTGGGACTTCAGGCTCCTGTACCTCCTGCCTGATGGCAGCATCGAGAAGAGGGCACGGCCCGGATGGTGGAGGTCCCTGATCATGGATGTTGCCTCCCTGAGACATCAGGGTGGAAGGGAATGTGGTGCAGGAAGGAGAGTGATTGAGGAGTAGATGAGTGCATCGTGAAGGGAACAATCCCTGGGGGGTTCAGAAAGGGGAGGGGAGATATATCCAGTGATGGAATCTCTTTAAAGGTGGTGGAAATTGCACAGGATGATCCACTGAATGTGGCCCTTCAGCCCAACTGGTCCATGCCGACCAAGATGCCCCATCCAAGCTAGTCCCATTTGCCAGCATTTAAAACATAACCTTCTAAACTTTTCTTATCCATGTACCTGTCCAACTGTCTTTTAAATGTTGTTATTGTACCTGCCTCAACCACTTCCTCGGGCAACTCATTCCACATAGATACCACCCTTTGTGTAAAAAAGTTGCCTTTTAAATTTTTATTAGCTCTCTCCCCTCTCACCTTAAACCTATGCCCTCTAGTTCTTGAATCCTCATCCCTGGGAAAAAGACAGTGCACTCACCCTATCTATGCTCATGATGCACCTCTATAAGATCACCTCTCAGTCTCCTACGCTCCAAGGAATAAAGTCCCAGCCTGTCCAACCTCTCCCTATAACTCAATCCCTCAAGTCCTGGCAACATCCTCATAAATCTCCCCTGCAGTCTTTCCAGTTTAATAACACCTTTCCTACAGCAGGGTGACCAAAACTGAATACAATACTCCAACTGCGGCCTCACCAGTGTGTAAATCAAGTGGAGAGAAACCAGACTGAAGCAAAGATCTGTCCGTAAGGCCTGTTTGTGAATAAATTTGTAAAGGGAAGATCTCCTGAGGAAATGAGGTTGGTATGTTGCCTAGGAGATGAAGGCCCAATGTTCAGTGGTGAGGTCATGGTCCAGAGGGAGGTATGACGAGGAGATGTCTCAATAAAATAGAGGCCAGGTCACTAGACAACAACAGCACCACCCTTGTTGGTGGGTATGGTGATGATATCAGAATTGGTTCTTGGTATTGCAAGTGCAGGGTGTAGTTAGAGTGAGTAAGCTTTGATTAGCAAGCATCTATCAGCCACAGACGCGGAACTGATTCAACATCTGTGGAGGGGAGTTGCGGACACTCCCACCCTCTTATTGTTCCCTAACTTCACTCCCGAATCCCAAGCTCTGGTCTCCAATGCCAGGCTGTCCATCCCGCGGAATGGTCCCTTCTCTGCCTAACCCACCCATTTCCCCATGCGGCCTCCATTGAACCTTTGCACCATCAATAATAAACTTAATCCCACAACAAACTATTGCAGAAAGGCTGCAAAGAAAAACCTGGGAACTATAGGCCAGTAAGCTTAACATCAGTGGTAGGTAAGTTACTGGAGGGGATTCTGAGGGATAAGGTATACAAGCATTTGGAAAGATAGGGGTTGATTAGGGGTAGTCAGGACAACTTTGTGCATGGGAGATCATGTCTCACAAATCTGATATTTCGAAGAAGTAACCAAGAAGGGCAATGAGGGCAGGGTGGTAGATGTGGTCTATATGGACTTCAATAAGGCCTTTGACAAGGTTCTGCATGGTAGGCTGCTATGGAAAGTTAGATTGCATGGGAATCAGGGAGAGTTAGCTAATTGGATACAGAATTGGTATGATGGTAGGAAGCAGAGGGTGACGGTGCAAGGATGCTTTACGGACTGGAGGCCCGTGACCAGTGGTGTTCCTCAGGGCTCGGTGCTGGGCCCATTGCTATTCGTCATCTAGATCAGTGACTTGGATGGGAATGTACAAGGCAGGGTTAGTAAGTTTGCAGACGACACTAAAATAGGCGCTGTTGTGGACAGTGAAGATGGTTCTCAGGATTTACGGATGGATCAGCTGGGTTAGTGGGCCCAGGAGTGGCAAATAGTGTTTAATGCTGATGTGTGAGGTGCTTCATTTTGGGAAGACATATCAGGGTAGGACTTTCATAGTGAACGGTAGGGCCCTGGGGAGTGTTGTAGAACAGAGGGACCTAGGAGTACAAGTACGTTGTCCCCTGAAAGTGGCATCACAAGTAGACAGGGTGGTGAAGAAGGCTTTTGGTACGCCAGCCTTCATCAATCAGGGCACTGAGTATAGAAGTTGGGATGTTATGCTGCAGTTGTACAAGACGTCAGTGGGGCCACATTTGGAATATTGTGTACAGTTCTGGTCACCCTGCTATCGGAAAGATGCTATTAAGCTGGAAAGGGTGCTGACAATATTTATAAGAGTGTTGCCAGGACTCAAAGGCCTGAGTTATAGAGAGAGGTTGAGTAGGCTAGGACTTTATTCAATGGGGTGTAGGAGAATGAGGGGTGATCTTATAGAGGGGTATAAAATCATGAAGGGCATAGACAGGGTGAATGCACACAGCCTTCTTCCCAGGGTTGGGGAATCAAGAACTAAAGGACACAGGTTTTAGGTGAGAGGGTAGAGATTCAATAGGAACCTGAGGGGCAACTTTTTCACCCAGAGGGTGGTCCGTATGTGGAACGAGCTGCCAGAGGAAGTGGTTGAGGCAGGTACATTAACACCATTTAAAAGACACTTTAACAGGTACATGGATAGGAAAGGTTTAGAAGGTTATGAGCCAAAAGTGGGAAAATGGGATTAGCTTAAATTCGCATTTTGGTCAGCAGGGACCAGTTGGGCCGAAGGGCCTGTTTCCATACTGATGACTCTAAAATACTGCAGATGCTGGAAATCTGAAATAAAACCAGACAACAGCCGAAACACTCAGTAGGTCAGGCAGCATCTGTGGAGCGAGAAACACAGTTAACGTTTCAGTTCCTAATGAATAATCATCCATTTGAAATGTTAACTCAAGTTCTCTCTCCACAGATGCTGCCTGACCTGCTGAGTGTTTCCAGCATCATCTGTTTTCATTTCAGAACAAAATTAAAGTCGAGTGCTGCTCATGAGGTTGTTTGCGGACAAACATTGTGTTAACATTAATCTTAGGCTTTGAATGACAGAAGGAACTTGACATCCTGAGATTAGAGCAGGAGGCAATAAATGATTCTGCGCTGACTCACCCAGAGGTGGTGAGACTTCAGGGAAGGGTTCTGATCATTGATGATTTACCAAACTCAGAACGTCATCTTCCAGTATCACTCCCCCTTTCTGAGCTCCCAGGTCATGCAGTTTTAGTTTAAAATGTTTCTGTTATGGAGTCATATAGAGTAATATAGCACGGAAATTAATTTTGGGCCCCGTATCTAAGGAAAGATATGCTGGTCCTGCAGAGGGTCCAGAGGAGGTTCACAACAATGATCCTGGGAATGAAAGGGTTAATGTATGAGGAGGGTTTGACGGTTCTGGGCCTGGACTCAATGGAGTTCAGAAGGATGAGGGGGGATCTCATTGAAACCCTCCGGATACTGATAGGCCTGGATAGAGTGGACGTGGAGAGGAAGTTTCCATCAGTGGGAGAGTCCAGGATCCGAGGGCACAGCCTCAGAATAAAGGGACGTCCCTTTAGAACTGAGATGAGGAGGAATTTCTTCAGTCAGAGGGTGGTGAATCTGTGGAATTCGTTGCCACAGAGGGCTGTGGAGGCCAAGTCATTGGGTGTCATTTAAGGTAGAGATCGATGATTGGTAAGGGGGTTACAGGTTATGGGGAGAAGGCGGAAGAGAGGGGTTGAGAGAAAAAAAATCAGCCATGACTGAATGGCGGAGCAGACTCGACGGGCTGAATAGCCTAATTCCGCTCCTAGATCTTATGGTCTTATGGAAACAGGCCCTTCGGCCCAACTCGTCCATGCTGACCATGGTGCCCACTACATTAGTCCCATTTGCCCAAGTTTGGCCCATATCCCTCTAACCCCCTCCTATCCATGTACTTATCCAAGTGCCTTTTAAATGTTGCCATTGTCCCTGCCTCAACCACTTCCTCTGGCAGCTGGTTCCATATACTCACCACCCTCTGTGTGAAGGTTGCCCCTCCAGTCTCTTTTAAATCTCTCCCCTCACACCTTAAACCTGTCCCCCCTGGTTTTTAGTTCCCCTTCCCTGGGTAAAAGATTATGTGCGTTCACCCTATCTATACCTCTCATGATTTTTATACCTCTATAAGGTCACCCCTCAACCTCCTACACTCCAAGGAATAAAGTCCCAGCCTGCCAAACCTCTCCCTGTAACTCAGGCCCTTGAGTCCTGGCTCGTCGATCCTCTCTGCACTCTTTCCAGTTTAACCATGTCCTTCCTATAACAGGGCGACCAAAACTGTACACAGTACTCCTTCTGTCAAAGAATGGTACAGAATCGTTCACTTATTCAGCAGCTTAGAGGAAGCTGAATGCCCCAGGACCCTTTCTTTCAGATATCACTGAACAAACTTTGACACAGGAAGAAGCGCGGAGACCAAAATCTCGGACAACCAGCTCCATTTTAAAATGAGTGTCTTAAAAGAAGAGAGATGGTTGGAGAGGTGCGGGGAGGGAAGTCCGGAGCTCGGGACCCAGGCAGCCAGCGAGGAAGTGATTAAACGCACCAATGATCTAGACACCAACATTTTTCCGAAGACAGAAATCTCATATGGAGGGGCAGAGGGGTTACAGACAGGGGCATGGAGGGAGTCTTGAAACAAGTAATTCAGACGCATAATTTCTCCTCTGCTAAGTGTTTTGATTTGAAATTTGTCGTAAACTTGCTCTGCCTCCTTGAACTAGATTTCAAATGTCAAAGTACACACCAAAAGGCCATTCAGCCCATCAAGGCTAGGTTGACCTGCCTCGTTTCAAGGCATTTTGTTTACCCCCTCCCCTAGTTACCCATGTCACATTGGATCTCTGCCTGAGGTCGCTTCATTTAAAGCAACTTCATTCAATTTTTTTTCCCGTCGCACTTCTGGCAATCTTAGAAATCAAAGGATTTTCAGATTGATTTCCTTGATCGCTATCAGGCCCAAGTCACCCAGGGAAAGGTCTAACCAGTGCTGGTCTTTGCAAATCTTCGCCTGGCTTTGTTTCTGCTGACGTCAGGGAGAGAGAGATGCAAAGTACAGTCCTGACACACACAACCTCGCTTTATCGCAATACACAAAATACCGTCGATGCTGCTCCCCTTGACTTACTTTGTAATGTTAATATAGAAATGGAGGATTTGGGAGGGAGTTACAGGAGTTGGGAAGTTACGTTGAGTAGACTCAGACTTCATTCCCTGGAATGTAGGAGATTGAGGGGGGACCTGATAGAGGTGTATAAGATCATGAGGGGCGTAGACAGGGTGAAATCACACAGTCTTTTTCCCAGGGAGGGGGTGCTAAAAACAAGAGGGCACAGGTTTAAGCTCAAAGGCGAGAGATTTAAAAGGGACATCAGGGTCAGCTTCTTCATGCAAAGGGTGGTGCGTATTTGGAACGAGCTGCCAGAAATAGTGGTTGAGGCGGGCACATTAGCAACGTTGAACAGCCACCTAGATCAGTCCATGGATAGGAGGGGTTTAGAGGGCTAGGGGCCAAACGCGGGCAGATGGGACTAGCTCGCTGGGCAACACAGTCGGCATGGATGAGTTGGGCCGAAGGGCCTGTTTCCGTGCTGTGTGGCTCTATGACTCTATGGTTCTAGGATTTGCCTCTACAACCATCCGACCTCCTGCATCTCCTCCCAATCCAAGTTTAATTTCTTCACAACTGGCAGCCATTCCTTCGGCTCCTACGACCCCGAGCACTGGAATTCTCTCCTTGAGGAGAGGCACAACAGTGCAGTGGGAGAGCCGCTGCCTCACAGCTCCAGAGGCCCGGGTTCGATCCTGACCTCCGGCGCTGTCTGTGTGGAGTTTGCACGTTCTCCCTGTGACCGCGTGGGATCCCCCCCACCCCCCACAGGCGCTCCGGTTTCCTCCCACATCCCAAAAATGTATTGGATCAGTGAGTTAATTGGCTGCCATAAATTGTCCCCAGGGTGTGGGTGAGGGGTAGAATCTGGGAGTTGGTGGGAATGTGGATAAAATGGGGGGTTGAGGGTCAGCACGGACTGAGCGGGCCGAAGGGCCTGTTTCATGAGCACACTCGGCTCTGTTCACTGACCTCCAAAGTGATATCATCACCCTTCTCCCCCCTCCTGTCCTCCCCACAATGAAATCAATCACCATCCCCACCCCAGTACACACACACACACACACACACACACACACCCTCACACACACTTACATACACTGACACACACAGACATACACACACATATACACACACACATGCACAGACACACACACACACACACACACACAGACATACATTAACACACACACACACACACACACACAGACACACACACACACACACACACACACACACCTTCTCATAGGCTTGGTCAGGTTAACTCTCCCCCCTTCTCACTCAAACCAAACCATCACCACCCCCCCCCCAACCCCTTCCCCTCCATTGAGGCCAGG
This sequence comes from Pristis pectinata, assembly GCF_009764475.1. Classification (NCBI taxonomy): domain Eukaryota; kingdom Metazoa; phylum Chordata; class Chondrichthyes; order Rhinopristiformes; family Pristidae; genus Pristis; species Pristis pectinata. The sequence goes on along the minus strand of NC_067408.1, from coordinate 2,837,956 downwards.
ATTCCGAACTCTCTGCAACCCTCCCAGTTTGACTCTCCAACAGCACGACCTGTCGACCATTGCAGCTCGGCCTCAACAACTTCTACACGAGCTCTCTTCAAGGGGGAGAAATCAGAACACATTCGACGAGTGGCTGCAGCTCAGAGTCACGGAACTTAGAACATAGAACAGTACAGCAGAGGAACAGGCCCTTCGGCCCACAAAGTCTGTGCTGAGCACGATGCCAAATTAAACTAATCTCTTCTGCCTGCACATGATCCACGGCCCTCCATTCCCTGCATGTTCAGGTGTCCGTCTAACAGCATCTTCAACACCACTATTGTATCTGCTCCCACCACCACCGGCAGCTCGTTCCAGGCACCCACCACTCTCTGTGTAAAAGACTTGCCCTGCACATCTCCTGTAAACCTCCCCCCTCACCTGAAATGCATAGTGCATTAGGCTTTCTCATGACTTGCCCTTGGTGCAGGCACTTCCTCCCAGATCGAAGGGTTTAAAGATAAACCCGAGCAAGCCCCCCTCCTCAACCACCTCCTCCCCCCAGCCCCCAAACTTCCTTCGTACCTTGAGGGTTCTGCTGAATGTTCCGTCTCATCCAGTCGTAGGGATTCCGCTTGGGGGAGCCGGGAGAGAGCTGAGGGACCACGGTGTTCATGGACGGGAGAAGCCCCCCGGCTCCTTGAGGCTGCATGGAAGAGAAGTCGGTGGGTCCGAAGGGCAGCTGAGACCCTGAGGAGCTGCCAGTGGGGGCCGCATTTCCGTAACCGTGCCATTCCTCCCTGGGGGGCACGTAGGGGGATCCCCAGGTTGTGGCCGGCTGGGTGTGGTGAGGGTCGGGGCCGATCCCGGGAACGTGGTGATGGTAACCAGCAAAGTCGGAGTACTGAGGTGGGGGTGGAGGGGGAGGAGGGGGCGCAAAGTTCTGGGGGTTCAGGTTGAGAGCAGGGTGCCGCACAGAATTGGAGTACATGTTCCCCTCCTTATCCAGAAGATAGCTGACGTACATGTTGGCAGACTCTGGCTTGGATCATGCTGCCTCGCCACTTCCCTGTGGAGGACACTTCTGGGCTTCACGCAGAGATCGGAACACTCCTTCCGCCCCACACACACACACACACACACACACACACACACACACACACACACACACACACACGTGCACATACACACGCACATGCACAGACACATAAACACACACACATACGCGCATGCACACACACACAGACACACAAACTCAAGTTTCTCATTAACCACGTCTTGCTCAAAGCACACCTCGACATCTCTCTCTCCCTTGTTTAACAGATACACAAATTTGCATTGAAGGAGATTAGTGGCCGAGCTGAGGAGGTGAAGGAGTTTCTCTCCGGCCCCCTGCTGATAGTGAAGAGCTGAAACACCAATGACCAGCTCTGAGAGAGAGAGAAGGAGGGAGAATGGAAACTAGTACAGGGGGTAATCGAAGCTTCATTCTCGTCCCTTGTGGTGTCCATCCACCGTGTCCACCAGCCTTTGTGTCTTGGACCCCCTGGTCTCCAATCAGCTGAAGCCTGACCTGACCACCACCCCAGCTCCAACTGTCCTCTCACCTTCCAAAGTTTCAGTCTTAAATTCCTCCTTGGCCCACTCCCCACTATATAACCTAGATGTGCTATGAGGAGGGGTTGGACAATCTTGGGTTTTGTCAGGAGCGGGGGAGGCCGAGGGGAGACCTGATACAATATTATGAGAGTCGTAGATAGGGTAGACAGCCAGAATCTTTTTCCCAGGGTAGAAATGTCTAATACTACAGGACATGCATTTAAGGTGAGAGGGGAAAAGTTGAAAGGAGGTGTGTGGGGCAAGTATTTTACACAGAGAGTGGTGGGAGCCTGGAATGTGCTGCCAGGGGTGGTGGTGGAGGCAGATACGATAGTGGTGTTGCACATGAATGTGCAGGGAATGGAGGGGTATGGACCATGTGCGGGCAAAAGCAATTTAATTTAATTTGGCATCATGTTCGGCACAGACAAGGGCCTGCTCCTGCGCTGTACTGTTCTATGTTATATGTTGACATCAAATTCTGTCCGATTACCATTCCTGGTTGCTGCTGTGGACTGTCCCCTGGGGAAGGGAGAATGAATCTCGAGATTTTGCTCTTCACCCGCGGGAGGGTTGATGTCACATTGGAGACCCACCACACTCTAACCTGGTGGGACAGACTCGTGCCACCAACACACACCACTCAGCTACGCAGTCCAACACAAACACAAAATCTGCTAACTACTCCACAACCACAGTCAAGACCTTCTCCGGAGGAGGCAGGGGACCGTTTTATCGATGACTGGGTTGCTAATTGGTAATTGGTTTATTATTGTCACGTGTACCAAGACACAGTGAAAAGCTTTTGTTTGCGTGCCATCTGGACAGCTCATTCCATCATCAGTACACTGAGGTAGTACAAGGGAAAAGCAATAACAGAATGCAGAATAAAGTGTTACAGTTACAGAGAAAGTGCAGTGCAGGCAGAGGTGCAAGGCCATGACGATGTAGATTGTGAGATCAAGAGTTCATCTATATCAAACAAGAAGAAAAAAAAATCGACCATGATCGAATGGCGAAGCAGACTCGATGGGCCGAATAGCCTGATTCTGCTCCTATATCTTATGGTCTGAGGTCCATCCAGGAGTCTTATAACAGTGGGATAGAAGCTGTCCTTGAGCCTGGTGGTACGTGCTCTCAAATTTTTGTATCTTCTGCCCGATGGGAGGGGGGAGAAGAGAGAATGTCCGGGGTGGGTGGGTTTTTGATTATGTTGGCTGCTTTACCGAGGCAGCGGGAGGTGTAGACGGAGTCAGCGGAGGGGAGGCTGGTTTCCCTGATGGACTGGGCTGGTTTGACTGTAATGTAGACAAATATCGTATTGCATTTAAACTTGCTGAGTTATCCCAGTGCAACCTAACCATATAAGCCAACCAGGGCTGGAGGGGGGAGAGCACAGTTTGGGGAACTGGGGTTATTGTGGGGGTGAGGTACAATTATGTAGACCATGATATCCACACCAAACCTAGTTCCAATTAAACAGTCACGTAAAATGTGGCTACTTTTCTGATTACATTCGAAAAAAGATTGTAATTGCATTCTTGACTGAATGTTTTACAAACTTTCATTTATAAAGCACCTGTAGCACGATGAAGTGTCCCACAGTGCTTTGCGGAAACATTTGGCACCAGGACACATAAGAGATATCAGACAGATGTCCAAAGCTCGGTCAACGAGATAGGTTTGTGGAGTATCTTTTATTTTGATTAATTTTCAGAATCTGGTCAGCAGTTATTGCCCATCCCTAACTGCCTTTCAGAAGGTGGGGGGGGGGGGGGGGAGCTGCCTCCTTGAACCGCTCCTTGAAGGTGCTCCCACAGTGGTGTTGGGGAGGGAGTTCCAGGATTTAGACCCAGTGGTGATGAAGGAACAGAGAGATATTTCCAAGTCAGTACCGTGTGGGACTTGGAGGGAATCCTGCTGGTGGTGGTGTTGCCTGGACCTGCTGCCCTTGTCCTTGATGGTCTCGAGGGCCTGAGTTACTGGGAGAGGTTGGGCAGGCTAGGGCTTTATTCTTTGGAGCGTAGGAGACTTGAGTGGTGACCTTATAGAGGTGTATAAAATCATAAGAGAAAACAACAAGATGCTGGAGGAACTCAGCAGGCCAGGCAGCATCTGTGGAGAAAGCAGGCGGTCAATGTTTTGGGTCAGGACCCTTCTTCAGGACTGAAGATAGGAAAAGGGGAAGCCCGATATATAGGAGGGGAAAGCAGAGCAGTGATAGGTGGACAAAAGAGGGGAGGCGGGGTGGGCACAGGGTGGTGATAGGTAGATACAGGTAAGAGATAGTGATGGGCAGGTGCGGGGGAGGAGGGGAGAGCAGATCCACCGGGGGATGGGTCAAAGGTGAGGAGGAAAAGAAAAGGGGGCTAGAAAAAAAAACGAGAGAGGCTAGGAAAGAGAAGTAAAGAAGAGGCACGGTTTTGGGAGGTGGAGGGGATGGAGGGGAGGGGGTGTGGCGATTTCTTAAAGTGGGAGAGTTCAATATTCATGCCGTTAGGCTGCAAGGTTCCAAGACAGAAAACGAGGTGCCGTTCCTCCAGTTTGCGCTTGGAATTCTCCCGGCAGTGGAGGAGGCCGAGGGCTGACACACCAGTGATGGTGTGGGAGGGGGAGTTGAAGTGACCGGCCAGTGATCCAGTGATCCACTGCTGGGAGAAGTCCAAATGCAAACTGGAGGAACAGCCCCTCATTTTCCATCTTGGGACCTTGCAGCCTGACGGCGTGAACACTGAACTCTCCCACTTTAGGTAAACTTCCCCCTACCCCCACCATGCCTCTTCTTCTCTTCCCTTTCCTTGCTTATCTCTCTCTTTTCTACTTGCCCATCTTTTTTCTCTCTCCTATTCCTCTCCTCCCCTGCCTCCTGCCTGCTCACCTGTGACCCAGCCCCCGGTGGATCTGCTCTCCCCCGCACCTGCCATCACCATCTCTTACCTGCATCTACCTATCACCACCCTGTGCCCACCCCGCCTCCCCTCTTCTGTCCACCTATCACTGCTCTGCTTTTCCCTCCTATATATCGGGCTTCCCCTTTTTCTATCTTCAGTCCTGACCCGAAACGTTGACCGCCTGCTTTTCTCCACGGATGCTGCCTGGCCTGCTGAGTTCCTCCAGCATCTTTTTGTTTTTTCATCTAGATTCCAGCATCTGCAGTCCTTTGTTTAAAATCATGAGGGGCGTAGATAGGGTGAATGTACAGTCTTTTTCCCAGGGAAAGGGAACCAAAATCTAAATGGCACAGGTTTAAGGTGTGAGGTGAAAAATTTAAAAGGAACCTGAGGGGCAACTTCTTCACCCAGTATATGGAACGAGCTGCCAGAGGAAGTGGTTGAGGCAGGTACAATAACAACGTTTAAAAGACACGACAGGTACATGGACAGGAAAGGTTGGGAGGGATATGGGCCAAACTCTGCCAAATGGGACTAACTTAGATGGGAATCTTGGTCGGCATGGTCCAGATGGGCCGAAGGGCCTGCTCTGTGCTGTTGGGAAGTGCAGTTGGAGTAGCACGGGTGAGTAACTACGGTGCATCTGAAAGGAAGGAAAGAGGTCTAAGGACAGAATTCCAGGGCTCGATCCCAGGCAGCTGAAGACAGAGCAGAATTACAGAGATGAAATTTTCCAAGGATAGGAAGGGCTGAGGCCATGGAGAGATTTGTTGCTTTCATGGCCTGGAAGACAAGTCCAGCATCTTCTTCACTCTGTCAAAGCCCTTCAGGAATTTTAAACCTCCACCTAATCTTCCCCACACCTCCCCTGGCCCAAGAAAACAATTCAATATCCTCAAGAAACACCTGGGAAAAAATATCTAGTATCTGCAGCTTCTGGGATCTTGTTTGCAAAACAAATAATCTGCTGGAGGAACTCAGCGGGTCGAGCAGCATCTCTGTGGGAGGAAAGGAATTGTCGATGTTTCGGATCTAGATGTTGCATCAGGAATGAGAGCGGAGAGGGAAGGTAGCCGGTATAAATATAAGAGGGGGAGGCGGTGAGACAGGAGCCGGTAGGTGATTGGTGGACCGAGGGAGGGTGAGGGATGACGGTCAGATGGAGCCGGGTGTGGGGAGGGGAGGGTGAAGATGGAGACAGAGGCTGGAGGGAGATAAGCGGGAACACAAATGGCTGCCAGCGGTGGAATCCGGGAAGTAAGGAAGGAGATAACAGGGACCATCAGGGGAGAGGTGTAGGGCAGGTGCAACCAGATTGTGGGGGAATCCGGAAGGTGAAGTGTGTGGGTGGTAGGTGGATGGAACCAGGAGAGGGAGGGGGATAGAAATAGGTGGGGGGAGGAATGGGAAAGGGAACAAAATATAAGATATAAAATAAGATATCTTTATTAGTCACATGTACATCGAAACACACAGTGAAATGCATCTTTTGCCCAGAGTGTTCTGGGGGCAGCCCGCAAGTGTCACCACGCTTCCGGCGCCAACATAGCACGCCCACAACTTCCTAACCCGTACGTCTTGGGAATGTGGGAGGAAACCGGAGCACCCGGAGGAAACCCACGCAGACACGGGGAGAACGTACAAACTCCTTACAGACAGCGGCCGGAATTGAACCCGGGTCGCTGGCGCTGTAATAGCGATACGCTAACCGCTACACTGGCAAGCATTTCAGCTTTCTGCCCGAGCCAATTGCCTGCCCCTCTTCTGGGATTATGTCTGTGCACGTGTGTCCCTGGAGAAGGAGCACGCGGTATCCACAGGTATAATGGGGGATTTCCGGGACCCGTGGGCACAACAGGGGCTCGAGTGTGTTCTGGATAGTGATGACCGTGTTATAATCTGAAACTGTAAGTAGTGTGTATGGTGAAGTACTGTAATATTGTATTAATGTGATTCTGTAATCCCTGAATAAACCACCTTTGAAAAACGAAAAAAAAACACCTTCAGGGTTACTGACACCGAGTAGCAGTAAATTAATAAATCACTCACCATGCTCTCTGCTCTCTTTAAGATACATCACAAACTTAAGCCAGAAATGGCAGACTGACCTTCACACCGGTGACCTCTGACACAAAGATCTGAGGTGATTAGGACAACTGTGACTGATCTTAAAAACTGAGTTTATTGGGTCCAGAGGAATCCGACCTCCCTGCCTTTACTATTCTGGGAACTTTTAAGGAAATAGCTTTAATGAAAATAGATTTAAGCCAGTTGGCACCAAAGCATGGTGACTCGTCAAGTTGAGTCGAGTTTATTGTCACCTGCACAAGTCCATGTGTGCACAGGTGCAATGAAAAACTTCCTTGTGGCAGCATCACAGGCACACAGCATCAGATAAGCAGCATTCACAAGAAAAGCATAAATTAAACATAAATTATGCACAATTTTTACAAGAACGAACACAATTAGAAGAAAAAGAAAGTCCATTTCAGTGCAAAGTGATCAAAGTGGCCGTAGTGTTGCTAAACTGTAGTGTTCCAGTTGGTTCAAGAACCGAATGGTTGAAGGGAAGTAGCTGTTCCTGAACCTGGTGGTGTGGGACTTCAGGCTTCTGTACCTCCTGCCCGATGGGAGCAAGCTGCTCACTGCAGATCTACTCATTACCTCTATACTTCTATTATGATCGTTCTGCTCTTTTAAATCTAAATTCTTTGTTTCTAAGAATTCTGCACTGCACTTTCTCTGCAACTGTAACACTTTATTCTGCATTCTGTTATTGTTTTCCCTTGTACTACCTCAATGCACTGATGTGATGAAATGATCTGTATGGACGGCATGCAAAACAAAGTTTTTCACTGTACCTCGGTACGTGTGACAATAACAAACCAATTTACTAATCTACCAAATAACTGTTGGAGTCCTGTGAGTAGAACATAGAACATAGAACAGTACAGCACAACAGGCCCTTCAGCCCACCATGTCTGTGCCAAACACAATGCCAAATTAAATTAACTCCCTCCCCACCACTGACAGCATCTACAGGAGACGCTGCCTCAAAAATGCGTCATCTATCATCAAGGATCCCGACCATCCGGGCTGTGCCATCTTCTCGCAGCTACCATCGGGCAGGAGGTACAGAAGCCTGAAGTTCCCACACCACCAGGTTCAGGAACAGCAACTTCCCTTCAACCATTCGGTTCTTGAACTGACCTGCAGAACCCTAACCCTACCTCAGCAACGGGACACTACAGACCACCTCTTGCACTGCTGTGGGCTTGTCTCTGATTGTGTTTTTTGCATTAATTTCTTGTTTTTATACAGTCTTTTCTCTTCACTGTCTGGTATAATGTATGTATAATATATATTCTGTGTGGTGTCTGTACCTACGTGCCTGTGATGCTGCTGCAAGTTTTTCATTGTCCCTGTACCTCACCGCACTTGTGCCCATGACAACAAGCTCAACTTGACTTGGATTTCAGTGAACCATGGGTAAGGAAGGCAGATTTCCTTATTGAAGGATATCAGTGAATATGAGGATATGACTTTTCTTTCAGTACCAGATTTATTTAATTATTTGAATTTAAATTTGGCAGCTGCTGTGGTACGATTCAAACTCACACCCCTGAGGGAATGGTTCAGAATTCCAGCTGCTCATCTGTTAACATCATCTCTCTGCTACTGTACCCCATATGGTCAACTCTCAACTCAATTACCCTAAACAAGCCACACAACTCAAGAGGGCAGTTGGATATAGGCAACAATTGCTTCCATTGCCGGTGATCTCACTGAATGTCGTGGAGCCATAGAGTAATACAGCACGGAAACAGGTCCTTTGGTCCAACTTGTCCATGCCGACCAAGATATCCATCTAAGCTAGTCCCATTTGCCCGCGGAGACCCATATCCCTCTAAACCTTTCTTATGCATGTACCTGTCCAAGTATCAATCACTTTCTCTGGCACCTTGTTCCATGTGTACACCACCCTCTTGTGTAAAAAAGATGCCCCTCAAGCTCCTATTAAATCTCTCCCTTCTGAGGCAGGCATGGTAGTGTCGCGGTTAGCACAACACTCTACAGTGTCATCGACCCAGGTTCAATTCCGGCCGCTGTCTGTAAAGAGTTTGTACGTTCTCCCCGTGACTGCGTGGGTTTCCTCCGGGTGCTCCGGTTTCCTCCCACATTCCAAAGACATGTGGGTAAGGAAGTTGTGGGCATGCTATGTTGGCGCCGGAAGCGTGGCGACGCTTGTGGACTGCCCCCAGCACACTCTACACAAAAGGTGCATTTCACTGTGTGTTTCGATGTACATGTGACTCATAAAGATATCTTACCTTATCTTATCACCTTAAACCTATGCCCTCTAGTTCTTGATTCCCTAACCCTGGAGTGCATTCACCCTATCTATACTCCTCATAATTTTATACACCTCTATAAGATTAACTCTCAGTATTCTACGCTCCAAGGAAAAAAGTCCTAACCTGTCCGACTTCTCCCTATAACTCAGATGCTCGAGTCCTGGCAACATTCCCGTAAATTTTTCTGCACTCTTTCCAGTTTAATAACACCTTTCCTATAGTAGGGTGGCTAAAACGGAACACAATACTCAAAGTGCAGTACACAGAGTGTTTCTAGTTTTTACTTCAGATTTCCAGCACCTTACGTTTATATTTTATTTTTATTTACTGAATGGTGTATCTGGCTTGAGGGGACAAACATTGAAATCTGCTCCCTCGAACTTACTATAAATATAAGCAAGTCCGTGGTTGCCAAATCTGCTGCATTTCCTGGAATCTCTGGGAACTAACATTAATATTCAGGTCACTGACACACAAAAATAACCCCAGAAACTTCACGTCCAGAACATAATCACACACATTCCCTCTTTGCGAAAGTTCAGTTCACTCAGGTTGACAAGTACCAGAGATTCCAGAGGGAATAAAGGCCAAAATAAAAATCATCTGGTCGGACTTCTCTTGATACGTGGCTGTAACTGTAGTGTCACCCAGTAGGGGGCAGCCCTGCCTCTCAGTCAGGGATTGTAGGTTTGAGTCCTATCCCAGCTCAAACATCCAGAGTGAGAGCTTGAGTGCAGCACTGAGGGAGTTGTCCAGCATTGCCTGGGGAATAGATGCACTGTTTTGGGGAACGGCAGGGGTTAGAGGGCCAACACTTCATTCAGCCGAGATTTGTGAAGATGAGGATGAGCTGGCGATTATCACATGGTTGTTTATGAGATCTTCCTGTGCATCAATTGGATGCTGAATTCCCTGCGTTACCCTGCTCCCTGCACTCTAAATGTACGTCATTGGTTGTAAAATACTTCAGGTTGTGGAAATCTTTGTGGGAACGAGGAGTCAGTGAACCAATGACGCTGGAGTTATGGAGACACGAGACTGCAGATGCTGGAAACTGGAGCATAAACAATCTGCTGGAGGGACTCAGCGGGTCGGGCAGCCTCTGTGGAGGGAAATGGACAGTCGACGTTTCAGATCGAGACCCTTCATCAGGACTCACTAGAGTTAGCATGGCGAAACCTCCTTACATACGTCCAATCAGACTCCTGGAGCTGTCAGAGCCACTTTCTGATTGGTTGATGGTTCTTCTGGCTGGAGATGTCATCACATAAGACCATCAGATACAGGAACAGAATTAGGCCATTCGGCCCATCGAGTCTGCTCTGCCATTCAATCATGGCTGATTTTCTCAACCCCATTCTCCTGCCTTCTCCCCGTAACCCTTAACCCCCTCACCAATCAGGAACCTGTTAATCTCTGCCTTAAATACACCCAGTGACTTGGCCTCCACACCCCTCTGTGGCAACGAATTCCACAGGTTCACCACCCTCTGGCTGAATGGCAGGCCTCGCTGCCATTGACCACACCCCCGACATCCACTAACATTGGGTGATGCTCTTGTGACCGGCAGCCAATCAGGAGGCAAACATTTCAATGCCCTTCTCTACCCATCTGTGTGACCACTTGACCGATAATGAAAACTCACTGACTTTCCAAGCACAAGAAATCATTCAACCCATCAATCTGCTCACACTTAAAGTATTCATAAATAATTTTAAAAAGTGCATTTTTATCTTAATTCACTGATGGTATTACTCCATTACTATTAAATAAGGGGAGAGTGTCCGTGGGCTGTGGGAGGGGATTCAGTGGATGGGGGAAGTGGGTGATGGGGGAGAGTGACCGTGGGCTGTGGGAGGGGATTCAGTGGGTGGGGGGGAGAGTGGGTGATGGGGGAGAGCGTCCGTGGGCTGTGGGAGGGGATTCAGTGGGTGGGAGGAGAGTTGGTGATGGGGGAGAGCGTCCGTCAGTTGTGGGAGGGGATTCAGTGATGGGGAAGGGTGCCCATGGGCTGTGGGAGGAGAATGGGCTGTAAACCATCTATTGGATTTTTTGTCTGTTATATAACGTGTAAAATCTGTTCCTGGAAAAGGGACTGAAGTCTTGGACGGAGGAGCTAAGCTGGCACGTAGAGTCAGATGTACTGGGACTGTGCAACATGCCTGACACTGGTGGAGCCCAGAAACCCTGACTAACAATCCAGAGACAAGGGTTCAAATCCCACCAGCGCTGCTGTGAAATTAAACTCATTTAATAATTTGGAATTGTAAAAAATTAGTCTTCATATACAAAAGTACTGGCTTGTTTTGCAACTCTTCTGGTCCACCAATGTCCTTCAGGAGAGGAAATCTGCCAACCTTTACCGAGTCAGGTCTACATGTAACTCCATTCCCGCTGACCCTGTTAACTCTTGTGAGCAAGCCACCTGTTCATTTCAAGGGCAATTAGGAATGACCAATAAAAGCTGACCACACCACCACTGATGCCTGGATCCCAACAAGTGAATAGCCAAAACAAATCCAGAATTCAAATCATACCTGCACAGACTGAAACTTTGAGTTCAGTTTAAAATTTCTGGAAAAAATATCTCCCACTAAAAATGTCTGGAGAGTCATAGAGAGATACAGCAGGGAAACAGGCCCTTCAGTCCAGCAAGTCCATACTGACTATCAAGGACTCATTCACACCAATCTTACACTAAACCTACATTATTCTCCCCACCAACTCCCCCCAGATTCTACCCTTCACCCACACACTGGGGACAATTTACAGCGGCCAATTAACTCACCGACCCGCATGTCTTTGGGATGTGGGAGGGAACTAGAGCTCAGGGACTCAGTTCCCATGGAGAATTAGCTCAAGAGTCCTCCCTGCTACCCCATAAAGGTTAAACTCTTGAGGCAACTACTACCTTAGATTCACCACCTCCAGGAGCTTTGGCACGGATAAGGTGTCGCCAGTTGCCGTTAATTGTAACTGAAAGAGTGCAGAGGAGATTTACGAGGAGGTTGAGCAGGTTGGAACTTTATTCACTGGGGTGTAGGAGAATGAGGGGTGACCTTATAGAGAGGTATAAAATCATGAGGGGCATAGATAGGGTGAATGTGCACAGTCTTTTTCCCAGGGATTGGGAATCAAGAACTAGAGGGCGCAGATTTAAGGTGAGAGGGGAGAGATTTAATAGGAACTTGAGGGGCAACTTTTTCACCCAGAGGTTGGTGAGTATATGGAACGAGCTGCCAGAGGAAGTGGTTGAGGCAGGTACATTAACAACACTTAAAAGGTACTTGGACAGGTACATGGATAGGAAAGGTTCAGAGCAATATGGGTCAAACGCGGACACGTGAGATGAGCTTAGATGGAATCTTGGACGCCATGGACCAGATGAGCCAAAGGGCCTGTTTCTGTGCTGAGTTGCTCTATGACCAACTGCCGATATTCCTGGCCCATGTCTCCTCAGACGTGCCACTCCAGTGGGGTATGGGTTGACTCTGACCCCCACGAAACCCTTGATTCACATCACCCCTGTTGCCAGTAACTCAAGGTGACCCATCACCTTGTCCGGTACATGTTGCCAACATGCATGTTGTACATGTGACGTATGTGTCTGTGTTGACGTGCTCGTCAAGCCATCCCTCGCGCGCCAGCATGCCAAACTTCCACAATAAGCATTAAATGCTTGCATTGACAAGAGTTGCAAATGAATTGCCCAACAGATCATATATTTGCACAACTCTCTGCGTGGAGAAGGACTTGTATGTCTGGTTATTTTAAGAATCCAGCTGGCTGTGGGGGAAATTATGTGGTTTCGTTAAAAGTTCCAGAAAAATTTTGTTTAGAAAAACAGTTTTTTGGGCTGGGTTCAGAAGTGGAAAATTCAGCCAATAATTCTTCCAAACCACTGGCAGAGGCAACTCATGCGAAGTCACTGCACTCCCTCAGACTCCAGTGTCAGACAGGCCTGCTGTAAATATTGGATCTCCACCCACCTCAGCTCACTCCCGGTGGATGGAGATCTGGAACTCCGGGAAACAACCTCAGAGAGAAAGGCAAAATCGTGTCCGTTGATAACTCAAAGGGGAATCAGATACGTCTTAGAAGGAGAAACATTTGCAAGGTCAGGGAAACTGGCATGGGAGCACGTTCCTGACAAAAACAACGGTGAATGAAATAGAAAAATAGAAAACCTACAGCACAATTCAGGCCCTTCAGCCCACAAAGCTGTGCTGAACATGTCCCTACCCTAGAAATTACTAGGCTTACCCATAGCCCTCTATTTTTCTCAGCTCCATGTACCTATCTAACAGTCTCTTAAAAGACCCTATTGTATCCGCCTCCACCACCGTTGCCGGCAGCTCATTCCACACACTCACCACTCTCTGAGTAAAAAACTTACCCCTGACATTTCCTCTGTACCTACTCCCCAGCACCTTAAACCTGTGTTCTCTTGTGGCAACCGTTTCAGCCCTGGGGAAAAGCCTCTGACTATCCACACGATCAATGCCTCTCATCATCCTCTACACCTCTATCAGGTCCCCCCTCATCATCCGTCGCTCCAAGGAGAAAAGGCCGAGTTCCCTCAACCTGTTTTCATAAGGCATGCTCCCCAATCCAGGCAACACCCTTGTAAATCTCCTCTGCACCCTTTCTATGGCTTCCACATCCTTCCTGTAGTGAGGCGACCAGAACTGAGCACAATACTCCAAGTGGGGTCTGACCAGGGTCCTATATAGCTGGGCCATCATCTCAAAGTAAGGGGTCAGCCATCCAAGTCAGAAGGTGGTGAATCCTTGGAATTCTCTACCCAAGAGGTTCAGTCACCCAGAATATTCAAGGCAGTGATCAATTGAATTCAGGGGATACAGAGTTGGTGCGGGAAAGTGGCACTGAGGTTGAAGAGATTCCGTGGTCTTGTTGACTGGGGGAAGCAGGCACGAGGGGCCGAATGGCCTTCTCCTACTTCTATTTCTCGCCTAATTAAAGTTGTAAAGTGATGCAGCACAAAAACAGCCCCTTCAGCCCCTCACATCCATGCTAGCCTTTTTGACCATCTACACTAATCTAATTTACCAGCATTAGGTCCGTATCGTTCTACACGGCCTGGTGAAGTGTCTGTCTACAAGTCTCTTAAACGTAGTGATTGCATCTGATTCCCCCACTGCAGCCCAGTCCATCACGCAAACCAGCCTCCCCTCCGTTGACTCCGTCTACACTTCCTGCTGCCTCGGGAAAGCAGCCAGCATAATCGAGGACCCCTCCCACCCCAGACATTCTCTCTTCTCCCCCCTTCCATTGGGCAGAAAACACGGACCACCAGACTCGAGGACAGCTTCTATCCCACTGTTGACTTGAATGGACCGCTCATAAAAGATGAACTCTCGATCTTCCAATCTATCTGATCGTGGCCCTCGCACTTTATTGTTTCTGCTGCTCTTTCTCTGTAACACTAACTTCCTAAATTCTGCATTCTGTATTTTTTACTACCCCAATGTACTTATATATAGAATGATCAGTCTGGAAGGCACACAAACATGTATCTCATGTGTGTGACAATAATGAACTAATAGCAATACCTCCTCTGACAGTTTTTCATCTTATATGTTTCCATTGTTCCCATCTGTCACTCCAGGGAAAACAAGCCCAGCCTATCCGATCTCTCTGTATAGCAAAGGTCCTTGAATCCATGCCACATCTGGTAAATCTCTTCTGCACTCTCTCCAGTACAATCACATCTTTCCTACAGCAAACAATCTGCTGGAGGAGTTCAGTGGGTCGAGCAGCATCTGTGGAGGGAAAGGAATTGTCGACACTTCGGGTTGAAACCCTGCGTCATGAGTCCTGATGATTTTTTTGAGGAGGTAGCAAAGAATTTTGGTGGGGGCAGGGCAGTAGCCGTTAGCGACATGGACTTCAGCAAGACCTTTGACAAGGTCCTGCACAGTGCACTGGTCTGGAAGGTAACGTCACATGGACCCCAGGGTGAGCTGGCTGATTGGAATCAAAATTGTCTTGGTGGAAGGAAGAAGTTCAGTCAGGTGAATCCATGTGCTGCTGGAGGGAACTGGTTGGGCTTCTACTCAAGAAAGAAGCAAGAGGGCTCTCAGAGCCTCCTGGTGTGTAGAGGGTTTGTACAGTCATGATGAAGTTGGAGGGTCGGGACCAGGGAGTGAAAAGTGTTGAGGTGGCGGACAGTAACGGAGGTGTCACAGATGTAAGTGGGAATGGACTGGACCAGGGAGGAGGGTGGATTCAAGGTAGGAAGAATTAAATGCAGTGGGGAAAGAACAGGCTGGAACAATGGGTCTGCCCAGACTGTCCTGTTTGTGGATCTGGGGCAGGAGATAGAAGTGGATTGTGCTGGGCTGGAAACGGTGGAGGGAAGATCATCCAAGGAAATGATTCCTTGACGTGTGGTAGACAATGGCCTGATGTCCGAGGGTGGGGTCATGGTCCAGATGGAGGCGTGAGGAGGTGAGACGGACGTCAGCTGCCCAGACCACAACAGCACCACCCTTGTCAACAGGATGGTCCTGAATAAGCAGAACACTGCATGCTCAGAAAGGGGTAGACTGAGTCAGTGAGGGGAGTGGGAAAATTGAGGGAGTCTATGTTGTGTTAGGAGGTACTGACAAATAGACCTAGGGAGGGAAAGAGGCCAGAAGGAGAGGACTGGAATGTCAAGAGATGGAAGAAACGTTCCACGTTCTGGGGTGAAGATTCCTGGCCACAGGAATGGGAAGGCAGGTGGTGAATGCAGAAGGAAGGGTTGTCACCATCCAGGGCTCAAATTCATTAAGATGGGGCGCAAAGTTGTCCAGGGCCTTGGTGAGACCCACAAGTTTGTCTGCAGTTCTAGTCCCTCTGTCTGAGGAAGGATGTTCTCGTCACAGAGGGAGTGCAAGGAAGGTTGACGAGGCCGATCTCTGGGGTGTCCGACTGACGTTTGAGGAGAGGTTGGGTCAATCAGCCAATAGTTTAGAAGAATGAGAGGGGGTTTCATAAAAGATTGCAAATTCTAACAGGACTGGGCAGACTAGATATAGGGAGGGTGTTCCCCATGTCTGGGGAGTTCACGGGCTCCCCAGATAGGAGATAGTGATAGGCAGGTGTGGGGGAGGGGGGGAGAGCAGATCCACTGGGGTGCCCATACTCCTTACCCTTGACCCATCCCTCGGTGGATCTGAACTCCCCTCCTCCCCCGCACCTGCCCATCACCATCTCTTACCTGCATCTACCTATCACCACCCTGTGCCCACCCCGCCTCCCCTCTTTTGTCCACCTATCACTGCTCTGCTTTTCCCTCCTATATATCGGGCTTCCCCCTTTTCCTATCTTCAGTCCTGAAGAAGGGTCCTGACCCGAAACGTTGACCGCCTGCTTTTCTCCACAGATTCTGCCTGACCTGTTGAGTTTCTCCAGCATCATCGTGTTTTTCTTCTACAGATGCGCTGTTGAAAGTATCCTGACTGATTGCATCACGGCCTGGTACGGCAATTTCAACACACAGGAACACAAGAGGCTGCAGAGAATAGTGGACACAGCCCGGTCCATCACAGGCACAGCTCTCCCCACCACTGACAGCATCTACAGGAGGCGCTGCCTCAAGAAGACAGCATCTATCATCAAGGATCCCCACCATTTGGACCATGCCATCTTCTCGCTGCTACCGTTGGGCAGGAGGTAGAGAAGCCTGAAGTCCCACACCACCAGGTTCAGGAACAGCTACTTCCCTTCAACCATTGGGTTCTTGAACCAACCGGCACAACCCTAATCACTACCTCAGCAACGGAACACTACGGACCAGCTCTTACACTGCCATGCCTTTGTTTTTCATGCACTAAGGTCTTCTGCACTGTATGGTATAATGTATGTGTAATTTATGTTCTGTGTGTTGTCTGTACCTATGTGCCTGTGATGCTGCTGCAAGTTTTTCATTGTACCTGCCGCTCACCGCACTTGTGCACATGACAATAAACTTGACTAGGATTGACTTGACCCCTTATTCTGATTATTGTGACTGTGGTTTGGACTCTTCAACCAGGGGACATCCTCCCTGCATCTACTCTGTCAAGCCCTGTAAAATCTTTCAACGTTACAATGTGGTTGAGAGAGAGTGTCAACTACAAAAACTCCCATTCTTGCTTCTCCCATAGTCATAGAGTAACACAGCACAGATACAGGCCCTTCAGCCCATCATGTCGATGCCAACCATCAAGAACCCATCTACACCAATCCCATTTACCAGCACTCAGTCCGTAGCCTTCTCTACCCTGGTGATTCAAGTGCTCGGCCAGATACTTCCTAACTGTTGTATGAGTCCCCGTCTCCACCAGCCCCTCTCTGTCTGACCTGGCCTTGCGTGTGTATGTCCAGTACTCAAACATTCCGAGGAATCCTTGTTTCTTGCTGGGAACGCTCAACGGGTTGGGCAGCACCTGTGGACAGGGAATCGATTCAGGTCGAGTGGTTGAAGTGTAGAACGCACTGCCTGAGGCAGTGGTGGAGTCCCTCCAGCAAGGAGTGGCAAATGGATTTCAATACAGATGTGCAGGGTGATGTATTTTGGAAAGTCAAACCAGCGTAGGACTTGTACCATGAATGGTAAGACACTAGGAAGTGTAATGGAACAGCGGGACCTAGGAGTATAAGTGCAGAGTTCATTGAAAATGGCATCGCAGGTAGACAGGGTGGTGAAAAGGCATTTAGCACGCTGGCCTTCATCAGTCAGGGCACTAAGTACAGGAGTTGGAACATTATGTTGCAGTTGTACAAGTCATTGGTGAGGCCGCACTTGGAGCACTGTGTACGGTTTTGGTCACCCTGTTGTAGGAAAGACGTGGTTAAACTGGAAGGAGCACAGAGAAGATTTACGAGGATGTTGCCAGGACTCGAGGGCCTGAGTTATAGGGAGAGGTTGGCCAGGCGAGGTCTTTATTCCTTGGAACGGAGGAGAATGAGGGACGACCTTACAGAAATGTTTAAAATTATGAGAGGCATAGATAAGCTGGACGGTAACAGTCTTTTCCCCAGGGTAGGGGAGTCCAAAACTAGGGGGCATAGCTTTAGGGTGAGAGGGGAAAGATTTAAAAGGGACCCAAGGGGCAACTTTTCACGCAGAGGGTGGTGAGTATATGGGACGAGCTGCCAGAGGAAGTGGGTGAGGCAGGTAGAACAGGATCACTTAAGAAGCACTTGGATAGGTACATGGAGGGGCGGGGCTTGGAGGGATATGGGCCGAACGCAGGAAATTGGGACTAGCTGGGTGGGCACTGTGGTCAGCATGGACTGATTGGGCCGAAGGGCCTGTATCCGTGCTGTATTGCTCTGTGACTCTAAATGGGACTATTACAGATGTACAGTGGTCTGCATAGACAAGTTGGGCTGAAGGGCCTGTTTCTGTGCTGCACATCTCTATGACATCTCTATAACATACTCACAGATCATCCAGTAAATACTAATACACCCACAGATCCCCCATAAATATTAACACGCTCACAGATCCTTCTGTAATTATTAATACACTAACAGATTCCCCGTAAATATTCACACCGATCCCACTGTAAATATTAGTACACAGATCCCCAGCCCCACTGTAAATGCGATGGACTGCAACAATCTCTGAGTGGCTCCCATGGAGAAAGGGGAGACTGGGAGAGAGGTTAATGTGAAGGGGACAAAGGTGGGAGCGTGAGGGGCTCAGGAGACCACTTTGTAGGTGGGTCACGAGGAGCCAGTGGAAAGATAGAAATAATATACCGTGGGAAAGAGAGAGGGGCCTCTGAGAGAAAGCTGGGCCAGCCAAAAATATAAATAAATAGTTCTCATTTTGATCGAGCTTTGGGAACTCTGCTCTGCCTGTGCAAGAGGTTCCAACTTCCAGGCAACAGCTTGAAGTTCAAATAACATAAGGACAAAACAGGCTGTTCGGCCCCTCTAATCCCTGCTGGTGAGTGTCCTCCACTCAAACCGCAGAGTTCCTCCAGCAGCTTGCTCTTTTGCTCCAGATTCCAGCAACTTGTAGAGGTGTGTAAAATCATGAGGGGCATGGATAGGATGAATGCGCATGGTCCTTTTTCCAGAGGGAGGGAATCAAGAATCAAGATGTAATGTTGCAGCTATACAGGTCCCTGGTCAGACCCCACTTGGAGTACTGTGCTCAGTTCTGGTCGCCTCACTGCAGGAAGGATGTGGAAGCCATAGAGAGGGTGCAGAGGAGATTTACAAGGATGTTGCCTGGATTGGGGAGCACGCCTTATGAAAGCAGGTTGAGTGAACTCGGCCTTTTCTCCTTGGAGAGACGGAGGATGAGGGGGGACCTGATAGAGGTGTAGAAGATGATGAGAGGCATTGATCGTGTGGATAGTCAGAGGTTTTTTCCCAGGGCTGAAATGGTTGCCACAAGAGGACACAGGTTTAAGGTGCTGGGGAGCAGGTACAGAGGAGATGTCAGGGGTAAGTTTTTTACTCAGAGAGTGGTGAGTGTGTGGAATGGGCTGCCGGTAACGGTGGTGGAGGCGGATACGATAGGGTCTTTTAAGAGACTTTTGGATAGGTACATGGCGCTGAGAAAAATAGAGGGCTATGGGTAAGCCTAGTAATTTCTAGGGTAGGGACATGTTCGGCACAGCTTTGTGGGCCAAAGGACCTGAATTGTGCTGTAGGTTTTCTATGTTTCTATGTAACTAGACAGCAGAGGTGGGAGGGGACCTGAGGGGCAACTTTTTCACGCAGAGGGTGGTGGGTGTATGGAACGAGCTGCCAGAGGAAGTGGTAGAGGCAGGTACAACAGTAGCATTTAAAAGACACTGATGCAGGGTTTCGACCTGAAATGTCGACAGTTCCTTCCCTCCCTCCAGCAGGAAGGACACTGATAGGTACATGGATAGGAAAGGTTTAGAGGGATATGGGCCAAACGCGGGCAAATGGGACTAGCTTGGTTGGCATGGGCGAGTTGGGCCGAAGGGCCTGTTTCCGGGCTGTATTGCTCTATGACTCTATTGCGCCATCTGCAGTGTCTTGTGTCACCCTTTCCCCTCAGGTATTTATCTTATTACAACACAGAAGGAGACCATTCGGCCCATCAGTTCCATTCCCACCTTCCTTATTTGTCTCCGCCCCTGCAAACATTTCTCTCTCACCCACCCATTTCCCTTGCCACTCACCCGCACACACTGGGGACAATTTCCAGCAAACAATTAACCCAGCGACCCGCACATCGTCGGGATGTGGGAGGAAACCGGAGCACCCGGGGGAAACCCACACGGTCGCAGGGAGACCCTGCAGGTCAGTGGGTTAATTGGTCACTGTAAATTGTCCCTAGTGTTTGGGTGGACAGGAAAGTCGGGGGGGAGTTGGTTGGAAGGTGGGGAGGATAAAATGAGTTTAATGTAGGATTGCTGTAAATGGATGGCTGATGGTCAGCACGGACTCGGTGGGCCAAAGGGCCTGTTTGCAAGCTGTACCTCTCTATGACTCCGTGTGTTCACATGTGAACAACTCAGGAGTGGCCCCTGCAGAGCAACGCTTTAGCACGTCTTTGCACATGTTGGAATTTCCTGGCTTGGCGATGCAGCCTGTGGGATCCTGCTGTGCAGAGGTTAGCCACTGCACTTCCTAAAGTGCAGCCGTAACAACATATCAAAGGCTCTTCGCTGGTTGTGAAACGCTTTGGGAGATCCTGATGGGATGTGAAAGGCGTTATAGAAATGCAGGGCGTGGCTCTGTCCAGCAGGTGACGGTGGGACACTGTGGCATCCTGCTGCCACCTAAGGTATTCCTCGCCGTGCGTTGGGAGGGGTTTGTGTCAGAGTGCAGAAAGGGTTCCTCTCACAACCTGCCCAATATTCCACCCCCAAGATGCCCCTAAGCTCTGATCCAGATCTCACCCCAGTGAACACCAGCACTCCCAGCTCGGTGTCAGAAGGTTGTCAGAAGAAGAACATCATGGATTCAGGAAGGGCAGGTCCTGTTTGACAAACCTATTGGAGTTCTTTGAGGATATAATGAGTGCAGTGGATAGAGGGGAACGGGTGGATGTTGTATACTTGGATTTCCAGATGTTACGGACTCAGTGAAAGTCCCTTTAAGATAGAGAGTGTGTGTGTATGTGTGTGTGGGGCGTGCTTACGTCAATAGAAGATAAAGGACGTAATGACGTTGTTGAAGAAGGCAGAAGAAGAAGGAGGAGAGAGAGAAGGGAGAGAGACACCAGCCTGCTTGTTTTCTCTATCGATGGATGAGAAACAATAACTGTGTTTGCCACTGAAACCCATGTATGGAAGTTGGAAGTAATCCGGTGGAGTTCACTTTGTTGCTGACCTGTAGAAGGAAACAGGTATTTGTGTGTGGACGACCACGGTTCGGATGCTTTTCGGGGTGAGGAAGTCACTACCGAGTAAACACTGAAGTGTCGTTTGGGTTCCATCGTGGAACATTTGGATTTCGTATGTACTCTCTCTATGTTTTTCTACATCTACATCTTATCTTCAGACAACGGTGGTTGTTGAAGAAGCCCTTGCTCATGTTTCACCTTATGGCTTGCGGAACTGAACTTTAAGAACCATTCAGGAACTGGGAGTTTTGGACTTTGTCACACACACACACGAAGAGTTTAGTTTTGGGGTTAACGTTCGAGGTTTAACATTTTTGAATTCTAACATACTAACATTTTTACTTTTATTTTACGTATTATCATAAGTAGTAATTAATAAAATAGTTTTTAACACTAAATCATGCTCAGTGTGTTTCTTTTGTTGCTGGTTCGTGACACAGAAGGCATTTGATAAAGTGCAGCATCAACGACTTATCCATAAGATAAGGATGCATGGAGTTGGGGGTAATGTATTAGCATGGATAGAGGATTGGTTAACCAATAGAAGGCAGAGAGTTGGGATAAATGGGTGTTTCTCTGGTTGGCAATCAGTGGTGAGCGGGGTGCTGCAGGGGTCGGTGCTGGGCCCGTAACTGTTCAGGATATACATTAATGCTTTGGAAGAGGGGACCGAGTGCAGCGTATCTAAGTTTGCTGATGACACAAAATTGAATGGAAAAGCAAATTGTGCAGAGGATGCGGAGAGTCTGCAGGGAGATATAAATAGGTTAAGTGAGTGGGCAAGGGTCTGGCAGATGGAGTACAATGTTGGTAAATGTGAGGTCATCCACTTTGGAAGGGAAAATAGAAGATCAGATTATTATTTAAATGGCGACAGATTGCAGCATGCTGTTGTGCAGAGTGACTTGGGGGTGCTTGTGCATGAATCGCAAAAGGTTGGTTTGCAGGTGCAACAGGTGATCTAGAAGGCAAATAGAATGTTGGCCTTCACTGCTGGAGGGATTGAATTTAAGAGCTAGAAGGATATGCTACAACTGTACAGGGTACTGGTGAGGCCACACCTGGAGTACTGCGTGCAGTTCTGTTCTGCTTACTTGAGGAAAGATATACTGGCTTTGGAGGCAGTGCAAAGGAGGTTCACCAGGTTGATTCCGGAGATGAGGGGGTTAGCCTATCTGGAAAGATTGAATCACCTGGGACTATACTCGCTGGAATTCAGAAGAATGAGAGGGGATCTTATAGAAACATATAAAATTATGAAAGGGATAGATAAGATCGAGGCAGGAAGGTTGTTTCCACAGGTAGGTGAGATTAGAACTAGGGGACATGGCCTCAAGATTCAGAGGAATGGATTTAGGTCGGAGATGAGGAGGAATGACTTTTCCCAGAGATTAGTGACTCTGTGGAATTCTCTGCCCAGGGAAGCATTAGAGGCTACCTCATTAAATATATTTACACAGTAGAGTTCTGCATAGTAGGGGAATTAAGGGTGATGGGGAAAAGGCAGCTCGGTGGATCTGACTCCATGGCCAGATCAGCCATGATTTCATTGAATGGAGGAGCAGCCTCGACAGGTCAGGTGGCCTCCTCCTGCTCCTATTTCTTGTGTTCTTATGTTGTGGTTTGAAGCCCCCCTCTGGAAGGGGTGACCAGGGATCAGACCGGTCACCTGGGAAGCTCAGTGGGATGATCACAGCCTCTATCACCGCTGCTGCTCACCTGACCTTACAGATGACAGAAAAGTTGTTGGCAGTGAGGAAGTTAGTCTCAGGCTTTCGAACAACGTGGATGAGCTGGTCGGAATGGCAGATGGAATTTAATCTTTGTTCGATATTTGCAGATTAGAAATTTTTTAAAAGCTACTATACCGTCTTTTCCGACACCTTACAAAACTGAAATTATGGAAAAAAGTTTAGGTCTTAGTCCTTATCAGAAGGGCTTGATAGCAATAACATGATTTAATTATGAAAATACGTCCAGAATCACTGGATAAAATTAAGAATGAATTGGAAAGTGAACTCCAGACATCTATACCTATAGAGACTAGGAAGAAAATTCTTCATTTAGTTAATACATCTTCAATGTGTGCCAGACACTCTTTGATACAGTTTAAGGTAGTGCACAGGACCCATATGTCAAAAGATAAGTTAGCTCGTTTTTAATCACCATATAAATCCTACATGTGACAGATGTAAATTGAATGTGGCTTCTCTGACACACATGTTTTGGTCCTGTCCTCCTTTGGAAAAATATTGGAAAGACATTTTTAACATTATCTCAACTGTATTGAATATTGATTTACAACCCCACCCTATCACTGCAATTTTTGGATTACCAAGGATAGAGTCTGGTCATTTATCCGCTTCCGTTTACCGTATGATTGCCTTTGTCACATTAACGGCCAAACGATCCATTTTGCTTAAGTGGAAAGATCCAATACCCCCTACTACTTTTCAATGGTTCTCTCAAACTATATCATGTTTAAACTTGGGAAAAATTAGGAGTGGTACTGTCGATCCTTCGCTTAAATTTGAAGATATTTGGAGTCCACATCCAATATTTTCACATGATGTAGATCCCCTTTCAATAACTTTCTAATTTAAAGGAACGGATTTGACGACATAATATTGCTCTGTTTTTACTGAGAAATTTCAGTCCAGTTTTTTTTCTTTTTTTTGTTCTTTTTTGAAATTTTTCTGTTTAGTTTGGTTTGATATATTGTTTATAATTTTTCTTACTGATTTGGGGATTTTTTTTCTTTCTTTTAGATATATATAAGAAATCTTTTTCTTTCCTTTCTTTTATATTATATTCACTTACTAAGAGATCATTGGATCTACAGATTTTTTTTATATTTTGTTGTTCTTTCTGATTATCTATGCCATGATTATTCTCCTGATCTCCGTGTATTACATGTATAAACATTGATGTTATATATTAATCTGTATTAATTTGAAAACTAATAAAAAGATTGAAAAAGAAAGAATTTAATCCTGATGAGTGTGAGGTAATGCATTTTGGAAGTCCAACAAAGGTAGGACACACACCATGAATGGGAGAGCCCTAGGGAACACTGAGGGACGGAGGGACCTTGGTGTACAAGTCCAAAGGATCCCTGAAGGTGGTAGCAAAGGCAGATAGGGTGGTGAAGAAGGTGTGCAGGATGCTGGCCTTCATTAGCTGGGACGTAGAATGTAAAAGTAGGGAAGTTATAATACTGCTGTATTGGTTAGGTCACAGCAGGAGCACTGTGTGCAGTTCTGGTCACCACACTATAGGAAGGAGGTGACTGCACTGGAGAGGGTGCAGTGAGATTCACCAGAATGTTGCCTGGGATGGAGCGTTTCAGTTAGGAGAGACTGGAGAGGCTGGGTCTGTTCCCTGGAGCAGAGAGGCTGAGGGGGGACCTGATAGAACTATGAGGGATATCGACATGGTAGGTAAGAAAGAACCTTTCCCAATAGGAGAGATCCCTAAGACCAGAGGGCACAACTTTAAGGTGAGGAGTAAGAGGGGACCCAAGGAAGTATTTCTTTCACCCAGAGGGGGGGTTGGAATCTGGAATGCACTGCCTGAGGGGGTGGTGGAGGCAGAGACTCTCACAACACTTAAGAGATATCTGGAGGAGAGCTTGAATTGCCAAGGTGAAGAAGGTTACGGGCCAAGTGCGGAAAAATACAATTATTGCAAACATGGTTAGCATGGACTAGATGGGCCAAAGGGCCTGTTTCTGTGCTCTATGACTCTATGACCTATCGGGTGGATGACAAAATAAAATCAGTGGGAACTATTATCCTCTGAGTCCTGCCCTAATGTTCATCCCTAGATGGCACAATCAGAATCAGAGTCAGATTTATTATCACTGATTTGTATGACATAAAATGTGTTGTTTTGCAGCAGCAGTACAGTGCAAAGACATAAAATTACTATAAATTACAAAAATAAATAAACAGTGCTAAAAAAAGGAACAACGAGGTCGTGTTCATGGGTTCATGGACCGTTCAGAAATCTGATGGCGGAAGGGAAGAAGCTCTTCCTGAATCATCGAGTGTGGGTCTTCAGGCTCCTGTACCTCCTCCCCGATGGTAGTAACGAGAAGAGGGCATGTCCCAGGTGGTGAGGGACCACCTTCTTGAAGATGTCCTTGACGGTGGGGAGGATTGTGCCCGTGATGGAGCTGGCTGAGTCTACAACCCTCTGCAGCCTCTTGCAATCCTGTGCATTGGAGCCTCCATACCAGGCGGTGATGCAACCAGTCAGAATGCTCTCCACCGTACATTTGTATATACCTTTTAAGAGTCTCTGGTGACATACCAAATCTCCTCAAACTCCTAAGGAAATAGAGCTGCTGGTATGCCTTCTTCGTGATTGCATCAATGTGTTGGGCCCAGGATGGATCTTTTTAGACGTTGGCGCCCAGGAACTTGAAGCTGCTCACCCTTTCCACCGGTGCTGTCTCACAGCTCCAGCAGCTGGGTTCAATCCCGACCTCCAGTGCTCCCTGTGTGGAGTCTGTGCATCAAAAACAAGAAGGCAGAGGTTTAAGGTGAGAGGGAGGAGTTTTTAAGGGGATCTGAGGGGAAATTTTTTGACGTAGAGTGTAGCTGATATCTGGAATGTGAATCCGTGCCGACCAAGATGCCCTCCTGAACTAGTCCCATTTGCCTGTGCTTGACCCATGTCCCTCTAAACCTTTCCTATCCATGTACCTGTCCAAATATCTTTCAAACATTGTAGTTGTACCCACCCCTACCACTTACCCTGGCAACTCGTTCCATATACCGCCCACACTCTGTGTGAAAAACTTGCCCCTCAGGTCCCCTTTAAATCGCTCCCCTCTCACCCTAAACTTATGCCCCCTGGTTTTAGACTCCCCCACCCTGGAGAAAAGGCTGTGACCATCCACCCTATGAATGCCCTTATATATAATGATATATATGATGGAATCAGATGCAATCACTACATTTGAGAAGCACTTAGACACTTAAATAGTCATGGCATAGAGGATATGGTCCTACTGCAGATGTGGGATTGCTGTAGATGGACAAATAGGTCAGCATGGACGTGGTGGACCGAAGGGCCTGTTCTTGCGACTCTGTGACTCCCTGTGACCATGTGGGTTTCCTCACTAGGATGTGCAGGTCGGTAGGTTAATTGGTTACTGCAAATTACCCAGTGAATGGCACTGGTGGGAGATTCGGGGTGGAGTTGATGGGAATTGTAAGAGAATAGGTCACAGGGAAGGAAACTACATCGAAACGAAAGGCGAAGTCCCTCAGGTAATCTGGTCATTTTCTCACTGCTGTGTGTGGGTCCTTGCCGTGCACGCAATGACTACCGTCTTTGCTATTTTCCAAGAGTGAGTGCGGTTCAAGAGAGTTTCAGTGCCTCTAAAGTGTGTTCTGAGATTGTGAAAGTAGAAACACAAGTCTTTCTTTGCCTTTACTGAACACTGGCGGAGATGGAGCACAGCTTTAAGGTGAGAGGGAGATAGTTTAAAGGAGATGTGCGGGGCAAGTTTTTTTACACAGAGAGCGGTGGGTGCCTGGAACGGGCTGCCAGGGGTGGCGGTGGAGGCAGATACGACAGTGGGGTTTAAGAAGCTTTCAGACAGGCACATGAACAGGCAGAGAATGGAGGGATGTGGATCATGTGCAGGCAGATGGGATTTAGTTTAATTTGGCATCGTGTTCAGCACAGACATTGTGGGCTGAAGGGCCTGTTCCTGTGCTGTACTCTTCTGTGTTCTACGAAGTCCATAGCCCAGGTTCTGGAACTCCCCCTCCCTCTCCCCCTTCCTTCAACCCCACCTCAATCATCAGGTTTCTGAACAATCCATGAACCCATGAACACTACCTTATTATTCTTTTTCTTTGCACTATTTATTTATTTTTGTAATTTATAGATTTTTGGCCTGCACTGTACTGCTACTGCAAAACAACACATTTCACATCATATGTCAGTGATAATAAACCTGATTCTGATTCCAATTCTGGACTCGGTGGGTTGCTTCTGTGCCAGATTAAGTCTATTGCTCCATATCAGACTCTAGCTAAAAGCCTTCCCCCTCCAACAATAGTACCTTGCATTTACATGGCACCTTAAACTGAAGC
The DNA here is from genome assembly GCF_009764475.1 of Pristis pectinata. Lineage (NCBI taxonomy): Eukaryota > Metazoa > Chordata > Chondrichthyes > Rhinopristiformes > Pristidae > Pristis > Pristis pectinata. The sequence continues at coordinate 2,810,688 of NC_067408.1, read as the reverse complement.
ATTATTGGATGAAGTTTGACTCTGAGCTGCAGAGGGTGACGTTGGGAAGGCTGCCTGAAGCTCAGCCAGGGAGGGAGGGTTTGAAGGAGCATCTTTGGAGAGAGAGAAGAGGTTTGGAGAGAGAGAGACTGCAGCTAAGTTCAGGGATAACTGAAGGGTGCGGAGATGTCGGAGTTTTGTCTCTCCTCCAGTCTCACAGTTCACGAGCTCCTTTTGGGCTATGTCTTGAGTGTGTCCAGAACTTAAATCTGCAGGATCCACTGATGTTCTCAGGGATCGACCCAGTTGTTTCTGGGAGGGGTGGTCCAGCAGGAAGGGAGTGAGCAGGAACAGGACCAGGAGTCAGCCACTCAGGAGGCTAAAGAAATTTGGTTTGTCCCCTTTGACTCTCACCAACTTTTACCGATGCACCAGAGAAAGCATCCTATCTGGATGTATCACGGCTTGGTACGGCAACTGCTCTGCCCAGGACTGCAAGAAGCTGCAGAGAGTTGTGGACACAGCCCAGCACATCATGGACACCAGCCTCCCCTCCTTGGACTCTATGTCTTTACCTCTCGTTGTCTTGGCGAAGCAGCCAGCATAGTCAAAGACCCCACCCACCTGGGACATTCTCTCTTCCATCGGGTAGAAGATACAGGAGCCTGAGGGCACGTACCACCAGACTTAAGGACAGCTTCTACCCCACTGTGATAAGACTATTGAACGGTTCCCTTATACAATGAGAGGGACTCTGACCTCACGATCTACCTTGTTGTGACCTTGCACCTTATTGCACTGCACTTTCTCTGTAGCTGTGACACTTTACTCTGTACTGTTATTGTTTTTACCTGTACTACATCAATGCACTTTGTACTAACTCAATGTAACTGCACTGTGTAATGAATTGACCTGTACGATCAATTTGTAAGACAAGTTTTTCACTGTACCTCGGTACAAGTGACAATAATAAACCAATACCAATACCAATACCTCAAGCCTTCTGCAGCATTCACCGGGATTGGCTCCATGTTCCTTCACTATCCCCATATCCTGTGATTCCCCTCGAGTATCAAGAAACCTGTCCATCTCTGTTTTTAATGGACCAACTGACTGAGCCTCCGGGATGGAGGATTCCAAAGATTTCCCTCCCTCTGCATGAAGGGATGCCTCCTCAGAACCATGGTTATATGATGTGAGGTGTAAAAGTCTGGAGCATTTGGAGGATGAGGAGTGTTGGAGAGGCAAGGAGGCTGCCTCAGTGACCACTGTTCATTTCAGTGAGTCTTTGAATTTGAACATAGAACATAGAACAGTACAGCACAGTACAGGCCCTTCGGCCCACAATGTTGTGTCCACCTATATAAACCTACTCCCTGATCAATCTAACCCTTCCCTCCTACACAGCCCATATCCCTCCATTTTTCTTACATCCATGTGCCTATCCAAGAGTCTCTTAAATGTCCCTGTTGTATCAGCCTCTACCACCACTCCTGGCAGTGCGTTCCAGGCACCCACCACTGTCTGTGTAAAGAACCTACCTCTGATGTCTCCCCTAAACTTTCCTCTTCTGACTTTAAACTGATGTCCTCTGGTATTGGCCATTGCCGCCCTGGGAAAAAGGTGCTGGCTGTCCATTCTATCTATGCCCCTCATAATCTTATACACCCCTATCAAGTCCTCTGTCGTTCCAAAGAGAAAAGCCCTAGCTCGCTCAACCTTTCCTCAGAAGACATGTTCTCTAATCCAGGCAGCATCCAGGTAAACCTCCTCTGCACCCTCTCTAAAGCTTCCACATCCTTCCTATAATGAGGCAACCAGAACTGAACACAATACTGCAAGTGTGGTCTAACCAGAGTTCCATAGAGCTGCAACATTACCTCACGGCCCTTGAACTCAATACCCCGGCTAATGAAGGCCAACACACTGTACACCTTCTTAACCACCCTATCTACTTACACGTACCCTTAAGGGATCTATGGACGTGGACCTCAAGATCCCTCTGTTCCTCCACACTGCTAAGAGTCCTGCCATTAACCATATACTCTGCCTTCAAGTTTGATCTTCCAAAGTGTATCACTTCACAGATTTTTCCAGATTGAACTCCATCTGCCACTTCTCAGCCCATCTCAGCATCCTGTTTATGTCCCATTGTAACCTACGACAACCTTCTACACTATCCACTACATCACCAACCTTCGTGTCATCTGCAAACTTACTAACCCACCCTTCCACATCCTCATCCAAGTCATTTATAAAAATCACATAGAGCAGGGGTCCCAGAACAGATCCCTGCGGAACACCACTGGTCACCGACCTCCAGACAGAATATGCTCCATCTACCACCACCTTCTGTCTTCTATGGGCGAGCCAATTCTGAATCCACACAGCCAAGTCTCCCTGGATCCCACGCCTCATGACTATCTTGATGAGCTTACAATGGGGGACCTTGTCAAACACCTTACAAAAGTCCATATACACCACATCCACCGCTCTACCTTCATCTATTTGTTTTGTCACCTCCTCGAAAAACACAATTAGACTCATGAGGCACGACCTGAATCTAAGAGTTGTACAGCACAGAAACAGGCCATTTGGCCCACCATGTCCATGCCGACCTTTTTGCCCGTCTACACTAATCCCGTTTGCCTCAGTTAGGACTGAATCCTTCTGCACCTTGCCCATTTAATGGTTGTCTAAATGCCTCCAAGATGTAGCGTTGCCTCTGATTCCACCATCTCCTCTGTAGGCCAGATATCAACCACGCTCTGTGTCAAAAACTTACCCCTTTAAAACTCCTTTTTCTCACCTTAAACCTCTACCCTCTTGTTTTTGATACCCCTACCTTGGGAAAAAGATTCTGACTTTCTACCCTATCCATGCCTCTCATAACCTTGCACACCTCCATCAGGTCACCCATCAGCCTCCTTCACTCCAGGGAGAACAAGCCCAGCCTATCCGATCTCTCCCCAGAACTAAAGTCCTCCAATCCAGGCATCATCCTAGTGAATCTCCTCTGCACTCTCTCCAGCGCCATTACATCCTTCCTGTTATATGGCGACAAGAACCGCACACAGTGCTCCAAGTGTGGTCTCACCAGTGTTTTGTAAAGTTGCATCATTACGTCCCAACTTTTGTACTTCATTCCAAACTCACAAGTTGAGTGAGTGCAGCCAGCAGTGAGTGTGACACACGTTCCTGTTGTCAGAGGTGAGATGTGAACACAGGGGCAGGAGCAGCACAACCTTGGGGATATTTCACAAGCTCCAAAACTCTGACAGCAATGCAAAGTTTATTTTTCCTGTCTGCCTTGTCTGCACAGCAGAAAAGCAGATGATACAATCTCTAATTGGAACAATATGCGAATCTATTATTCTGATTTCTAGAAAACTCCCTTCACACACCCTTCCCCTGCTGAGGGAGGCCAGCTCTCTCCAGGGCCAAAGTCACGGTCATCCTCTACAGTTCTCTAATTAGTTCCTGTACAAGGGCAAGATTTACATTCCTGTAGCACCTAATATCGCCACAGTGCATTCCAAACCACCTCAGGGACATTCTTGTAACAAAGAAACAGGAGCAGCCCCCGAGTCTCTCCACCATTCAACAAGATCAGGGCTGAACATAGAACATAGAACATTACAGCACAGTACAGGCCCTTCGGCCCACAATGTTGTGCCGACATTTTATCCTGCTCTAAGATCTATCTAACTCTTCCCTCCCACATCGCCCCCCCATTTCTCTATCATTCATGTGTCTATCTAAGAGTCTCTTAAATGTCCCTAATGTATCTGCCCCCACAACCTCTGCCGGCAGTGCGTTCCACACACCCACCACTCTCTGTGTAAAAAACTTACCCCTGACGTCCCCCTTATACCTTCCTCCAATCACCTTAAAGTTATGCCCCCTCATGTTAGCCATTGTCGCCCTGGGAGAATGTCTCTGACTGTCCACTCGATCTATGCCTTTTATCATCTTGTGCACCTCTATCAAGTCACCTCTCATCCTCCTCCTCTCCAAAGAGAAGAGCCCTGATCCAATCTGGACCTTCTCCTGCTCTTTCCTCATACCCCGTGACCTTTTGTTTAAATGTCTGTCTGTCTTAATCTGGAATATATTAGAGTCATGGAGCTGTACGGACCAGAAACAGGCCCTTCGGCCCACTCTGTCAATACTGACCATCATGCCGATCTATACCAATCCCACCTACATTAATTCCACATCCCACTAATCCCTGTTCGTTCAAGTACCTGTCCAGAGGCCTCTTCAATGTTGTTACTGTTCCTGCCTCCACCACCTCCTCTGGCAGCTCATTCCAGAGACCAACTACCCTGTGGGTGAAACATTTACCCCTCAGATCCCCTTTAAACCTCCTCCCTCTCACCTTAAACTTGCTCTGTCTAACTTTTGGTGCCTTTACCATGGGAGGAAGACTCTTGCTATCTACCCGATTTATCCCTCTCATAATTTCACCATGAAATTCTCAACTCTCTGGGGTAGAGAACTCCGAAGGTTCATGACCCTCTGAGAGGAGAAATGCCTCCTCATCTCCATCAGAAGTGTGCCCCCTCGAGCTAGGTTCCCCCACTAGGGGAAACATCCTGTCAACCTCAATGATTCAGGAACAGCTTCTTCCCCTCCGCCATCAGACTTCTGAACGGTCCATGAACCCATGAACACTGCCTCGTTATTCCTCTTTTGCACTATTTATTTATTTATTGGTAATTTATAGTAATTTTTATGTCTTGCACTGTACTGCTGCCGCAAAACAACACATTTCACGACATATGTCAGTGATGATAAACCTGATTCTGATTCTGATCTGAACCTCACTCAGAAACTTATATAACCTCAATAGAATCCCCACTCATTCTTCTAATTGGAATTGGAATTGGTTTATTATTGTCACATGTATCGAGATACAGTAACAAAACTTGTCTTGCATACTGTCCATACAGATCAATTCATTACACAGTGCACTGAGGTAGTACAAGGGAAAACAATAACAGAATGCAGAATAAAGTGTTACAGTTACAGAGAAAGTGCAGTGCAGGCAGACAATAAGGTGCAAGGTCATAATGAGGTAGATTGTGAGGTCAAGAGTCCATCTTATTGTACTAAGGAACCGTAAAATAGTCTTATAACAGTTATATTTAGAACATAGTATAATATGTTCTAAACTTTAATGAGTGCGGGCCCAGGCTACTCAACTCATTAAATCATAAGGGATACGGTTAAGGTGAATGGTCACAATCTTTTTCCCAGGGTAGAGGAATCTAAAACTAGAGGGCATAGGTTTCAGGTGAGAGGGGAAAGATTTAAAGGGGAACTGAGGGGCAGGTTTTTCACACAGAAAGTGATTAGGGTTGTGCCGGTTGGTTCAAGAACCGAATGGTTGAAGGGAAGTAGCTGTTCCTGAACCTGGTGGTGTGGGACTTCAGGCTCTGTACCTCCTGCCCGATGGGAGCTGTGAGAAGATGGCACGGCCCGGATGGTGGGGATCCTTGATGATGGATGTTGCCTTCTTGAGGCAGCGCATCCTGTAGATACTACCAATGGTGGGGAGGGATGTGCCCGTGATGTATTGGGGCAGAGTCCACTACTCTCTGCAGCTTCTTACGTTCCTGCGCATTCGAATTGCCGTCCCAGACCGTGATGCAACCAGTCAGGACACTTTCAACAGTACATCTGTAGAAGTTTGTTACAGTGTTCGGTAACAAGCCGGACCTCCTTAACCTCCTAAGAAAGAAGAGACATTGGTGAGCCTTCCTTGTGATTGCATCAATGTGCTGGGCCCAGGACAAGTCATCCAATATGTTAACGCCCAGGACCTTAAAGCTGCTGACTCTCTCCACCTCCGATCCCGCAGTGTAGACTGGCGCATGTTCTCCCTCCTTCCCCTTCCTGAAGTCAACAATCAGTTCCTTAGTTTTACTGATGTTGAGTTGAATGGCAGAACAGTCAGAAGAGGATTAACGGTCTCTTTAAATCCCCATGGTTTGAGGACAAAACCTGATAGATTATAGAAAGTGTGGGGGTGGATTTAAAAGGGAAGTTATTCACACAAAGGGAGGGAGAAATTACTGACAAGTAAAGAGGTGTCCAAAGAGCAAAAGGATAACTAACAAAATGACCGAGATTGCAAACTGTGTGTGAAGGTGGGGAGTAAGGTTGTTAATGAATACTGTGAAGCTGTCTTTACAACGGCAGGGGACGATTTGAATGTGTAGTTAAGGAGTAAGGGTGTGGGGAGGCACTGAAGGTGTAACATCTTTGAAAATGGGTAGATCACTTGAGGCTCTCTAAAGAAGAAAGGGAGGAAATTGCGGATGCTCTGACCATCATTTTCCAACCTGCCCCACCAACAGGAGTGATGCCAGAGGACAGGAGAGCTGCCAACTTTGTATCAATGTTTAAAATGCGAGGAAGGGATAAACCGAGTTCACCCTAGACAATTGGTTTGGCTTCGCTGGTGAGTGTAGTGTCTGTGGGATCTTTAGTGTTGCTGCTTTACCAAAGCCAGATAATAGAGGTGGAACTGTCAACAAAACACCACATAAACGCTACGGCCAAGAAAGCTCACCAATGCCTCTAATTCCTAAGGAAATTGAAGAAATTTAGCATGTACCCATGGACCCTCACCAATTTTTTATCAATACACCATGGAAAGCATCCTATCTGGATGCATCACGGCTTGGTATGGCAACTGCTCTGCCTGTGACCACAAGAAACTGCAGGGAGTTGTGGACACAGCCAGCGCTTCACGGAAACCAGCTTCCCCTCCCGGACTCTTGTAATACTTCTCGCTGCCTCGGTAAAGCAGCCAACATAATCAAAGACCCCACCCACCCTGGACATTCTCTCTTCTCCCCCCTCTCCCATCGGGCAGAAGATACAAAAGCCTGAAAGCACGTACACACCAGGCTCAAGGACCAGCTTCTATCCTGCTGTTATAAGATATTGAACATTCCCCTAGAATGATAAGATGGTCTCTTTGATCTCACAGGACCACCTTATCATGGCCTTGCACCTTATTGTCTGCCTGCACTGCACTTTCTCTGTAGCTGTAACATTTTATTCTGCATTCTGTTATTGTTTTCCCTTGAACTCACAACTACAGAAGAGTAGCTGTTACAACAGCGTATCAGGGTCAGACCATATGGTGCACCCAGATATGGTACACCACACACTTTCATAGAAATAAACCCATAGAAAACATTAACCATTTATACGTATAGCTTCATGTAACAGGCTGTTTATCGACATATGCAGACAGTCATAAATTCAACCAGTTATAAATTTCAATTGGTAAATCGGTTTATTATTGTCACATGTACCGAGGTACAGTGAAAAACTTTGTTTTGCATGCCATCCATACAGATCATTTCATCACATCAGTGCATTGAGGTAGTACAAGGGAAAACAACAGAATGCAGAATAAAGTGTTACAGTTACAAAGAAAGTGCAGTACAGGCAGACAATAAGGTGCAAGGTCATAACGAGGTAGATTGTGAGGTCAAGAGTCCACTTTATTGTACTAGGGAACTGTTCAATAGTCTTATAACAGCGGGATAGAAGCTGTCCTTGAGCCTGGTGGTACGTGCTTTCAGGCTTTTGTATCTTCTGCCCGATGGGAGGGGGGAGAAGAGAGAATGTCTGCGGTTGTCTACTTAGTTTATTAGTCTGTAATCACAACTGCAAAGATTCCTTTTATGCTCCGTCAAGTGTCCACTCCAGCTGCTTCATCAGTGACCTTCCTTCCATGTAAGGTCTGAAGTGAGGATGTTCTCTGAAGATTGCACAATGTTCAATTCCATTCACAACTCCTCAGCAACTGAAGCAGCTGCTGCCTGCCCAGAGCAGGACCCGGACAACATTCTGGCATGGGCTGATAAGTAGACTTAACATCTTCAGCACAGAAGTGCCAGGTAATGATCATCTCCTACAAGGGAGGGGACTAACACCCATCGAAGTTGGGTCGCCAAACTCAAGTGGACCAGCCACATAATTACCTTGGCTACAAGAACAAGCCAGAGGCCGGGCATCCTACAGAGAGTGACTCACCTCCTGACATCCAATGCCCTTCCACCATTTACATGTTTGAAGAGTCATGGAATGTAAGAGTTGGAACGTTATGTTGTAACTTTATAAAATATTGGTTGGGCCACACTGCGAGCACTGTGTGTGGTTCAGGTCGCCACACTATAAGAAGGATGTAATGGCGCTGGAGGGAGTGCAGAGGAGATTCACCAGGGTGTTGCCTGGGTTGGAGGACTTCAGTTATGGGGAGAGATTGGACAGGCTGGGCTTGCTCTCCCGGGAGCGACGGAGGCTGAAGGGTGACCTGATAGAGGCATTAGAGGTATAGATAGGGTAGACAGTCAGAACATTTGTCCCATGGTAGAGGTATCATAAACAAAAGGGCAGAGGAAGGAGGGGATCTTAGGGGTAAGTTTTTGACCCAGAGGGTCATCGATATCTGGAACTCGTTGCCAGAGGAGGTGAGGGAATCAGATACAATCACTGTGTTTAAGAGACATTTAGACAGGTTATAAGAGTATAGAAGGATACGATCCTAATGCAGGCAAATGGGATTGGTATAGATGGACAAAAAGGGTCAACATGGACGTGGTGGGCCGAAGGGCCTGTTTCTGTGCTATCCGACTCCTGGATCAGTGCATCTCCAACAATCTGAGCATCCCCTCCCTCCACCACCAGCGGACAGTGGCCGCAGCGTGCGCCGTCTACAGAATGCACCGCAGTTACTCACCCAGGCTACTCCGACAGCACCTCCCAGACCTGTGACCTCCACCGCCGAGAAAGACAAGGGTAACTGACACAGGGGAACACTACCACCTCCAGGTTCCCCTCCAAGGCAACTCTCGCTGCCTCGGTGATGCAGCCGGCGTAATCAAAGCCCCCACCCACCCGGGACATTCTCTCTTCTCTCCTCTTCCATCGGGTAGAAGATACAGGAGCCTGAGGGCACGTACCACCAGACTTAAGGACAACTTCTACCCCACTGTGATAAGACTATTGAACGGTTCCCTTATACAATGAGATGGACTCTGACCTCACGATCTACCTTGTTGTGACCTTGCACCTTATTGCACTGCACTTTCTCTGTAGCTGTGACACTTTACTCTGTACTGTTATTGTTTTTACCTGTACTGCCTCAATGCACTCTGTACCAACTCAATGTAACTGCACTGTGTAATGAATTGACCTGTACGATCAGTTTGTAAGACAAGCTTTTCACTGTACCTCGGTACAAGTGACAATAATAAACCAATACCAATACCAAGTCCCACATCCACCTGGCTCGGAAATATATCGCCGTTCCTTCACCAGCGCTGGGTTCTAAATCCTGGAACTCCCTCCCCAACAGTGACGTGGGGAGCGTCTTCACTAGAAGGACTTGCAGTTCAAGAAGGCAGCTCACCCACACCTTCAGGGGCTGCACTGCAGGTGGAGCTGCTGCCTCACAGCTCCAGAGATCCGGGTTCGATCCCGACTTCGGGTGTTGTCTGTGTGGAGTTTGCACGTTCTCCCTGTAACCGCGTGGATTTCCCCCGGTTGCTCCGATTTCCTCCCACATTCCAACAACATGCGGGGTCGGTGGGTTAATTGGCCCCCACTAGCATGTGGGTGAGGGGTAGAGTCTGGGGGAAGTTGACACTGGGGTCATAAAGACATAGAGTTGTATCGTTGCTGTGGTACGATTCAAACTTACACCCCTGAGGGAATGGTTCAGAATTCCAGCTGCTCATCTGTTAACATCATCTCTCTGTTACTGTTCCCCACATGGTCAACTCTCAACTCAATTCCCCTAAACAAGCCACACAACTCAGAGGGCAGTTGGATATGGACAACAAATGCTTCCACTGTCGGAGATTGATATTGGAATTGGTTTATTATTGTCACTTGTACTGAGGTACAGTGAAGAACATGTCTTACACCCCATTCATACATATCAATTCATTACACGGTGCATTGAGGTAGTACAGGGTAAAAACAATAACAGAATACAGAGTAAAGTGTCAGAGCTACAGGGAAGTGCATTGCAGGTAGACAATAAGGTGCAAGGTCAAACAAGATAGATTATGAGGTCAAGAGTCCATCTCATCGTATAAGGGAACCATTCAATAGTCTTATCACCGTGGAGTAGAAGCTGTCTTACAGCTGTTCACAGAGTGTCATGGACTCACAGAGTCATACAGCACAGAAACAGGCCCTTCAGCCCAATTCATCCATGCCGACCAAGATTCCCATGTAAGCTGGTCCCATTTGCCTGTGTTTGGCCCATATCCCTCTGAACCTCTCCTATCCATGTACCTGTCCAAGTGTCTTTTAAATGTTGTGGGAGAGAACGGGATACAGGGATATAACTGGGGGAATAGAGAGCCAGCATAGATTCTGTGGGCTAAATAGCTTTCTTCTATATCAAAAGAAAACAGAAGAAAATCTAAACCTCAAGGGTAATAAATGTGGCCTTGTCTGATCCTGAAACGGAAGATATTTTTAAAAATCCACTCTCTGGGAATGAGAGGGAGGATGGTCGGGAGTGGAGCTGATGTACTGCAAGCAGGGGGTCACTGGGAGGTGGGCAGGGGTTGGGGGAGCCGTCAAGGTTAGGGAGTGAGGGGTGGGGGGGGAGATGATCTGCTGTTGAAGGAAAGGTCTGAGGGAGCCAGGAAGAATCGCAGAGGCACTGGGAGTCGGCCAGGAGTTATTTGAAATGCAATTTCCTGTCCTGCTGCCAACGTCATGACCAGGGGCTGGTTCCTCCGCCAGGAGCACACTGTCCTCACTGCCCCCTGGGCCGGTTAACGGAGGAGGACATCCAGTCTGTCACACAGGGACAAGAGGAGGCCATTCAGCTTCTCAAGCCTGCTCTGCTTTCCAATAAGACCCCTACCTCGCCGTTAATATCCTCCCTCAACTGAGATTGCCAACTGACCCCCCCCCCCCCAGCCTCAGCAGGCATTTGGGAGAGAGTTCCGGAATCTCACTGACCCTGACAGTCCCCTTAGTTTGAAGGTTCTACCCCGTCCTTCTGTACTCGCCCTCTTCATAGGAAATAGCCTCCCCCTCCACCCATCAAGTCGTGTTAAACAATTCGGTGAGATCACTCTACATCAGCCGGACCTCCAGGGAACAGGAGCCCGGTGAATTTAACCCTCTCACCGCCAGGTTCATTCCAGACAATGTCCAAGCAACACAACATCTCCGTGCTGAGGGGCAGGGCCGGAGGGAACCCAGATGGCGTCTGACCACAACTTGGTATAATGATCACACCACCCCTGGCCCACCACACCCCCTCCGATGCCAGTGAAGTCTGCGGTCAGCAGGGGGCAGTCAGCGCTGATGGAACACACACCCAGCAGCTGAAGGAACATCAGAAATAGGAGCAGGATGAGGCCATTCAGCCCCTCATGCCTGCTCTACCAGTCACTGCGATCGTGGCTGAGCTTTTTACCTCAGCACACTTTCTGCACTAACCCTTTTCCTTTTATTCCTTTAATATATAAACACCAATCAATAATACACGTCTGGCACGCTGGCCTTCATCAGTCGGGACGTTGAGTGTAGGAGTTGGGACGTCATGTTGCAGTTGTACAAGTCGTTGGTGAGACCACACCTGGAGGACTGTGCACAGTTTTGGTCACCCTGTTATAGGAAAGACGTCATTAAACTGGAAAGAGCGCAGAGAAGATTTACAAGGATGTTGCCAGGACTCGAGGGCCTGAGTTATAGGGAGAGGTTGGCCAGGCGAGGTCTTTATTCCTTGGAGTATAGGGTGACCTTATAGAGGTGTATAAAATCATGAGGGATATAGAGAAGGTGAATGCTCACAGTGTTTTTTCCAGTGAAGGGGAACTTAAAACTCGAGGGCATAGATTTAAGATGAGAGGCGAGAGATTTAGAAGGGACCTGCGGGGCAACTTCTTCACCCAGAGGGTGGTGGGTGTGTGGAACGAACGGCCAGAGGAAGTGGTTGAGGCAGGTAGAGTAACAACATTCAAAGGACATTTGGACAGGGACATGGATAAGAACGGCTTAGAGGGATATGGGCCAAATGTGGGCAAGTGGGACGAGCTTAGTGGGCACCATGGTCAGCATGGACCAGTTGGGCCAAAGGGCCTGTTTCCCTGCTGTATGACTCTATGACTCCAATATGCTGAGCTATCACAGCCCTCCTGGGTAAAGAATTTGAAAGATTCGCCAACCTCTTGAGTGAAGAAATTTCTCCCCAGGTCTGTACGGAATGGCCGACCCTTCATTTGGAGACTGTGCCCCTTGGTTCTAGACATCCAGATGGGGGAGCCTCATCTCTTGCCTCTACACTGCCAAGCCCCACCAAAAGTTCCGGCTAAACAGTGAGATCACCCCTCATTCTTCTGAACTCAAGAGTGTACCGGATCAGTACACCTGCCCTCTGGTGATAGGTCAACGTCCCATCCCATAGTGAGCCTTTGCTCCGTCACATATACCCCTCCACAGGTAAAGAGACCAACTCGAGACACAATTTCCCAGCAACAAGATCGGCCCTTCTAACCCTGCCTCCATTCAAGTGCTATGCGCCCTCCAATTCCAGCCTCTCACTCACTGCTGATTTCCACTGCTCCAACAACATAGGAAGGACATAAGAATTTAGAGCAAGACTAGACCATTCAGCCCCTCAAGCCTACTCTAGTACTCGCCAAGATCATAGCTGATCTTCTGCATTTCAACACCAGTTTCTGGCACTTTGTCCATCTCCACTGCTTCCCTCAACATCCACAAACAAAGTACCTCACCCCTCCAGATGGAGAGCACTAAAACACTTTTAACCCTTGGTGTAAAGTTTCTCCTCATCTCAGTTCAAAGTGGGTGACTCCCTGTTCCCGAGGCAGCGATAAATTGGTAAATTTCCCCCAAAACACCACGCAAAAGCTGCATTTCACTGTGTGTTTCGACGTACGTGTGACTAATAAAGATATCTTGTCATGTCTTGTCTTGTCTTATTATTACACGTACTGAGGTACGGTGAAAAACTTGAGGTAGTACAAGGTAAAACAAGACAGAATGCAGACTAAAGTGTCACAGTTACAGAGAAAGTGCAGTGCAGGCAGACAATAAGGTGCAAGGTCACAACGAGGTAGCTTGTGAGGTCAAGAGTCCATCTTATTGTACTAGAGGACTGTCCAATCTTATAACAGTGGGATAGAAGCTGTCCTTGAGCCTGGTGATACATGCTTTCAGAATTTTGTATCTTCTGCCCGATGGGAGGGGGGAGAAGAGAGAATGTCCAGGCTGGGTGGGGTCTTTGATTATGTTGGCTGCTTTACCGAGGCAGTGAGAAGCGTAGACAGAGTCCATGGAGGGGGGTCTGGTTTCTGTAATGTGCTGAGCTGTGTCCACAACTCCCTGCAGTTTCTTGCGGTCCTGGGCAGAGCAGTTGCCGTACCAAGCCGTGATGCATCTGGATAGGATGCTTTCTATGGTGCATCTATAAAAATTAGTGAGGGTCAAAGAGGACATGTCAAATTTCTTCAATTTCCTTAGGAAGTAGAGGTGCTGGTGAGCTTCCTTGGCCGTGGCATCCACATAGTTGGACCAGGACAGGCTATTGGTGATGTTCACTCCAAGGAACTTGAAGCTCTCAACCCTCTCGACCTCAGCACCATTGATGAAGACAGGCGCATGTACACCACCCCCTTCCTAAAGTCAATGACCAGCTCTTTTGTTTTGCTGACATTGAGGGAAAGGTTGCTGTCATGACACCACGTGACTAAGCTCTCTATCTCCTTCCTGTACTCCGACTCATCGTTATTGAGATACCACCATGGTGGTGTCACCTGCAAACTTGTAGATGGAGTTAGAGCAGAATCTGACCACGCAGTCATGAGTGTATAGGGAGTAGAGTAGGGAGCTGAGGACGCAGCCTTGTGGGCACCAGTATTGAGAATAATCGTGCTAGAGGTGTTGCTGCCCATCCGGTTGCAGAGGGATTGCAGTCTGTTGGTCAGAAAGTCAAGGATCCAGTTGCAGAGGGAGGTGTTGAGTGCCAGGTCTCGGAGTCTGGTGATGAGCTTGCTTATTGAAGGCGGTATTGAATAATTGTGCTCCACTAGGATCTGTACACTCAGGACTCTTGACAAACTTCTACGGATGTACAGTGGAAAGCATTCTGAGTGGGGGCATTGCAGCCTGGTGTGGAAACTGCAATGCACAGAAACAAAAGAGGCTACAGAGAGTGGTGTGACTCAGCCAGTTCCATCCTGGTACAGCTCTCCCCACCATCGAGAACATCTACAAGATGTGATGTCTCAGGAAGGCAACATCCATCATCAGTGACCCCCACCATCCGGGCCGTGCCCTCTTCTCGATGCTGCCATCAGGCAGGAGGTACAGGAGCCTGAAGCTCCCACACCTCACGGTTCAACAACAGCTTCTTCCCCACTGCCATCAGGTTCTTGAACCCACCTGTAAAACCCTAATTCTACCTCAGACTATATTTCTTTCTCTCTCTCTCAACTTGCACCAGTGTTATTATGTTTATTTTAAGATAAGATAAGATTTCTTTATTAGTCACATGTACATCAAAACACACAGTGAAATGAACCTTTTGCATAGAGTGTTCTGAGGGCAGCCCGCAAGTGTCGCCATGCTTCCGGCGCCAACATAGCACGCCCACAACTTCCTAACCCGTACGTCTTTGGAATGTGGGAGGAGACCGGAGCACCCGGAGGAAACCCACGCGGACACGGGGAGAACGTACAAACTCCTTACAGACAGCAGCGGGAATTGAACCCGGGTCGCTGGCGCTGTAAAGCGTTACGCTAACCACTATGCTACTGTGCCTGTTGTGTAAGTTATGTATAATTTATGTTAATTTAAGTTTATCCTAACATGTCTGTCATGTCTGTAATGTTCTGTGCTGCTGCTGCAAAAAGCTGATTTTCAGGGCATTTATACCCTGTGTGTGCCTGGGTACATCAAACTTGAACTTGAAACTTGAAACGTCCCTTCACCATGTTCCCCCAATGCATCCAAATCGATGGCTCACCTCTTCAAGGATCTGTTAGCTTCCCACCACATTAATGAGGGTCTGAAGTCACTTGGAGGACCATTCTGGTAAAGGATAGAATCATGGAGTCATAGAGCAATACAGCACGGATACAGGCCCTTCAACCCAACTAGTCCATACCGACCACATTGTCCACCCAGCTAGTTCCAATTACCTGCGTTTGGCCCATATCCCTCCGAGCCTCGTCCCTCCATTTTCTTATCCAAGTGCTTCTTAAATGATCCTGTTGTGCCTGCCTCACCCACTTCCTCTGGCAGCTCGTTCCATACACTCACCACCCTCTGCATGAAAAAGTTGCCCCTCAGGTCCCTTTTAAATCTTTCCCCTCTCACCCTAAACCTATGCCCCCTAGTTTTGGACTCCCCTACCCTGGGGAAAAGACTGTTACCGCCCACCTTATCTATACCTCTCATAATTTTAAACACTTCTATAAGGTCGCTCCTCATTCTCCTACATTCCGAGGAATAAAGACCCAGCCTGGCCAACCTCTCCCTATAACTCAGGCCCTCGAGTCCTGACAACATCCTCGTAAATCTTCTCTGCGCTCTTTCCAGTTTAACCACGTCTTTCCTATAACAGGGTGACCAGACCTGTACACAGTGCTCCAAGTAAATGGTCCAAGTAAAAACTAAGGCTCATCCAATCAGCAGTAGTAAGTGCTGGAAACACTCAGCAGGTCAGGCAGAACCTGTGGAAAGAGAGTTCATATTACTTCTCTCTCCACAGATGCTGCCGACCAGCATTTTCAGCTTTCACTCCCGATTTCCAGTGTCTGCTGCTTTTTGAAGAGAATCTGTTGGAGAACACAGAACACAGAATAGTACAGCACAGGAATAGGCCCTACAGCCCATCATGTTAGTCCAAGCATGATGCCAAATTAAGGTAATCCCTTCTGCTCAGGACCTCGAGGAACTGGATCAGCCGTGCTTCCATATCAGAAATCTTTCCCGAGAGAACATTAGTGAGCCAGATGTTTTATAACAATCCAGATGTTTCAAGGTCACTGTTATTGAGACTAACTTTCCCTTCCAGATTTATTTAAATTTTCTAGCGTCAGAGTGGGATTAAAACTCATTTCTTCTGGAAAAATAATGAGGAGGTTTCTGGGATCCCAGACCAGTAACATTGCCATTGAGCTACTGTACACACTATATGAGACAGAAACCTTCTGGACTCAGAGGGTGATCTCTCCCACTGCCTCAACATCCAGGGATCCTGGAGGTTGTCAGAGTGCCAGACAGACAAGCAGAGATAACGGGGATTTAGTGTTCCTTTATGTTTAGTTTATTTAAGGATGTTCCAAACACAAATCTGCTTTGGTCCCTTGTTAGTTTGCTCTGTATGGATGAAGTTCTCTGGCTTCAGACCAGCATTAGGAAGGTCATCCCTGATCACTGAATTATTTGCCTTCAAATTGACCAGAGATTTGCAATGTGTGCGGACTGGGGGTGTATAAAGTAAGATGCATCCCAACACAAAGAGACTCATGGAATTCTTGGGCAAATAACTGAATATTGCATAAGAATTACAAAAAGATTCCTACAACCATCAGGTTCTTAAACCGGCCTGCACAACCCTAACCCTACCTCAGCAACGAGACACTAGCGACCACCTCTTGCACTCCCGTGGACTTGTCTCTGATTGCAACACACAAAGCGCTGGAGGAACTCGACAGGTCAGGCAGCATCTGTGGAGGGAAGTGGATAGTCGACGTTTCAGGTCGAGGGCAGACACGGTAGTGTAGCGGTTAGTGTAACGTTATTACAGCGCCAGCGACCCGGGTTCAATTCCGGCCGCTGTCTGTAAGGAGTTTGTACGTTCTTCCCATGTCTGCGTGGGTTTCCTCCGGGTGCTCCGGTTTCCTCCCACATTCCAAAGACGTACGGGTTAGGAAGTTAAGGGCATGCCATGTTGGCGCCGGAAGCGTGGCGACACTTGTGGGCTGCCCCCAGAACACTCTACGCAAAAGATGCATTTCACTGTGTGTTTTGATGTACATGTGACTAATAAAGATACCTTATCTTATCTTACCTGGATTGGAAAGAAAGATGGGAGGTGGCCATTGTAGAAAGCTGGTGGATCCGGGGGGGGGGGGGTGGTTGGGGGGGTTGATCGGAAGGGAAGAGTGGGAATGGTGTCAGAAGCTGGGAGGTGATAGGTGGAAGTGACAAAGGGCTGAAGAAGATGGAATCTGATAGGAGAGGACAGTGGACCATGGAATAAAGGTGAGGAGTGGGGAGGGCACCCAGTGGGAGGAGTGTGTGGGTGAGGCACAGGTGGAGGCGGTGGGGGAGGGGAAAGAGATGGGGTGATGGGAGCCAGTGGGATCAGGAAAAAAAGGGGGTCAGAGGGCAGTGGTTACCGGATGTTAGAGAAATCGATGTTCATGCCCTGGAAGTTAGTGGGTCTTCTTAACCAATGTCTTGTTTTGTACAGTCTTTCCTTTCCTCACTGTCTGCTATCAATCATGTACAATCTATGTTCTGTGTGTTGTCTGTGACCTACGTGCCTGTAAGTTTGTCATTGTACCTGTACCTCACCGCTCGTGCACGTAACAATAAACTCGACGACTTGAATTGTTGATCCCCTGACCTACATTCACCCCCATGGACTTTAATCCTTGCCACATAAGAGACTGACGGGTGACCCTATAGACGTTTATAAAATCATGAGGGGCATTGATAAGGTGGATGGTCACGGTCTTTTTCCCGGGTTAGGGCAGAGGCCTAAGGCGAGAGTGGAAAGACTTAAAAGGGACCTGATGTGTTGAAGTTTTTCCCACAGAGGGTGGTGGGTGTTTGGAATGATCTGCCAGGTGGGTACAATTACAACATTTAAAAGACTTTTGGACAGGTAGAGGGTTACAAAATTATGAGGGGTATAGACAGAGTAAATGCGAGTAGGCTCTTTCCACCTAGATTAGGAGAGATAAGTACAAGAGGACATGGCTTTAGGGTGAAAGGGGAAAGGTTTAGGAGGAACTTCTTCACTCGGAGAGTGGTGGGAGTGTGGAATGGGCTGCCACCTGACGTGGTAAATGCAGGCTCACTCCTAAGTTTTAAGAATAAATTGGATAGATACATGGACGGGAGAGGTCTGGAGGGTTATGGACTGGGTGCAGGTAAATGGGACTAGCGGAATAAAGTTTTGGCACAGACTAGAAGGGCCGAATGGCCTGTTTTCTGTGCTGTGGTGTTCTATGGTTCTATGGTTCTAGGTACATGGATAGGAAGGGTTCAGAGGGATATGGGCCAAACCAGAGCAAATGGGACAGGTTCAGCCTTGGTTGACATGGATGAGTTGGGTCAAAGGGGCCTGTTTCTGTGCTGTATGACTGAGTTCTGAGTTTCATTCCCAGTCTACTGAAGGAATCAGACTGTGTGGCTGCAACTTTGGACAATGTGGGATACCTGGACCATGCCAAGTCTCCCAGCTGGCCAAGTCCTGACACTTGTGACCAGCCAGGATACGTGGGAGTGAATGCGTCATCCACTGACAGCTTTACTGCTGATATCAGCACGAGCCAGCCTTCTCGGGCTGTACAGCCCATTGACAACAGTTCCCCAATCCTCTCCATGGTTCCCAGGTTTAAAACCAGAGGATGTTATCAGCGGTGGTGAAGAGCAGCCCCTGGGTCTGGGAGGAGACAGT
This sequence comes from Pristis pectinata, assembly GCF_009764475.1. Taxonomy (NCBI): domain Eukaryota; kingdom Metazoa; phylum Chordata; class Chondrichthyes; order Rhinopristiformes; family Pristidae; genus Pristis; species Pristis pectinata. Next base: position 2,791,988 of record NC_067408.1, on the reverse strand, counting down.
GAACGAGGCTCAAGTTACCTACTTATCTTGCTGCTGAGGATTAGTCACTGCAGTCCTTACTAATTAGTTCTTGGTTCTGGCCTCGTGAGACTTGGTGGAAACTTGGAATATAAACACCGCCAGTGCCTGGTTTGCATTTCAGACCTTGTCAGACATCCTGTGGAGGAGTGGGCAGCCTGATCAAAGAGGGTTAACCCAAATGGGGGGGACGGTCAACATTGATGCTTCCTGTTATTGCCTTGTGTCCAGCGTTAACCTCCACAGACTGTTGCTCACTCACTCAGTGAAAGAGGCATCAGCCAACTCGCTACCATCAGACAGCCCCTCATTCAACCTTACCCTCTCACTATCCTCAAGCCCTACCTGACTGCCCAGGCGAGAGGGCCTGAGTTATGGGAAGAGGTTGGCCAGGCTAGGCCTTTATTCCTTGGAACGTAGGAGAATGAGGGGCGACCTTATAGAAGTGTTTAAAATTACAAGAGGCACAGACAAGGTGGACGGTAACAGTCTTTTCCCCAGGGTAGGGGAGTCCAAAACTAGGGAGCATAGGTTTAGGGTGAGAGGGGAAAGATTCAAAGGGGACCTGAGGGGCAACTTTTTCATGCAGAGGGTGGTGAGTATATGGAACGAGCTGCCAGAGGCAAATGCAACACTAGCATTTAAGAAGCACTTGGATAGGTAAATGGAGGGGTGGGGCTTGGAGGGATATGGGCCGAACGCAGGAGATTGGGTCCAGCTGGGTGGGCACCGTGGTCGGCATGGACTGGTTGGGCTGAAGGGCCTGTATCCGTGCGGTATTGCTCTATGGCTCTATGACTAACTGCACCAGTAGACACCCTCTACCTCCCTTCTGCTCATTGGAAGATGCTTCTCCTTGTGATATTGCCACTGATTTGTTTTAGAACAAGGGGCGAACTTATTGAAACATACAAGATGTGACGGGGGTGTAGCAGGGTAGGTGTTGATATGTTTCCACTAGTGGGAGAGTCTCGAAGCAGGGGGCACCATCACAAGATTGGGGGGTGCAGTTATCTAAAACTGAGGGGTGTTGGACTTCCTTCTCTCAGAGGGTGGCGAGTCTCTGGACTTCTCTGTCCCTGAGGATGGGGAGGGTAGAGAAACATTTGAAAAATTGAGGAATACGGGGCCACAGGGAACTGGGGCAGAAGCAGAGCTGAGGCCTGGGACAGATCAGTCATGATCATACTCAATGGCAGGGCAGGCTTGAGGGGCCCAGTGACCTACTCCCGCTCCTATTTACTTGTGTTCGGGCGTGTGTGTGTGTGCATGACTGTGCATGTGTATGTGTGTGTGTGTGTGTGTGTGTGTGTGTGTGTGTGTGCCTGTGTGTGTGCCTGTGTGTGTGTGTGTGTGTGTTACATTCTAGTGTCTATGGTAGCAAACAATGTGCTGGAGGAACTCAGCGGGTCGAGCAGCATCTGTGGGGGGGGGGGGGGGGGAAGGAACTGTCAACGTTTTGGGTTGAAACCCTGCATCAGGACTGAGGGTGGGGGCGGGGGGTGGACAGGAGACGGCCGGTATAGAGAGAAGGGGAGGGGTGAGACGGGAGTCCGAGGCAATGGGTGGACTGAGGAGGAGTGTAAGATGACAGGCGGTAGTGCCCGGTAGGGGAGGGGAGCAGGGGTGGAGTCAGGATACAGTGGCAGGTGGATGAGAGATGGAGGCAGAAAGAAAGAAAGAGAGAGAGAGAGAGAGAGAGAGAGAGAGAGAGAGAGAGAGAGAGAGAGAGAGAGAGAGAGAGAGAGAGAGAGAGAGAGAGAGAGAGAGAGAGAGAGAGAGAGAGAGAGTCCAACCTCATCCACTGCATTCAGTGGCCTCCTCTACGTAGATGAGACCAAACACAGACTGGGTGACCATTGTGCAGCACACCCACACTCAGTCCACAACGGCCATCCCAGGCTTCCAGCTGCAGACCACTTCAACCCCCCCCCCTCCCCATTCCCACACTGTCCTCAGCCTCCTCCACAGCCAATACTTTTCCCCAGGGCAGCAATGACCAATACCAGAGGTCACCCGTTTAGGGTGCGTGGAGGAAAGTTCAGGGGGATGTCAGAGGTGGAACGCACTGCCGGGGGTGGGGGTAGGGGCTGATACGATGGGGTCATTTAAGAGACTATTAGACAGGCACATGGACGAAAGAAAAATAGAGGGTTATGGGAGGTGAAGTAGAGAGGGGGATAGATTGAATGGGGATAGGGTTTATATCGGTCAGCAAAACATTGTGGGCTGAAGGGCCTGTACTGTGCTATTCTGTTCTATGTCCTATGTTAAATATCTTTTGAATGTTGTTATTGTACCTGCCTCAACCACTTTCTCTGGCAGCTTGTGCCATTTACGCACCACCCTCTGCGTGAAGAAGTTGCCCCTCAGGTCCCTTTTAAATCTGCCCCCACAACCTCTGCCGGCAGTGTGTTCCACGCACCCACCACTATCTGTGTAAAAAACTTACCCCTGACATCCCCCTTATACCTTCCTCCAACCACCTTAAAATTATACCCCCTCGTGTTAGCCATTGTCGCCCTGGGAAAAAGTCTCTGACTGTCCACTCGATCTATGCCTCTTATCATCTTGTACACCTCTATCAAGTCACCTCTCATCCTCCTTCTCTCCCTTTTAAATCCTCTCACCCTAAACCTATGTGCTCTAGTTTTTAGTTCCCCACGTCTGGGAAAAAGACTGTGCATTCACCCTGTCTATGCCCCTCATGATTTTATACACCTCTATAAGATCACCCCTCAGTCTCCTACGCTCCAATGAATAAAGTCCCAACCTGCCCAACCTCTCTCCATATCTCAGTCCCTCGAGTCCCGGCAACATAGAACACATAACATCACAGCACAATACAGGCCCTTCGGCCCACAATGTTGAGCCAACATTTTATCCTGCTCTGAAGATCTATCTAACCCTTCCCTCCCACATCGCCCTCCATTTCTCTGTCATTCATGTGCTTATCTAAGAGTCTCTTAAATGTCCCTAATGTATCTGCCCCCACAACCTCTGCCAGCAGTGTGTTCCACACACCCACCACTCTCTGTATAAAAAAACTTACCCCTATACCTTCTTCCAATCACCTTAAAATTATGCCCCCTCGTAAATCTCCTCTGCACACTTTCCAGCTTAATGGCATCCTTCCTGTAGCAGGGTGCCCAAAACTGAACACAATATTCCAACAGCAACCTCACCAACGACTAGTATGACATCAGTGGAGACGGCTGTGCTGAAGTCTCTGGAGAAGGGCTGGACCCTGGAGCCCTCAGGAAGAGTGCCAGAGCTGAGATATGTGGATATTAAAAGGGGAAACTGAGGTGAGGGCCAAGGAGAATGGGGAGAGAGCAGGAAAGGGGGCTGAGGCCAAGATTGGATCAGACACAGTCTTACCGGATGGCAGAGCAGGCTTGATGGGGCGAATGGCCTCCTCCTGCTCCTGGAGAAGGGAACTACTGGAGTTTCTGGGACGAAAGAATGCAGCCTAAAAGTTCGAGCCAAACCCTCCAGCATTGAATTTGAAAACACCTCTGCATTCAGAGGACAGTGAGAACGACTGCGTTCCTTGCAGGGGTCAGTTAATATGGCACAGTCCTGCCATTCATCTCTGGATACCACGTACTTGGCTTGGCCCAGCTCCCAGCAGGCAAGGTTTACAGTTGCTGAGTGCCTGCAGTACACTGTGTCCTGTCAGACGTTGCCAGTGCTCCACAGAAAGTCCCTTGTCTGGGAGTTAGACACCGGTGTTTTGTTGGCAACACCTCCGCAAGCTTGCAGCAGCAAAACAGCCTGGAATACTTGGGGGGACTCAAGAGCAGGACAGAACTCAGAACTCAGCCCAAGACTCATTGCAGGAGGAGAAAGAGGGGGTTCAGAAGATGCGGGTGGCGGTGGTGGAATGAATTACAAAATTACAAAGTACAACAGACTCAGACCATTCAGCCCAACTCGTGCTGACCTCCATATTCCACACCAATGTTGGTACCAAAACAGCGACAGGTTCTGATTATGAAGTTCCATTACTGAGAAGCTCCATCAGATAAAATTTGACACCAGGAAGTATCCCAATTTGGTGACACTGTGGTTAAGTTAACCAAAAGGCTCATTTTCACGGCACTTATACCCTGTGTATGTATGCCTTTGGCAATAAACTTTAACTTTAACAAAGATAGAGTCGGGGTTCCATAGCACGGAAACAGGCCTTTCAAATTCAAGTTTAAGTTTATTGTCATGGGCACAGATACCCAGGGTATAAATACCATGAAAACCAGCTTCTTGCAGCAGCAGCAAACGTGACTTAACATATGGACTCTGTCTACGCTTCGTGCTGCCTCGGTAAAGCAGCCAGCATAATCAAAGACCCCTCCCACCCCGGACATTCTCTCTTCTCTCCTCTCCCATCGGGCAGAAGATACAAAAGTCTGAAAGCACGTACCACCAGGCTCAAGGACAGCTTCTATCCCGCTGTTATAAGACTATTGAATGGTTCCCTAGTACAATAAGATGGACTCTTGACCTCACAATCTACCTCGCTATGACCTTGCACCTTATTGTCTGCCTGCACTGCACTTTCTCTGTAACTGTAACACTTTATTCTGCATTCTGTTATTGTTTTTACCCTGTACTACCTCAATGCACTGCGTAATGAATTGACCTGGACGGTCGGTATGCAGGACAAGTTTTTCACTGTACCTCAGTACAAGTGACAATAATAAACCAATTCCAATTCCAACCTGCACGTCTTTGGGTCTCGAGGTGTGAGCCCAAATCTGAGTTCAATTTATATAAATAAATTGGGAATTAAGAAGCTGGCATCACTCATAGTTACCATGCAATTCCTGGATTGTCCCAAGGTCCACATGGATCACATCTTCAACATTCTGCAGGGAAGCAAATCTGTCTGGTCTGGTCTCCACGTGACTGCCCTCTGAAATGCCCCAACATGGTTGGCACATGGCTGCCCTCTGAAATGCCCCAACAGGCCAATGAGTTCAGGAGCAGCTGGGGATGGAACAAGAACCGCCTACACCCATAAAGGAGTGAATTAAGACATGGATGAGTAAACACAGGTAGTTTTAGCAGAAGATTTAGAACATAGAACATTTAAGAGACCCTTAGATAGACACATGACTGATAGAGAAATGGAGGGCTATGTGGGAGGGAAGGGTTAGATAGATCTTAGAGCAAGATAAAATGTCGGCACAACATCATGGGCTGAAGGGCCTGCACTGTGCTGTAATGTTCTATATTTAACAGTACAGTCCTGGTGCAGGATTTTGACCTGAAACCTCAACAGTTCCTTTCCTCCCACAGATACCACTCGACCCACTGAGTTCCTCCAGCAGACTGTCTGCTGCTACAGAACAGGCTCTTCAGCTCACCACATCTGTGCTGAAGGGGGATTCCAGAGCTGGGTGCTCAGAAACTGAAGCTGCCAATACTTTGCAACTTTACAAAACATTGGTGAGGCCACCCTGGGAGTACTGTGTGCAGTTCTGTCACCACACTGTTGGAAAGATGTGGTTCCGCTGGAGAGAGTGCAGAGGAGGTTCACCAGGGTGTTGCCTAGATCAGAGGACTTTAGTTATGGGGAGAGATCGGATAGACCGGGCTTGTTCTCCCTGGAGCAAAGGAGGCTGAGGGGTGACCTGATGGAAGTGCATAAGATTAGGAGAGGCACCTATACGGTAGATAGTCAGAATCCTTTTTCCCAGGGTGAAAATGTCAAATACTAGAGGGCTTAGGTTTAAGGAGAGAGGGGGAAAGTTTAAAGGAGATTTATGAGGCAAGACCTCAAGGGTAGTAATTTCTGGATTGCTGCCTGTGCCACGTGCCAGTGAGGGTAAGAATAGGTCGATCTGGCAGATGAATGTGTGGCTGAGGAGCTGGTGCTGGGGCAGGGTTTCAGATTTGTGGATCATTGGGATTTCTTCTGGGGAAGGTACGACCTGTACAAAAGGGACGGGTTACACCTGAACTAGAGGGGGACTGATATTCTTGTGGGCAGGTTTGCTAGAGCTGTTGTGGAGGGTTTAAACTAGTTTGGCAGGGGGATGGAAACCAGAGTGATAGGTCAGAGGTTGGGTCAGTTGGTGTACAGGTTGATGTAGCATGTACAGAGACTGTGAGGAAGGATAGGCAGTTGAAAGGGCAAAATTGCAGTCAGTTGGATGGGCTGAATTGTGTCTACTTTAATGCGAGAAGTATCAGGAACAAGGCTGATGAACTTAAGAGCATTAGTAAGTACATAGAACTATGACGTGGTGGCCATTACGGAGACTTGGCTGTCACAAGGGCAGGAATGGTTCCTGGATATTCCAGGGTTTAAACGTTTCAAAAGGGACAGGGACGTAGGTAAAAGAGGTGGGGGAGTGGCTTTGCTGATCAGGGGCAGTGTCACAGCTGTAGAAGGGGAGGATGTCCTGGAGGGATCGTCCACTGACTCAGTGTGGGTGGAAGTCAGAAACAGGAAGGGAGCGATCACTCTATTGGGAGTATTCTACAGACCACCCCCCAATAGCAGTAGAGACACTGAGGAGAAGATCGGGAGGCAGATTTCTGGGAGATGCAAAAATAACAGTGTTGTCGTCATGGGTGATTTCAACTTCCCTAATATTGATTGGCACCTCCTTAGTGTAAAGGGGATAGATGGGGCAGAGTTTGAGAGTTTGTTAGGTGTGTCCAGGAAGGATCCCTGACACAGTATGTGGACAGGCCAACTAGAGGAGAGGCCATACTGGACCTGGTGCTAGGCAATGAGCCTGATCAGGTTTCAGATCTCTCTGTGGGAGAGCTTTTTGGAGATGGTGACCTTGACCTTTACCAAAACCTTGGAGAGGGATAGGAGTACACGAAATGGGAAAGTATTTAACTGGGGGAGGGGGAATTATGATGCTATTTGGGAGGATCTTGGAAACATAAATTGGGAACAGATGTTCTTGAGGAAATGTGGAGGTTGTTTAGGGAGTACTTGCATGGGGCTCTGGATAGGTTTGTCCCATTGAGGCAGGGTAAGGATGGTAGAGTGAAGGAACCATTGTTGACACAAGATGTAAAATATCTTGTCAAGAGGAAGAAAGAAGCTTACCTAAGGTTTAGAAAGCAAGGATCAGACAGGGCTCTGGAGAGTTACAAGGTGGCCAGGAGGGAGCTTAAGAATGGACTTAGGAGAGCTAGAAGGGGGCATGAGAAGGCCTTGGCAAGTAGGATTAAGGAAAACCCCAAGGCGTTCTACATGTATGTGAAGAATAGGAGGATGACTAGAGTGAGGGTAGGACCGATCAGGGATAAAAGAGGAAACATGTGCCTGGAGTTGGAAGAGGTAGGGGAGGTCCTTAATGAATACTTTGCTTCAGTATTCACCAGAGAGAGAGACCTTGATGTTTGTGAGGATGACGTACAACAGGCTGATATGCTGGAGTATGTCGACGTGAAGAAAGAGGATGTGCTGGAACTTTTGAAAAACATTAGGATGGATAAATCACCGGGGCCAGATGGGGTATATCCAAGGTTATTACGGAAAACTAGAGGAGAGATTGCTGCACCTTTGGCAATGACCTTTGCATCCTCACTGGCCACAGGAGTAGTGCCAGGTGATTGGAGGGTGGCAAATGTCATTCCTTTGTTCAAGAAAGGAAGTTAGGATAACCCTGGGAATTACAGACCAGTGAGTCTTACTTCAGTGGTGGGAAAATTACTGGAGAAGATGCTTAGAGACAGGATTTATGGGCATTTGGAGAAGCATAGGCTGATTAGGGACAGTCAGCATGGCTTTGTGAGGGGCAGGTCGTGCCTCATGAGCCTGACTGAATTCTTTGTGGATGTGATAAAGCACATTGATGAAGGCAGAGAAGTGTATGTGGTGTACATGGATTTTAGTAAGGCATTTGATAAGGTTCCTCATAGAAGGCTCATTCAGAAAGCCCAGAGGCGTGGGATCCAGGGAAACTTAGCTGTGTGGATTCAGAATTGGCTCGCTCATAGAAGACAGAGGGTGGTGGTAGATGGAGCATATTCTGCCTGGAGGTCGGCAACCAGTGGTGTTCCGCAGGGATCTGTTCTGGGACCCCTGCTCTTTCTGATTTTTATAAATGACTTGGATGAGGAAGTGGAAGAGTTGGTTATTAAGTTTGCTGTTGACACGGAGGTTGATGGTGTTGTGGATAGTGTAGAAGGTTACTGTAGATTACAACAGGATATTGATAGAATGCAGAGCTGGGCTGAGAAGTGGCAGATGGAGTTCAACCCTGAAAAGTACAAAGATTGAACTTGAAGGCAGAATACAAGGTTAATGGCAGGACATTTAGCAGTGTGGAGGAACAGAGGGATCTTGGGGTCCACGTCCATAGATCCCTCAAGGTTGCCGTGCAGGTTGATGGGGTTGTTAAGAAGGCATATGGTGTGTTGGCCTTCATTAGTTGGGGTATTGAGTTTGAGAGCAGCGAGGTGATGTTGCAGCTCTATAGAACTCTGGTTAGACCACACTTGGAGTATTGTGTTCAGTTCTGGTCACCTCATTATAGGAAGGATGTGGAAGCTTTAGAGAGGGTGCAGAGGAGTTTTACCAGGATGTTGCCTGGATTGGAGAGCATGTCTTATGAGGATAGGTTGAGCGAGCTCGGGCTTTTCTCTTTGGAGAGAAGGAGGATGAGAGGTGACTTGATAGAGGTGAACAAGATGATAAGAGGCATAGATCGAGCGGACAGTCAGAGACTTTTTCCCAGGGTGAAAATGGCTAACATGAGGGGGCATAATTTTAAGGTGATTGGAGGAAGGTATAGGGGGGATGACAGAGGTAAGTTTTTTAAACAGAGTGGTGGGTTCAAGGAACACACTGCCGGCAGAGGTTGTGGGGGCAGATACATTAGGGACATTTAAGAGACTCTTAGATAAGCACATGAATGACAGAGAAATGGAGGGCTTTGTGGAAGGGACAGGTTAGATAGATCTTAGAGCCCGATAAAATGTAGGCACAAGATCGTGGGCCAAAGGGCCTGTACTGTGCTGTAATGTTCTATGCTCTAAGTTTTTTTACGCAGAGGGCAGTGGGTGCCTGGAACAGACTGCCGGGGTGGGGGTGGAAGCAGATACGATAGAGGTGTTTAAGAGGCATTTAGACAGACACATGAACAGGCAGGGAGTGGAGGGAGATGGACCATGTGCAGGCAGAAGGAATTAGCTTAACTTGGCATCATGGTCGGCACAGACATGGTGGTCTGAAGGGCCTGTTCTCGTGCTGTACTGTTCTATGTTCTTAAGATTTATTTCAAAGTTTCCTCAAAGGAGTCTTTCTCTCCTCAATCTCAAATCTGTCCTTTCCCAGTGCTCTGAATCCTGGTGTCTGCAATTCCCACACTGTTGTCCAGCGACTGAAGGTCTTGAGTTTAAGTCCCACTCCGGAATCACGAGCACACAATCCCAGGGCTGACGTTCCCGGTGAGATGTGGGGTTGGTTCACCATTGGAAGGTCTTTCCACTGAGACACTAGGTGGGTGACACTACTTCAGAGAAAGGCCGGGGTGGCCCAGTCAACAGATGATTGACAGCTTCAAGGTCCTGGACATGCATTTCACCAGTAACAACACCTGGTCCCTCCACACTGATGCAGTGATCAGGAAAGCACATTGGTGTAGCTACTTTCTTAGGCGTCTGAGAAGATTCGGCTTGTCCGCAAGGATTCTCTCAAACTTCTACAGATGAAAGTATCCTGACAGGCTGTATCCCAGCCTGGTATGGCAACAGCTCTACTCTGGACCAACAGAACCTGCAGAGAGGGGTAAACACTGCCCAGTCCATCACAGGCTTGTCACTTCCTTCCACACAGTCCGTCTTCACTGTGTGTTGCTTTGGGAAGACCAACAGCATCATCAAGGATGCCTGTCACTCTGGCCATTCCCTCTTCTCTCTTCTCCCTTCTGGGAAAAGATACAGGAGCTTCAAAGTCCAGACATGCAGACTCAAGAACAGCTTCTTCCCCACTGCTGTCAGACTCCTGAACCAGTCACCTCTCTCACATCCCCTTCCCGTGGTGAACATAGAACATAGAACATAGAACAGTACAGCACAGTACAGGCCCTTCAGCCCACAATGTTGTGCCAACCTATATAAAACTACTCCTTGAGCAATCTAACCCTTCCCTCCTACACAGCCCATAACCCTCCATTTTTCTTACATCCATGTGCCTGTCTAAGAGTCTTTTAAATGTCCCTATTGTATCAGCCTCTACCACCACCCCCGGCAGTGTGTTCCAGGCACCCACCGCTCTCTGTGTGAAAGATCTACCTCTGACATCTCCCCTAAACTTTCCTCGTCTGACCAACTGATGTCCTCTGGTATTGGCCTTTGCCGCCCTGGGGAAAAGGTGCTGGCTGTCCACTCTGTCTATGTTCCTCATAATCTTATACACCTCTATCAAGTCGCCTCTCGTCCTGCATCGCTCCAAAGAGAAAAGCCCTAGCTCGCTCAACCTTTCCTTTCCTCATGAGATATGTGGTGTGGAAATGTCCTCGAACCCTTAACTCTACCTCTTTTGCTATTGTCACTTTAGCATTTCTTTTGCACTACTTCAGACTGCACTGCAGTCTCTGCTCTGTTCTGCTGTTTTGCACCCGTCGCTGTAGTTATTGCTGTATTTATTATACCACGTACACTGTTTACTCTGCGAGCGCACGAGCAAAGAATTTAATCGCACCTTGGTGTATTTGACAATAAACTCATCTAATCTAATCCAGGGATGGTCTTCGAACGGTCCTGTCCAATGAAGGTCCACCAATCCAGATCAAAATGTAGACAAGGATCAGAAGCTGGACTTGGAGCAGGCCGTTCACCCCTCATGCTTTCTCCACCCCTCAGCAGGATCACACAGCCCACCTCCTCCCTCCTGCACCAACTCCACAATCCCTCAATTCCCTCACTACCTGAAACAAAACCACTGATCCCTAAAAATCTGGTCATTATCCGCTTGTTATATTGGGATCTTGCTGTGCCAAAATTGCCTGCCCCATATCTTCCTTTACACATCAACCACGCTGCAAGGGGACTTCACCTGGACTTTGTAAATTATCCATCACTAAGGGGCAAAAGAATTGCAGGGGAGTTGCCCGGCATGTGAGAGAGAATAAGTTGCAGGGCCTCAGGGAAATAGGGAGAGGGGGGAATGGGACTGATGGGAGCTGGCATGGATCCAATGGGCTGAACAGCCTCCCTCTGTGCTGTAGGAGAGGTAGGGAATGTTGGGGAAGGGGCTGGGACAACTTTCCTTTCCCCTTTTGGGACCTTGGTCCAAATCCAGCCAACTGAAAGTGCAAAGAACACACAAACAGCTGGAGGAACTCAGTGGGTCAGGCGGCATCTGTGGAGGGAGAGGGATGGTCAACGTTTCGGGTTGAGACCCTGCATCAGGACTCAGCGGGTTGGGCAGCGTCTGTGGAGGGAGAGGGATGGTCAACATTTCAGGTCGAGACCCTGCATCAGGACTCAGCGGGTCGGGCAGAATCTGTGGAGGGAGAGGGATGGTCAACATTTCGGGTCGAGACCCTGCATCAGGACTCAGCGGGTCGGGCAGCATCTGTGGGAAGAGAAAAGGAGCTAAAGTCTGTCTTCGTCAGAACTTTCTTTAACCTGAAAGTTCACCCTGTTTCTCTTCTCACAGATGCTGCCTGACCTGCTGAGTGTTTCCAGCGTTGTCTGTTTTGATTTTAGATTTCCAGCATCTGCAGATTTTTTTGATTTTCACTAAGAGTGCAGACTGTTCTGTAAACACACCCCCGGGCTGGGACGGTTTTATTGCTGCTTTTCATTAACCTTGTGGGCTTCTCCAACTTATAATTTTCCACACATTCCTGGTTCCTGTTTGCATCTCCGGTCTGTCTTCTGAAATGTAAAAACTTTGGCAAACCTTCCACTCCCAGTTCCACCTGTCACTTACAAGCCGCACAGGGCCATCGGAGTGAGTCGAAAAGTCGAGTTTATTGTCACATGTATGTACAGGCGCAATGAAAAACTTACTTGCAGCAGCATCACAGGCACAGAGCATCAGATAAGCAGCATTCACAAGAAAAACATGAATTAAACATAAATTATACACAATTTTTACAAGAAAGAACAAAATTAGAACAAAAGAAAACAAAACCTATTTTAGTGCAAAGTGGTCATAGTGTTGCTGTACTGAGGTAGTGATTAAGGTTGTGCCGGTTGGTTCAAGAACCGAATGGTTGAAGGGAAGTAGCTGTTCCTGAACCTGGTGGTGTGGGACTTCAGGCTTCTGTACCTCCTGCCCGATGGGAGCTGTGAGAAGATGGCACGGCCCGGATGGTGGGGATCTTTGATGGATGTTGCCTTCTTGAGGCAGCGCCTCCTATAGATGGTGGGGAGGGATGTGCCCGTGACGTATTGGGCAGAGTCCACCACTCTCCCACGTTCGAATTGTGGAACCAGACCGTGATGTAACCAGTCAGGATACTTTCAACAGTACATCTGCAGAAGTTTGTTAGAGTGTTCGGTGACATGCTGAATCTCATTAACCTCCTACGAAAATAAAGACTCTGGCAAGCTTTACTTGCGATTGCATCAATGTGCTGGGCCCAGGACAGTTCGTCCGATATGTTAACACCCAGGAATTTAAAGCCATTGACTCCTTCCACCGCCGATCCCCCAGTGTAGACTGGTGCATGTTCACACTCCTTCCCCTTCCCAAACAAAGGGTTAAATTAAAAGGACAAGTTGTTATTGGGGAATTAGTAGCCAATTATAAACCTGAGGGATAATCTAATGAAGGAGCCTAAATAGACAAATTGGAGGTGACGTATCTTGGTCAGACGATAAGGTGGAGAGATATGACATGTGGTTTGCAAAGCATGTTCAGGAACAGGGAGTCAAGTCGCTGGTGAGATCATACTTGGAGTGTGAGTGCAGTTCTGGTCGCCCAGCTACAGGAAGGATGTCATTAAGCTCGAAAGTGTGCAGAAAAGATTCGCCAGGATGTTACCAGTACTAGAGGGCTTGGGTTATAAGGAGAGGCTGGACAGGCTGGGACTGTTTTCCCTGGAGTGAAGGAGGCTGAGGGGTGACCTTATAGACGTTTATAAAATCATGCGGGACATAGATAAGGTGGATGGTCACGGTCGTTTTTCCAGGATAGGGGAGTCCAAATGGAGACACAAGAGACTGCAGGTGCTGGGATCTGGAGCAACACACGAGACACTGGAGGACCTCAATGGGTCAGGCAGCATCTGTGGGGAGAAATGGACAGTTGATGTATAAACTAGAGGGTATAGGTTTAAGGTGAGAGGGGAAAGATTTAAAAGGGACCTGAGGGGCAACTTTTTCACCCTTAGTGCAGTGGGGATATGGAACGAGCTGCCAGAGGAAGTGGTTGAGGCAGGTGTAGTTACAAGTTTTGAATGATGTTTGGACAGGTACCTGGATAGGAAAGGTTTAGAAGAGACATGGGCCAAACGCAAGCAAGTGGGACGAGCTCAGGTGGAAAACTTGGTCAGCATGGACGGTCCCTGAATTTAGTGGGATAGGTGACTAAGGTGGTAAGGTGCTGATGGGATTCTTGCCTTTATTGGTCGAGGCAGAGAACACAAGAGCAGGGAGGTTATACTGGACCGGAGTAATGGTGGTGAGGCCTCTGATGGAGCACTGTATGCAGTTCAGGTCACCACGACAGGCAGGGTGTGAGAGAACAGGAGAAGTGTGGAGGAAACCTACGAGGACTATGAGGAGAGATGGTTTAGTCTGGAGTCATGCGTTTTAAAATAAAGAAGTCTGAGGGGAGATAGATAGAGCATGGAAACAGGCCCTTCAGCCCAACAGGTCAGTGCTAGCCATCAACTGCCCACTTACTTCAATCCAATTCTTTATTCCCCCCACATTCCCATCAACTTGCCCCAGATTCTACCCCTCACCCACACACTGGGGGCAATTAACCCACTGACCCTGCATGTCTTTGGGATGTGGGAGGAAACCGGAGCACCTGGGGAAACCCAGACGGTCACAGGGAGAACATGCAAACTCCACACAGACAGCGCCAGAGGTGAGGATTGAAACTGGGTCTCTGAAGCTGTGAGGCGGCGGCTCTACCCGCTGTGCCATTGTGTTTGCTCCTGTCCAGTCTCTCCTCAGAACCAAACCACACTATCCCAGTCAACATCCTGGTGAATCTCCTCTGCACCCTCTCCAGTGCCAGCAGGACCTTCCTATAGTGTGGTGACCAGAACTCTGAGTGTGACCTTCTTTCTTGGCTCCATGCCATCCCAGGACGTTACAAGCACCGCTGCCACAGCCCTCCTCCTCTCTGCCTTGTTCTTGGGCTTAGTTAGTTGAGCTGCTTTGTGCTGTAGGTTACACATCAGGCAGAGTGCACTGGTGGAGACCGTCTCCTGTCTGTTAATGGATGGTTCTCACCTTGCAGGACCTTTGGAGAACTGTTGAGCATCCACACACCCTCCACACCCAGTCTAACCCAAGTAAGGCACACAATTAGATGGGAGCATGGAATGCATGAGCACTGAGGGAGCAGTGGTTCAAAAAGTGGCCCATCAGCACCTTCTCAAGGGCAATTCAGGATGGGCAGCTGGTTTTACCAATGGCAAAGCAGACTCGATGGGCCGAATGGCCTAATTCTGCTCCTATCTTATGGTCTTATTGTCTCCCTGAGCTTAACAAGCTTCCTTTGTTCTCCTTCCTAGTTCTGATGGAAGGTCTTCGACCTGGAACATTGACTCTGCTCCTCTCTCCACAGACACTGCCTGACCTGCTGAGTGTTCCCAGGGTTGTCTGTTTTAATTTCAGATTTGAACTCGACTGAGGTTTTCGAGGAGGTGACGAGGGTGATTGATGAAGGTAGAGCTGTGGATGTTGTCTACATGGATTTTAGTAGGGCGTTTGACTAGGTCCCTCATGGGAGGCTCATCCAGAAGATGCATGGGATCCACAGTAAGTTGGCCATTTGGCCAACTGGCGTACGGCACGCTTGCCTTTATTAGTCGAGGCACTGAGTTCAAGATTCAGGTTATGTTGCAGCTTTGTAAAACTCTGGTTAGGCTGTACCTGGAGTATTGGATTCAGTTCTGGCCACCCCACTATAGTAAGGATGTCAAGGTTTTGGAGAGGGTGCAGAAGAGGTTCACCAGGACGCTGCCTGGATTAGAGGGCATGCGCTATGAGGAGAGGTTGGACAAACTTGGGTTGTCCTCTCTAGAGTGGCGGAGGCTGAGGGGAGATCAGATGCAGGTTTATATGATTATGAGAGGCATACACAGAGTGGACAGCCAGTATCTTTTTCCCAGGGTTGAAATGTCTAATACCAGGGGGCATGCATTTACGGTGAGAGGGGGGTAAGTTCAAAGGAGATGTGTGGGGCGAGTTCTTACACAGAGATTGGTGGGTGCCTGGAATGCATTGCCATTGGTGGTAGTAGAGGCAGTTAGAATAGAGGCATTCAAGAGACTCTTAGATCGGTACATGAATGTGCAGAGGATGGAGGGATGTGGACATTGTGTAGGCAGAAGGGATTAGTTTAGTTAGGTGTTTAATTATTAGTTTAATTAGTTTGGCCCAACATTGTGGGCTGAAGGGCCTGTTCCTGTGCTGTACTGTTCTACGATCCACGTTCTATATTTCCAGCATCTACGTTTTTGTTTGATTTTCATCTCTGACCTGGAACATTAACTGCTTCTCTCTCCACAGATGCTGCCTGACCTGCTGAGTGTTTTCTGTTTTTAATTATAGAAACAATAAAACCCTGAGGCAAAAAAAAATTGAATAGAAATTAAAGGCATATTAAGCCTGACTTCCTGGGTAGTTGACAAGGAATTAAATCTAGGACCACATTCCTTGGCGACAGGGGGGTTAAAGTCAGAATGAGTTGGAAACTTATAACCAGTCTTTAATATGTTCCATATGGCAGCTCGAATGTGTGGGTCTGGCTATGTTAGGGCTGTGTTCAAGGCTGGGGTTTTGGACTCCTTTTGTTAACACATCTTGTGTGAGACTGGTTTGAGTAGTGGGCTGCACACGAGTGTTGGGTGGAGTGGTCTTCAGGTGGGAGGGGATCGGCGGTGGAGTTACAGATCGATGTAACCGGGCGAGAAGGCTGGAGACCGATTCACAGCGTGTGAGTCAGCCCTTGGCGAGGAGAGCTCTTACTTTTAACGTCCTTTTTTTTAATCTCACACACATATTTACCAAAAAAAATCTGTAGAAGGGACAGGAAAAAAACGGCAGGCACATTGCCAGTGGAATTGTCTTAGAACTGAACACGGGACACAGGAAACCAACTCAGACTCCGCCAACACTCAAAGTTGTTGCTAAACACCGAAGGAGCAGGAGTTTGCTGGGTTTACTTTCTGTCTGTTCATTTCCAGTTTGGAAAAAAAGCATTTCCACCGCCCGCACTCTCCCCCCAACTGGCTGACGAAACTTCCAGTCGACTTCAGAACATGAAGCTCCTCTGAAGAAGTTTGGAGAATCCGCTACCGTTCCAGGGGAGAGACCCCCTCTCTCTCCCTGCGACCCCAGGTGAGACCGAGTGTACTCTCTCTGCTAGTGGCTTGTTATAGAGCGGGTAAAGTGGCGAGGACTCTGTCCCATCTCCGGTGCCCCTAGGTGGGAGCTGGCATCGTGTTTGAGGGGCAACTTTCATTGTCTCTGAATATCAAGGGCGACGGGCGAAAGGTGGAGAGGATGAGGTGGTGATTTGCCTGAAGGGAAGGTGTTGTAAGAAGGGAGAGGGGAATAAATAAATTCACAGGATGCGCGGTGGAAAGGGGTGAATTGGAAAAGTTCCTGCAAAGAGCTAGGACGGGCATTTCGGACGGAATGGCCTCGCTCTGAGCTTTGTAGGTGGATGTATCCTACATGCAGTATCCCAGATGGATCCTACACATCTCGAGGGAGTTTGATTGCAGGGAAGATGATTCCCCGGCAGAGGGGTCTCCAACCGGGGGGCTCAGTCTGGGACAGAGGGTTCTCCAACCAGGGGGTCTCAGTCTGGGACAGAGGGTTCTCCAACCAGGGGGTCTCAGTCTGGGACAGAGGGGTCTTCAACCGGGGGGAGGGGCTCAGTCTGAGACAGAGGGGTCTCCAACCAGGGGGTCTCAGTCTGGGACAGAGGGGTCTCCAACCAGGGGGTCTCAGTCTTGGACAGAGGGGTCTCCAACCGGGGGGGTCTCAGTCTGGGACAAAGGGGTCTCCAACCAGGGGGGGTCAGTCTGGGACAGAGGGGTCTCCAACCGGGGGGTCTCAGTCTGGGACAGAGGGGTCTCCAACCAGGGGGTCTCAGTCTGGGACAGAGGGGTCTTCAACCGGGGGGAGGGGCTCAGTCTGCGACAGAGGGGTCTCCAACCAGGGGGTCTCAGTCTGGGACAGAGGGGTCTCCAACCAGGGGGTCTCAGTCTTGGACAGAGGGGTCTCCAACCGGGGGGGTCTCAGTCTGGGACAAAGGGGTCTCCAACCGGGGGGGGTCAGTCTGGGACAGAGGGGTCTCCAACCGGGGGGGTCTCAGTCTGGGACAGAGGGGTCTCCAACCGGGGGGGTCTCAGTCTGGGACAGAGGGGTCTCCAACCGGGGGGGTCTCAGTCTGGGACAGAGGGGTCTCCAACCGGGGGGGTCTCAGTCTGGGACAGAGGGGTCTCCAACCGGGGGGGTCTCAGTCTGGGACAGAGGGGTCTCCAACCGGGGGGTCTCAGTCTGGGACAGAGGGGTCTCCAACCGGGGGGGTCTCAGTCTGGGACAGAGGGGTCTCCAACCGGGGGGGTCTCAGTCTGGGACAGAGGGGTCTCCAACCGGGGGGGTCTCAGTCTGGGACAGAGGGGTCTCCAACCGGGGGGGTCTCAGTCTGGGACAGAGGGGTCTCCAACCGGGGGGGTCTCAGTCTGGGACAGAGGGGTCTCCAACCGGGGGGGTCTCAGTCTGGGACAGAGGGGTCTCCAACCGGGGGGGTCTCAGTCTGGGACAGAGGGGTCTCCAACCGGGGGGGTCTCAGTCTGGGACAGAGGGGTCTCCAACCGGGGGGGTCTCAGTCTGGGACAGAGGGGTCTCCAACCGGGGGGGTCTCAGTCTGGGACAGAGGGGTCTCCAACCGGGGGGGTCTCAGTCTGGGACAGAGGGGTCTCCAACCGGGGGGGTCTCAGTCTGGGACAGAGGGGTCTCCAACCGGGGGGGTCTCAGTCTGGGACAGAGGGGTCTCCAACCGGGGGGGTCTCAGTCTGGGACAGAGGGGTCTCCAACCGGGGGGGTCTCAGTCTGGGACAGAGGGGTCTCCAACCGGGGGGGGGCTCAGTCTGGGACAGAGGGGTCTCCAACCGGGGGGGCTCAGTCTGGGACAGAGGGGTCGGCAGATCAGGAGAGAGCTGGGGAGGGAATCCTTCGTTCAGGAGGAGGTGAATCTTTGGAATTTTCAACCCCCCCGGAGGCCGGTCGCCGAGTTCACCCGAGGCGCAGGGGTTCATAAATCTCTGGATGTTGAGGGAATAGAGGGGTATGTGGAGAGTGTGTGGGTGTCGGGGGGGGGGGGGGGGTGAGGAGGAGAGATCAGCCACAGTCTAGCGGCGTGCAGCAAGTGGTTTCTCCCCCCGGTGCTGATGTTCCCGTGTCTTTTGGAATGATATCTCTTTCAGTAGGATTTGAGCGATGCGTTCCTCCAAATGTCTTCATTCACATCCAGAGCTTCATCGTGTGTTTGCCTCCCCTCCCACCTCTCTCCACCCCTCTCCCCCCTCCCCCTCTCCCCCTCCCTCTCTCCCCCCTCCCTCCCCCTCTCCATCCACCTGCCCTCCCCCTCTCCCCCCTCCACCCTCTCCTCTCTCTCTCCCCCTCTCCCCCCTCTCTCCCCTTCTCCCTCCCCTCCCTCCCCCTCCCCTCTCCCCCTCCTCTCTCTGTGCCTCTGAAACTGTGGCTAGTGTTACACAAGCCCATCACTGTATGAGTATACAGGAGATTGTCATGGGATTGGCTTGGCCCTCAGTTCGGATCCAAATGTCTCAGTGGAGATTATTCCTGGAGTTTGGCCTGTGTGCACTGGGCCACTTCCAAAACCTTCCGTTCCAAACGGTCCAGCTGGAAGCAAAAGGCCCCAACGGGGCAGGATGGCTATTGGCCAGTGAGACGGGTTATCCGACGAGTTACCTGTGGCTGAGGATGGTGAGATGGAAACACAGAACCCCCAGAACTGCTGAACAATACCAGCAGGTAGCACGTATGTGGGGTGACCTCAGACTCAATGTGCCACGGTGGCACAGCAGGAAGAACCACTGTCTCACAGCGCCAGAGACCCGGGTTCGATCCTGACCTCCGGCGCTGTGGAGTTTGCATGTTCTTGCGTGGGTTTCCCCCGGGTGCTCTGGTTTCCTCCCACATCCCAACGTGTAGGTTGGTGGGATAATTGGTCGCTGTAGGGTCCCCTCAGTGAGGGGTAGAATCTGGGGGGAGTTGATGGAACGTTGGGAGAATAAAATGGGATGGGTGCCGATGGATTCTCAACAGTCAGTGTTAACTCGATGGGCCGAAGGATTTGTTTCCATGCTGTATAACTACAGTTAGTCACAGTACAGGCAACAGGCCCTTCAGCCCAACTCATCCATGCTGACCAAGTTGCCCAACTGAGTTGATTGTCAAGAATTTGAGAAGAATTGTGATGTTTGAGAAGAATTTTGATCTTCAGACCCTCCTAAATCTTTGGCCAGAATTTTGCATCTCTACATAGTATCACTTTGAGTGGCTCAGTGTTTGATTGTGTTCCTGAGGGCCCTGGAATGTTTTGCCGCATTAGAAGTGCTGTTGCCGTGAGCCAGTGGAACCGGCTGCCCCACTGATGTACAGGGAGATCTTGGGGTGCACGTCGACAGCTCCCTGGATGTGGCAACACAAGTGGATAGGGTGGTAAAGGCAGCGTATGGCATACTCACCTTCATTGGTTGAATGGCCTCTCTTGATGCTGCAGATTCTACGTGAGCAACGGTGTGAAATAAGTAGACATCAGAGCTGCATCTAGTTGTTGGATTTCAGGTGGTCAGGGAGCAGATAGATCATCGAGCAGTAAAGCACAGGAACAGGCCCTTCAGCCCACAATGTCTCTGCTGAACATGATTCCAGTTTAGTTTAAATCCCTACTGCCTGCACATGATCTCCCTCCATTCTCTGCAGATCCATGAGTCTGTCTAAAAGCTTAAACCCCACTATAGTATCTGCCTCCACCACCTCCCCTGGCAGCCTGGTCCAGGCACCCACCACTCTCTGTGTAAAAAAAACTTGCCCCGCACATCTCCTTTAAACTTTCCCCCTCTCGAAGCATTAGTGCTGCTCCTTCAACAGAGTAATGGTGAGTCAGGCAAGGAACCAGGTTAACACTGAGATTTAACCGTGTCCAAAGTTTGGCTGAAGCAGTGGGTTTTAAAGAAGGGTGGTCAGTTACCAGCCTCCACATCCAAGCTGTCGGTCCCTGTAGGATCAAGGGCTTGCAGCCTAGTAACAAAATCTCTGACTGTGAGCCTGCAGGGTGAGATTGCCCAGACTCACTCCAACACTGGGGACCAAGGGAGAACGGTGACCATTTCTTCATTAAGATGTAACGTTCACCCACCTCAACTCTAACTGCAGGATCAACTGACAATTTATCGATCGAACAAAACAAAAAGTCTAAAGGCACGTCAGAGAGCAAATACCAACCATATATTGTCCAGGTGAGTGGAGGTGCTCCCTCACATTCCTGATTTATGCCTTGTAGATGGTGGAGAGGTAAGGTGACAGGAGGTTGAGTCACTGACTGCAGGATTCCCCAGCCTCAGACCTGCTCTCCTGGGACAGGGGGGATACACAACCACTTGCCTTTGTGTGAGCTATGATGGCATCAATTTTCCCTTTGATGTCCATTGACCAGGTTTATCAGGACTCATTGATCCCGCACTTGGTGAAGTGCTGCCTCAATGTCAGGGGCAGCCACTCTTGCCTTACCTCTGGAGTTCAGCTCTCCGATCCGTGTTTGGACCAAGGCTGTGTTGAGGTTTGGGGTGAGTGACGCTCCCTCAGTACCGCCCCTTTTTTTTTACAAAACATTTAATCACTAAAAGCACTACAAAAAACACCCAACATCAAATACAGCACATCTAATGCAGAAAGAAACTAGGCAAAACTAATACCCGCCAACACTACACCCCCCCCCCCCGCAACACTCAATACTTTATATCAAAATCACATCGGTGTCGTCCACGACACACGCGATTCCTCAGTACCACCCCTCCCACAGTGTCACCCTCCCTCTGTACTGCCCCTCCCACAATGTGCCCCTCCCTCAGTACCACCCCTCCCACAGTGTGACCATCCCTCGGTGTCTGGACCGTGACTCAAACCCATGCGTGTGTGATTCAGCCATGATGTGTGACCACAATGGTGGGCGCCTGTTTCCCAGCTGTGTCACAGCCGGAGACACACTGTGAGTAACCGGCTGGACATGTCCATTCTCTATTGGATCACCAGCCTCAAACTCTGGAAGCAACGCAGCTCTGGGACAACCACCCCTCGGTTATAATGCCTGCTCTCTGCTGAAACATTCTCCTTCCCCATCGGGAGCTGAGCCCAGCTCCTGCAGGTCTTCCCCTCTCACTGACACAGGTCCTCGTAAATCTCCAAGCCCTGACACTGTCCCAGGACGTGCTTTTGCCTTCGAGGGATTGAGTTATAGGGAGCAGTTGGGCAGGCTAGGACTATTCCTTGAGGTGTAGGAGATTGAGGGGTGACCTCATAGAGGTGTATAAAATCACGAGGAGAATGCACGCAGTCTTTTTCCCAGGAAAAGGGAATCAAAAACTAGAGGATGCGGGTTTAAGATGAGAGGGGAAAGATTTAAAAGGGACCTGAGAGGCAAGTTTTTCACCCAGAGGGTGGTCAGTACATGGAACGAGCTGCCAGAGGAGGTGGTTGAGGCAGGTACGATAACATTTAAAAGGCACTTGGACAGGCCCATGGATGGGAAAGGTTTAGAGGGATTGTGTGTTGCCTCCCTGGTGCCAGGGTACGGGATGTCTCAGATCGGGTCCAGAGTATTCTGAGGAAAGAGGGTGAGCAGCCAGAAGTCTTGGTACATGTTGATGCCGATGACATAGACAGAAAAAGGGAGGAGGTCCTGAAGGAAGATTACAGGGAGTTAGGAAGAATGTTGAGAAGCAGGAACTCCTGGGGGGTAATCTCAGGATTACTGCCTGTGCCACATACTAATGAAGGTAAGAATAGCAGGATCAGGCAGATGAATGCGTGGCTGAGTAACTGGTGCAGGGAGCAGGGCTTCAAATTCTTGGATCATTGGGATCTATTTTGGGGGAGGTATGACCTATACAAAAAGGATGGGTTACACCTGAACTCAAAGGGTACCAATATCCTGGCGGGAATGTTTAATATAGCTGTTAGGGAGGGTTTAAACTGATTTAGCAGGGGGAAGGAAACCAGGGCGTTAGGGTTGAGGAAGGGGAAAATTGAAATAAGTCAAAGATAGTGTGTAGCACAGATAGCAAGGAGGACGGGCAGGTGAAAAGACAGGATAATGTGCTGTGCAATAGAAATACAGTGACATCAGTAGCAGATACTGGTCTGAATGTACCGTACTTAAAGGCACGTAGCATTAGAAATAAGGTGGATGACCATGTAGTACAGCTACAGATTAAAAGGTATGATGTTGTGGTCATCACCGAGTCATTGCTTAATGATGGATGTGATTGGGCGCTGAATGTCCAAGGGTACACAGTGTGTAGGAAAGTTAGGCAGGTAGGTAGAGGGGGTGACGTGGCCCTGGTGGTAAGCAGCAATATTAAGTCACTAGAAAGAAGGGACGTAGGATCAGAAGAGGTAGACTCATGGGTTGAGTTAAGAAATGGCAAGGGTAAAAGGACCCTAATAGCAGTTATATGCAGGGCCCCCAAACAGCAGCTGGGATGTGGACTACAAGTTACAGCTGGAAATAGAAAAAACATGTCAGAGAGACAATGTCAAGATAACTATGGGGGATTTTAACATGAAAGTGGATTGGGAAAGTCAGGAAGGTACTGGATCTCAGGAGAGAGAGTTTGTGGAATGCCTACGGGACGGCTTTTTGGAGCAGCTTGTTGATGAGCCCACCAGGGGGTCGGCTGTTTTGGATTGGGTGCTGTGCAATGAACCTGAGGTGATTAGGAAACTAAAGGTAAAGGAACCCTTAGCAGGTAGTGATCACAATATGATTGAGTTCAGTTTCAAACTTGAAAAGGAGAAGCTGATAGCAGGTGCATCAATATTTCAGTGGAACAAAGGAAATTACAGTGGTATGAGAGAGGAGCTGGCCCAAACTGATTGGAAAAGTAAGCTAGGTGGAGGGACGGCAGAGCAGAAATGGATGAAATTTCTACAAGAAATGAGGAAAGTGCAGGATAGGGATATTCCAAGAAAGAAGAACATTATGAATGGAAAAAATGGCACAAATGTGGCTAACGAGAGAGGTGAAGGCTAAAATAAAAGCAAAAGGGAGGACATACAAGGAAGCAAAAGTTAGTGGGAGAACAGAAGACTGGGAAGCTTTTAAAAACTTACAGAAAGAAACTAAGAAAGGTGAAGTACAAAAGGAAGGCAAATAGCATACAAAAGGATACTAAGAGTTTTTTAAATATATGAAGAGTAAAAGAGAGACATGGGTAGATGTAGGACCGACTGAAAACAATGCTGGAGAAATTATAATGGGTAACAAAGAGATGGCAGAGGAACTGAATGAGTCGGCTCTTGGACTGTACTCACTGGAGTACAGAAGAATGAGAGGGGACCTCATAGAAACATTTCAAATGTTGAAAGGTCTGGACAGAGTAGATGTGGCTAAGCTGTTTCCCTTGGTGGGTGAGTCCAGGACTAGAGGGCACAGAATTAGAGGGTATCCATTTAGAACAGAGATGCGGAGAAACTTCCTTAGCCAGAGGGTCATGGATTTATGGAATTTGTTGCCACATACAGCTGCATCCCATCTGGACTTGGTGATTTAGACCACGACATAGCAACAGAATTAGGCCATTCGGCCCTTCGAGTCTGCTCCGCCATTCGATCATGGCTGATTTATTTTTCCCTCTCCAGCCCCATTCTCCTGCCTTCTTCCCGTAACCTTTGACACCCTTACTAATCAAGAACCTATCAACCTCCGCTTTAAATACACCTAATGACTTGGCCTCCACAGCCGTCTGTGGCAATAAATTCCACAACTTCACGCCCTCTGGCTGAAGAAATTCCCCCTCATCTCAGTTCTAAAGGCACGTCCCTTTATTCTGAGGCTGTGCCCTCTGGTCCTAGACTCTCACACTGATGGAAACATCCTCTCCATGTCCACTCTATCCAGGCCTTTCAATCCACGGTGAAGCTATCTTTTCTAGTTCCTCATCTCAGCCCATCCAGAATCTCAGTCAGGTCTTCCTTTGGCGAATCTAAATGGTGAAGAAGGATCTAATGGACTCACTGAATATACATATCATTTATACTATGCCCACTGCCTCCATGGAGGGCAGCCTCACCAATCTACCACTCTGTTACCCCTCCGGACCACTGCTCTCCATCCTCTCCCACCACCATCACCATCTCCATCTCCACCCACCCCTCACACATCTTGTCCAGCATCCAGTCCTCGAGCACACCCCCGGTTTGATTAGTCAGTTATTGGGATGTCCCAGATCAGTGCTTCCTGTATAAACAGAGAACTCTGAAAACACTCAGCAGGTCAGGCAGCATCCGTGGGGAGAGCAACAGAGTTAACGTTTCAGATCCAGGACATTTCATCAGCATTGGTCAGAACTGTTCTAATGTAAAGTCATGACCTGAAATGTCATCACCTTACATTGGGGGCTGAGGGGAGACCTGATAGAACTTTATAAGATTATGAGAGGCATAGACAGGGTAGACAGTCAGTCTTTTTCCCAGGGTAGAAATGTCAAATACTAGAGGGCGTGCATTTAAGGTGAGAGGGGGAAAGTTTAAAGGAGATGTGCGGGGCAAGTTTTTTTACACAGAGAGTGGTGGGTGCCTGGAACGAGCTGCCAGGGGTGGGGGTGGAAGTAGATACGATAGTGGTGTTTAAGAGGCTGTTAGACAAACACATGAATGTGCAGGGAATGGAGGGATGTGGATCATGGGCAGACAGAAGGGATTTAGTTTAATTTGGCATCGTGTTCGGTCCAGACATTGTGGGCCGAAGGGAATCAGAATCAGATTTATCATCACTGACATTTATGACATGAAATCTGTTGTTTTGCGGCAGCAGTACAGTGCATGACATAAAATTAATTACAAAGTAAATAAAGAGTGCAAAAAAAAAGGAATAATAAGGTAGCGTTCATGGGTTCATGATCATTCAGAAATCTGATGGTGGAGGAGAAGAAGCTGTTCCTGAATCGTTGAGTGCGGGTCTTCAGGCTCCTGTACCTCCTCCCCGATGGTAGTAATGAAAAGAGGGCATGTCCCGGATGGTGAGGGTCCTTAGTGATGGATGCCGTCTTCTTTAGGCACCGCCCCTTGAAGGTGTCCTCAATGGTGGGGAGGGTTGTGCCCGTGATGGAGCTGGCTGAGTCTACAACCCTTTGCAGCCTCTTGCAACCCTGTGCATTGGAGCCTCCATACCAGGCGGTGATGCAACCAGTCAGAATGCTCTCCACCGTACATCTGTAGAAATTAGTAACATTCTTCGGTAACCTACCAAATTCCTCAAACTCCTAATGAAGTAGAGCCGCTGGCCACAACAAGGCAGTTGCTCCCTCCACAGATGTTGCCTGTCCTACTGAGTATTTCCTGTATTTTCTCTTTTGATCTCAGATTTTCAACACCTGTAGTTTTTGGTTTCATTCATAGAAGAGTCCAGCACTGAACAGGCCATTCGACCCACAATGTTGTGACGATCTCGATGCCAATTTGTACTAAATGTCCTCCTCCTGTGTGTCATCCCCATTCCCTCCATATTCATGTGTCTGTCTAAAAGCCTCTTAAACTCCACCAAACTGCCCGCTTCCACTACTACCCCTGGTGACCCACTCCAGGCACCCACCACTCTCTGTGTAAAAAAAACTTGCCCCTCATGTCACCTTTAAACCCCACTCCCCCAATCTTAAAAGCACATCCTCTGGTGTTTGACATTTCTACCCTGGGGAAAAGACCCTGACTGTCTACCCTATCTATGCCGCTCATAATTTTATGCCTCTATAATTTGATAGCTTGAGCAGCTTGACTCTGAAAGTGACGGTGGGTCATTCTGAGATGTTCTTCCTGAACACACACAGCAGGATGATGGAAATTTAATCGGATTGTGAGCCCAACACACTGAACAAAAACGTTCACAAAATGCCTTCAGATGTCATCAGTCGGTCCCTGTAAAGGTGACCAGAAGTTGTAGGGTTGTGTTAAAACCCAAGTTGGATTCACTGCCATCCTCTGCAGAGGAAGCTTGATATCAAAGTCAAAGTCGAGTTTATTGTCACATGCACAAGTCCACGTGTGCACACGGTGCAATGAAAAACTTCCTTGCAGCAGCATCACAGGCACAGAGCATCAGATAAGCAGCATTCACAAGAAAAACATAAACAATTTTTACAAGAAAGAACACAATTAGAACAATAAAAAGTAAAGGCTGTTTTAGTGCAAACTGGTCATAGTGTTGCTAAACTGTAGTGATTAGGGTTGTTGTGGTTGGTTCAGGAACCGAACGGTTGAAGAGAAGTAGCTGTTCCTGAACCTGGTGGTGTGGGACTTCAGGCTTCTGTACCTCCTGCCCGACGGTAGCTGCGAGAAGATGGCACGGCCCGGATGGTGGGGATCTTTGATGATGGATGTTGCCTTCTTGAGGCAGCACCTCCTGTAGATGATCCCGATGGTGGGGAGGGATGTGCCCGTGATGTATTGAGCAGAGTCCACTCCTCTCTGCAGATCCTTACGTTCCTGTGCATTCAGATTGCCGTCCCAGACCGTGAAGCAACCAGTCAGGACACTTTCTTCACCTGACCCAGATCTGTACGTGACTCCAGTCCCAGAAAACAGGACTGACTCTTCGCTGCCCCATGGCCGGGAGGTCACACTGTGCATGCAGCGGAAAGGTGTTGGTTGGCTCAGGACCAGGGATGGGGGCAACATGCAGCAGGTTTACCTGTGACAATCTCATCCCTCAGAAGGCGGCATCCATCACCGAGGACCCTCACCGCCCAGGACACGCCCTCTTCTCATTACTACCATCAGGGAGGAGGTACAGGAGCCTGAAGACCCACACTCAACGATTCAGGAACAGCTTCTTCCCCTCTGCCATCAGATTTCTGAACAGTCCATGAACCCATGAACACTACCTCGTTGTTCCTTTTTATTTGCACAAAGGGGAGTCTAAAACTAATGAGGACGTAATGGACTGCAGTTCAAATGAAGGGTCTCCACTGTCCATTTCCCTCCACAGATGCTACCTGACCCGCTGAGTTCCTCCAGCGCTATGTTTTGCTAAAACTAGAGGGCATAGGTTTAAGGTGAGAGGGGAAAGATTTAAAAGGAACATGAGGGGCAACTTCTTCACCCAGAGGGTGGTGGGTGTATGGAACGAGCTGCCAGAGGAAATGGTTGAGGCAGGTACAATTATATTTAAAAGCCATTTGGACAGGTACACAGATAGGAAAGGTTTAGAGGGATATAGTCCAAACACGGGCAAATGGGACTGGCTTAGATGGGCATCTTGGTCAGCATGGATGAGTTGGGCCGAAGGGCCTGTTTCCGTGCTCTATGAATACCACCCTAGTTTCATGGTCAGGATGAGACTGCCATTGAGATGTGGGCCGAGTCTGTGACTGGAATCTTGCTGTGCCCCAATTCAGCTGGGGTGGACAGACAAGGTTTTGTGTGGTCTGGCTGCCCTGTCCCACTCCCCATCATCACCCAGCTCCTCCGGCACCTTAAACCCACCCTGACCGCCATGCGTCCCTCAAGGACAGTGGGACTGGAACACATGACATGCTGCCCTCTGCTGATGACCAACGGCCTTTGCCAAGTCCTTGCATTAAACACAGTTACACCCACCGATGCCCTAGCATCGTTGGGCCCCCACTCTGACCACAGCTCGGTGCAGATCTGACTGGATCTCCACCCTCTCCCCCTCACCCCCACACCAATCACCTCCCCCACCCCTGTCCAATCTGACACTATTCCCTGCCTGTTTCTCTGCTGCTTCTTTAACTGGTAGCATTCTGCAGAGCCTGACCACAGATGTCCAACAGCTCAGCCTCACAATCTACCTTGTTATGACCTTGCACCTTATTGTCTGCCTGCACTGCACTTTCTCTGTAGCTGTGACACCTTATTCTGCGTTCTGTTATTGTTTTACCCTGTACTACCTCAATGCACTGTTGTCATGAATCGATCTGTACAAACGGTATGCAAGACAAGTTTTTCACTGTACCCCGGTACATGTGACAGTAATAAACCAATTCCAATTCCAAGGCAGGAAGCAGAGAGATTAATCAGTGTCTGCAACCTCAACCCCTTCCCACCAACCCTCAATCCCCCTCCAATCCTCACTCCTTCCCGATATCCATTGCTCTGCCATTAGTGGCCGTGCCCTCAGCTGCCGGAGCCCCGAGCTCTGGAATTCCCTCCCTAAACCTTGCTCCTTAAAGCTCCGTTCTGATCGAGCTGCTGGCTGCCTGCCTGCCTTGCTCTCTCTTTGTTTGGCTCAATGTCTTTCCTGTGAAAGGTCAGCAGATTTTTACGGCATTAAAGTGAGGGTAGATTGGAGTAAATGTTGTCTGGAGAGGAACCAAGAGAGCTGTGCAGAGAGAGCATGCAGGACCAAAATCAGAGAGAGAGTGGCAGAGAGAGAGAAGGCAGAAAGAGTAGGAGAGAGAGGGGGGAGTGAGTAGAAGATCAGATACCTTTACTGGTCACGTGCACATCGAAACACACAATGAAATGCATCTTTTGTGGAGAGTGTTCTGGGGACAGCCCGCAAGTGTCGCCACACTTCCGGAGCCAACATAGCACGCCCACAACTTCCTAACCCACACATCTTTGGAATGTGGGAGGAAGAACGTACAAGCTCCTTACAGACGGCAGCGGGAATTGAACCCGGGTCACTGGCACTGTAATAGCGTTACGCTAACCGCTACACTACAGTGTCAAAGTTACACTACCCTGCAGAAGGCAGAGAGTAGGGATAAAGGGATCTTTTTCAGGATGGCTGCCGGTGACTAGTGGAGTTCTGCAGGAGGCAGTGTTGGGACTGCAACTTTTCACTTTATACGTTAATGATCTGGATGAAGGAACTGACGGCATTGTGGCCAAGTTTGCAGATGGCACCAAGATAGGTGGAGGGACAGGTAGTGTGAAGGAAGCAGGGAGTCTGCAGAAGGACTTGGACAGGTTGGGAGAGTGGACAAGGAAGTGGCAGATGGGACACAGCGTAGGGAAGTGTGGTATTGGAATTGGTTTATTATTGTCACTTGTACCAAGGTGCAGTGAACTACTTGTCTTGCATACCGATCGTACAGGTCAACTCATTACACAGTGCAGTTACATCAAGTTAGTACAAAGTGCATTGATGTAGTACAGGTAAAAACAATAACAGTACAGAGTAAAGTGTCACAGCTACAGAGAAAGTGCAGTGCAATAAGGTGCAAGGTCACAACAAGGTAGATCGTGAGGTCATAGTCCATCTCATCGTATAAGGGAACTGTTCAATAGTCTTATCACAGTGGGGTAGAAGCTGTCCTTCTGGTGGGACGTGCCCTCAGGCTCCTGTATCTTCTACCTGATGGAAGAGGAGAGAAGAGAGAATGTCCCGGGATCTTTGATTATGCTGGCTGCTTCACCAAGACAACGAGAGTCCAAGGAGGGGAGACTGGTGTCTGTGATGCGCTGGGCTGTGTCCACAACTCTCTGCAGCTTCTTGCGGTCCTGGGCAGAGTGGTTGCCGTACCAAGCTGTGATACATCCTGATAGGATGCTTTCTATGGTGCATCGGTAAAAGTTAGTGAGAGTCAAAGGGGACAAACCAAATTTCTTTAGCCTCCTGAGGAAGTAGAGGCGCTGGTGAGCTTTCTTGGCCATGGCATCCATGTGGTTTGTCCAGGACAGGCTGTTGGTGATGTTCACTCCCAGGAACTTGAAGCTCTCAACCCTCTCGACCTCAGCACCATTGATGTAGACAGGTGTATGTACACCGCCCCTTTTCCTGAAGTCAATGACCAGCTCTTTAGTTTTGTTGACATTGAGGGAAAGGTTGTTGTACACTTTAGTAGGAAGAATAAAGGTGTAGACTATCTTCTAAATGGAGAGGAAATTCAAAAATCAGAGATGCAAAGGGACTTGGGAGTCCCAGTGCAGGATTCCCTAAAGGTTAACTTGCAGGTTGAGTCAGTAGTAAGGAAAGCAAATGCAATGTTAGCATTCATTTCGAGAGGACTAGAATATAAAAGTAAGGATGTACTGCTGAGGCTTTATAAGGCGTTGGACAAACAGCATTTGTTGTATTGTGAGCAGTTTTGGGCCCCATACCTAAGGAAGGATGTGCTGGCAGGATCCGAGGGCACAGCCTCAGAATAGTCCCTTTAGAACTGAGGTGAGGAGGAATTTCTTCAGCCAGAGGGTGGTGAATCTGTGGAATTCGTTGCCACAGACGGCTGTGGAGGCCAAGTCATTGGGTGTATTTAAGACAGAGATCGATAGATTCTTGGTTGGTGAGGGAGTTATGGGGAGAAGGCAGGAGGATGGGGTTGAAAAAAAAATCAACCATGGTTGAATGAGGGAGCAGACTCGATGGGCCGAATGGCCTAATTCTGCTCCTATATCTGATGGGCTTATGGAGTAAGTGGATGAGAAAGGGAGTGGGAGAGAGAGAGAAGGGGGGGGGGGAGAGAGAGAGGGGAATAGAGAGGGAGTAGCAGAGGATGTACTGAGAAGCTGAGGGATGCACGGGGAGCAGGGAGATGCGCACTCACACTCACACACACACACTCACACTCTCACACATAGTCACACGCACGCACACACACAACACATACACACTCTCATTCCCTTGTGCGTCCACAGAGACATGTTCACAACCTACACCAGCACGCGCACGCACACACAGGTGCATACACACACACACAGGTGCATACACACACGCGCGTGCACACACACACAGACCACACACTCCGAAAGCTGCACTGGTGGAAGCTGACACAGAATAAGGAGAGAGAGGGAGGGAGAGCTGGAACAAGTTTCCTCCCTGGGGAAGTGCTAGAACTTTGAAGCCGTTCTAAGTTACGTAACTGACCGCGCCCTCTGCCCGTGTGACTGCTCCCAGCACTTGCTGTGGACAGCGCAGCAAATCACCCAGCCCTCGTTCTGCAGGGGCTTCGAGTTTCTCCATGGGGTCAGTGACCAGGTCCGGGGATTTAAAGTAAATGGCTAAAGCTGTTCTGAGGAATTCAGAAGAAATTTCTTCGCACTGGACTTAGAGCATTGCAGTGTAACGTCTGATAATGTGGAGTTGTTGTAAAAAGACTGGCAGGGCTGTGGGGGGAGAGCAGGGGAGTGGAACTGGGTGGAGCTCTGTAAAAGAGCTGACACGTGTTGAATGGGTTGTGCCAGCCTCCTGGTGAACAGTGAGGTTCAATGGGCAGGCTTAATGTTGCCCGGTCAGCAGAACCATCCGTCCCTCTCTTCTCTGAACAACACAGAGATGGCTTACGCAAGCGTTCCTCCAGCATTTTGTGTGTGTGTGTTGCTCTAGGTTCTGCTGGAACCTGAAGCAACACACACAAAGTGCTGGAGGAACTCAGCAGGTCAGGCAGCATCTCTGGAAGGAAGTGAACAGTCAGGTCGGGACCCCTCATCGGGACAGGTGCCTGAATAAAACCTGATGAAGGGTCCCGACCTGAAACGTTGACTGTTCATTTCCCTCCACAGATGCTGCCTGACCCGCTGAGTTCCTCCAGCACTTTGTGTGTGTTGCTACAGAGACCGTTTAACTGTGTTCACACGATACAGTACACTTCTGCATTCACTTCATGTCCCGAATCAGGGGCGTGAAATGTCCTGCATTTCTGTAGCACCTGTCACGTGCTCTTTAGGATATCCCATAGCGCTCGTTGTTTCAAACATAAACCTTATTCAGGAAAAAAATATCTACAAGAAATTCAGACGGTAAGTGGTTTACTATACATTCATCATGTTGTTCGTAGAAACAGGCCCTTCAGCCCACTGACTCCATGCTAACCATCAACCACCGATTTACACCAATCCCATTTTATTCTCCCCACATTCCCATCAACATCACAGATTCTACCCCTCACCCACACACTGGGGGCAATTTACAGCGGCCAATGAACCCACGACCCGCACATCGTTGGGGTGTAGCAGGAAACCGGAGCACCCGGGGGAAGCCCACGCGGTCACAGGCAGAACGTGCAAACTTCACACAGGCAGCGCCGGAGGTCGGGATGGAACCCGGGTCTCTGGTGCTGTGAGGCAGTGGCTGTACCCTCTGCACCACCACGCCACAGCTACAACAGGGCACAAATATCAGCTGGTCATTGATGATCCACTGACACTTGGAATGCTGTGCGTCTCTGGAATTCCCTCCCTTGGAACACCGTGTCTCTGGAATTCCCTCCCGCGGAACGCTGTGGGTCTCTGGAATGCTCTACCCTGGAAACCCTGTGAATCTCTGGAACTCTCTACCTTGGAATGCTCTGTGTCTCTGGAACTCCTCTATGCATCCCTGGAATTCTCTCCTGGAATGCTCTGTGTCTCTGGATTTCCTTCCCTGGAATGCTGTGTTTCTCTGGAATTTCCCTCCCGGAACACTTTACGTATCTATCCATGAGTGTATCAAAGGCTGAGACGGAGAGTGTTTCGTATTCCCAGATGGGGCAGGAGTGTGGGAACAGCTGTGACTTTATCGAATGACTCAGGGGTCTGTGGACGACTCACAGTTCTCCCACAGAAGGAAGCTGTTCAGTGCATCATCTTCAAGCTATTCAGACGAATCCCACTTCCCTCTCATAGTCTGTGGTCCACAGCAGGGCATCAAGTGCACATTCAGATACACCAACTGCCGTGAGGGTTCCTGCCACCATCAACGCACAGTTCCAGACCCTCACCACCCCTCCAATCCATCCAACAATTCTCCACAGATGCTGCCTGACCCGCTGAGTTCCTCCAGCTTTTTGTGTGTTGCCAACAGTTCCCATGGATTTCTCCCACACAGAGAAAGGACAGCTGGTCTGTGTCTGTGACTCCCCACTTTTCTTTTTGAAGAGGTAGAGGGTTATTTACATATTTATAATATTTACAAAACTCTCAATTCATTCTTCACAAATATATATCAAATTAAAACATGATCGTCCCTGTCCGGGACATTCCCCAGCTCCTGCTGTCCCAGAACC
Source organism: Pristis pectinata (assembly GCF_009764475.1). Taxonomy (NCBI): domain Eukaryota; kingdom Metazoa; phylum Chordata; class Chondrichthyes; order Rhinopristiformes; family Pristidae; genus Pristis; species Pristis pectinata. Next base: position 2,758,596 of record NC_067408.1, on the reverse strand, counting down.
ATAGAGAAGTGGACCCCGCCTGCTCCCATTCCAGGGACACACAGGCACGGACGTATTTCTTTATTCCAAAAACAAACTTCATTCATAATAAAAAGCATAAACAAAGGAATTAACACAGTGCAAAACCCTTTACAACCTCAGTTTCATTTGGTCAAGTACATTCAGTAGTGTTAGCACTTAGAACATCGAACAGTACAGCACAGGAACAGGTCCCTTGGCCCACGAGACACAGCCGAGGGAAGTGTGGGATTATGCACTTCGGTGGGAAGAATAAAGGCGTAGACTATTTTCTAAATGGGGAGAGAATTCAGAAATTGGTGGTGCAAAGGGACTAGTGCAGGATTCCCTGAAGGTTGACTTGCAGGTTGAGTCGGTAGTGAGGAAGGCAAATGCAATGTCAGCATTTATTTCTGGAGGACTAGGATGTACTGCTGAGGCTTTATAAGGCTTTGGTCAGACCACATATGGAGTACTGTGAGCAGGTTTTGGGCTCCGTATCTAAGGAAGGATGTGCTGGCATTAGAGAGGATCCAGAGGAGGTTTAGAAGAATGATCCCAGGAATGAAAGGGTTAATGTGTGAGGATACTGAAAGGCCTGGATAGAGTGGACGTGGAGAGGATGTTTCCATCAGTGGGAGTGTCCAGGATCCAAGGGCACGGCCTCAGAATAAAGGGACGTCCCTTTAGGACTGAGATGAGGAGGAATTTCTTCAGCCAGAGGGCGGTGAATCTGTGGAATTCGTTGCCACAGATGGCGGTGGAGGCCAAGTCATTGGGTGTATTTAAGGCAGAGATCGATAGGTTCTGGACTGGTGAGGGGGTTAAGGGTTATCTGGAGAAGGCAGGAGAATGGGATTGAAAAACAAAATCAGCTATGAATGCTGAAGCAGACTCGATGGGCAGAATGGCCTAATTCTGCTCCTATATGTCATGGGCTTAAATACAAAGGAATAAACACAGTGCAAAGCTCTTTACATTCTCAGTTTCATTTGGTCAATCCACCAGTAGTGTTAGCATATCTAGAACATGGAACATAGAACAGTACAGCACAGGAACAGGCTCCTTGGCACATAATGTCTGTTCCGAACACCAGGCCAAATTAAACTAAATCTCTTCTGCCTGTTTATAATCTATATCCCTCCATTCTCTGCCTCTCTGAAAGCCTCTTAAACACCACTATCGTATCTGCCTCTGCCTCCACCACCTCCCCTGGCAGCCCGTTCCAAACACCCACCACTCTCTGTGCAAAAAATACTTGCCCCGCACATCTCGTTTAAACTTTCCCCCTCTCACTGTAAATGCATGTCCTTAATATTTATTTTTTTACACAGCAGCATTGGCTCTAATGTGGCCCCCTGGGGTGACACCCCCTTCCGTTGTTTGAGGGCCTTCCCCACCAGACCCAGACCCTCAACGTCCAGTAGCAGAAGGATCTTCCCCACGCAGTTTTAGTGTTGGCTGCACCGAGCTTCAGTGTGTCCCTCAGCACGTACTCCTGCAGCCTGGAATGTGCCAGTCAGCAGCATTCCGTATCCTCGGAAGAGGGGCAGGCAAGGTAACGGAATGAGGTCTGTGCTTATGATTCCCCACACGGTAACGGGACCTTGATGCCTATTCCCCTATTCCCCCCCCCCCACCCCCTGCCTAATTAATCAGATGCAGAGCTCAAATCCACAGTCGTCCCATCCCAGCCCCCACCTGACCTTTAGAACTGAAAGAGAGGACAACAGTTTTTGAGTAGACTGAGTGAATCCTGACTGTCTCCTGTTCCCACAGCCATGATATACAAAGTACACAGCAACTGATTAACTCACTCTCCCTTGTTGTCTGTCACTGGGGTTCCTCTACATCTGGAAACATTTCATTCCATTTATGAGTGAAATCTTATCTTCACGTGAACAATGTCCAGAGAGACCAAACAGATCTAAACTTAAACAAAATTGTTTCAGTGTGTTGTGTGCAGAGATTGGGGTGTCAGTACTGTAAATCTCAGGCCCGGCCTGGGTACTATCAGCTTTTCGCCTCTCGTTATAATTTCACCTAAAAGCCTCAAACCACCGGACGTAACAGGAAGGAGTCATTCCTTCCCTAACCTCCCTCTGCAGCTCACCGCTCAGCCCTGTACCCAGTGACCTGAACACTGGCTCCCACATCAACGGGGCACAAGAGACTGCAGATGCAACACACGAACTGCTGGAGGAACTCAGCAGGTCAGGCAGCATCCATGGAGGGAAATGGACGGTCAACGTCTCAGCTCGAGACACCTCATCTTCCCTCCACAGATGCTGCTCAACCCACCGAGGTCCTCCAGCTTATAGTCTGTTGCTCCAGATTCCATCACCTCTAGTCTCGTGTGTCTCCAAAGTTTAAAGGAGATTTATTATCACTGTGAGAGGCATCGATAGGGTAGACAAATCAGCATCTTTTTCCTAGGGCAGAAATGTTAAATGCTAGAGGGCATAGAACCATAGAACACTACAGCACAGAAAATAGGCCATTCAGCCCTTCCAATCTGTGCTGAAACTTTATTCCGCTAGTCCCATTTAACTGCACCCAGTCCATAACCCTCCAGACCTCTCCCGTCCATGTATCTATCCAATTTATTCTTAAAACTTAAGAGTGAGCCTGCATTTACCACGTCAGATGGCAGCTTGTTCCACACTCCCACCACTCTCTGAGTGAAGAAGTTCCCCCTAATGTTCCCCCTTCACCCTAGAGCCATGTCCTCCTGTACTTATCTCTCCTAATCTAGGTGGAAAGAACCTACTCGCATTTACTCTGTCTGTCCCCTCATAATTTTGTAAACCTTTATCAAATCTCCGCTCATTCTTCTGCGCTCCAAGGAATAAAGTCCTAACCTGTTGAATCTTTCCCTGTAACTCAACTCCTGAAGACCCGGCAACATTCTAGTAAATCTCCTCTGCACTCTTTCAATCTTGCTGATATCCTTCCTATAGTTAGGTGACCAGAACTGCACACAATACTCCAATAGCTTTCAGATGAGAGGGGGTAAGTTCAAAGGAGATTTTGGGGCACCTGGAATGTGCTGCCTGGGGTGGGGGTGGAGGCAGATGTGATAGAGATGTTTAAAAGGCTCTTAGATAGACACATGAATGTGCAGGGAATGGAGGGCATCGTGTAGGCAGGAGGGATTAGTCTGGTTCGGCATTACTTAACATTTAATTAGTTCAGCACAACATCATGAGTCGAAAGGCCGTTCCTGTGCTGTATTGTTCTATGTTGTATATTCTCACTATAGGAAGGATGTTGAGGCTTTAGAGAGGGTGTAGAGAAGGTTTACTAGGATGCTGCCTGGATTAGAGGGCATGTACTATCAGGAGAGGCTGGACAAACTTGGGCTCTTTTCTCTGGAGCGGTGGAAGCTGAGCGGTGATCTGTTGGAAGGGTATAAAATTATGAGGGGCATAGATAGGGTGAACAAGCAATATCTTTTTCCCATTATTGAGGGATCCAATACCAGAGGGCATGCATTTGAGGTGAGAGGGGGTAGGTTCAGAATAGGCGTGAGGGGTACATTTTTTACTGAGAGAGCAGTGGATGCCTGGAATGCGTTGCCTGATAGGGTGGTGGAGGCAAATTCATTGGGGGCTTTTAAGAGGGGCTTGGATGGGCACCTGAATGAGAGGAAAATGGAGGGATGTGGGCATTCTGTAGGTAGAACCATAGAACCATAGAAAAACTACAGCACAGAAAACAGGCTATTCGGCCCTTCTAGTCTGTGCCGAAACATTATTTGGCTAGTCCCATTTACCTGCCCCCAGCCCATTCCCCTCCAGACCAGTAGGAGGGAATAGCTATGTCGGCACAACATTGTGGGCCGAAGGGCCTGTTCTGTGCTGTACTGTTCTATGCAATCCAGTGTATCCTGATAACTCAAGCCCTCCAATCCACATGAAGGATTCCAGTCTTGACCCGAAACATCAACTGTCCATTTCCCTCCACAGATGCTGCCTGACCCGCTGAGTTCCTCCAGCATTTTGTGTGTTCTCCCACATAAACAGGGCTGGGAGCATTTGTCACACACATTGCCATCTCAGTCACCCTCTCCAACCCTCTGCACTCTCCCAGCTCATGAGTGCCCCTGAATTTATCCACCTCAGCTGCCACAGTCTGAAGGACTGGAATTCACTCCCCAAATGATTGTCCCTCTCACCGCTCTTTGAAGGTGGGTTGTCCTTAAAGCTCACCTCTTTAAACTAGAACATGGACATCTGCCCTTGGATCTCCTAAGGCAGCTCGGCTCAAATTTTTGATTGATTACACTGCACCGGAACACCTTGAGATGGTTAACTTCGTTAAGGGTGGATCCTCAAAACAGACGGATGCTGCTCGACCATCTGAGGTCCTCCAGCAGTTTATTTTTTGCTCCAGATTCCAGAGTCTGCAGCCTCTCTTGTTGTGTGCAGTTCTGGTCAACTCATTACAGGAAGGGTGTGGAGGCTTTGGAGAGGGTGCGGGAGAGGTTCACCAGGATGCTGCCTGGATTAGAGGGCATGAGCTATAAGGAGAGGCTGGACAAACTTGTGTTGTTTTCTCTGGAGCGTTGGAGGCTGAGGGGAGACCTGATGGAAGTTTATAAAATTATGAGAGGCATAAATAGAGTAGACAGCCAGAGTCTTTTTCCCAAAGTGGAAATGTCAGATACTAGAGGGAATTGCTTTAAGGTGAGAGGGGGAAAGTTTAAAGATGTGCAGGGCAAGTTCTTTTACACAGAGAGTGGTGGGTTCCTGGAACAGGCTGCCAGGGGTGGTGGTGGAGGCAGATACAGTAGTGGTGTTAAGAGGCTGTTAGACACATATGCGGGGAGTGGAGGGATGTGGACCATGTGCAGGCTGAAGAGATTTAGTTTAATTTTGCATCATGTTCAGCACAGACATTTTGAGCCGAAGGGCCTGTTCCTGTGCTGTACTGTTCTGTGTTCTATTCTGACCTCTATCATTGGAAGAGATTCCTAGACTGCAGAGAGACGTTCAAGGATGCGCTCAAAGCTTCTTTCAAGAAGTGCAACATTCCCACTGCCTCCTGGGAATCTCTGGCCCAGACGGAGCATCTGGGCTGGGATTGAGAACCTCGAATCCATGCGTCAGAACATCCTGTGTAACCCGCCGGCCCTCCCCTTCCCTCACCTCCTGCCTCATTAGCGGAGGACCCTGAGGTTCCCACAAAACCGGAGTGGAAGCAAGTCACCCTCGATCCCGAGCGGTTGCCTGAGGAGAAGAAGCAACATTGTTGTTGTAGTAGTTGATGCCCTTGGATAATGAAAGTCCCTTGGTCACAGTTTTGAAAGGATCCATTGGAGTCTCAAGGGAGGGAGTCCCACAAGTCCAATCGGCTGATGCTATGGAGTAGTACATCACATCACACACTTCACCCCACTGAGACCATGCTAACCATCAAGCACATCACCCTGACCTGGAGCAGTGTTGGGCCCCATATCTAAGGAAGGATGTGCTGGCATTGGAGAAGTTCCAGAGGAGGTTTACAGGAATGATCCCAGGAATAAAAGGGTTAACGTAGGAGCGTTTGATGGCTCTGGGCCTGTACTCACTGGAGTTCAGAAGGATGAGGGGGGATCTCATTGAAATCTACCGAATATTGAAAGGCCTGGACGTGGAGAGGATGTTTCCATCAGCGGGAGAGTCTAGGACCAGAGGGCACAGCCTCAGAATAGAAGGACGTCCCTTTAGAACTGAGATGAGGAGGAATTTCTTCAGCCAGAGGGTGGTGAATCTGTGGAATCCGTTACCACAGATGGCTGTGAAGGCCAAGTCATTGGGTATATTTAAAGCGGAGGTTGATAGGTTCTTGATTAGTGAGGGCGTCAAAGGTTACAGGGAGAAGGCAGGAGAATGGGGTTGAGAGGGAAAAATAAATCAGCCATGATCGAATGGCGGAGCAGACTCGATGGGTCGAATGGTCTAATTCTGCTCCTATGTCTTATGGTCTTACGGAGGACATTTTGAACCAGGCCCATATTGCAACATTCACCCAACCTGATCTGAACTGAACTCAGGAGGTGGGTCCTGTTGGGGCCAGAACAGCAGCCAAGCTACTGTTCTCTGAGGTACTTCTATCGTCAGCCTTCCCATCAAACCCTGAGGAGATCTCTCCAAGGATACTCCCCACGGAAAAGAGAAGAGGGGAGAGCAACCGAGGTTATAAACTCAAGGCTATAAAGGACTTGATGAAGGGGTGGAACTATACATGGTATTGTGTCCAATACCAGAGGGGGAAAGTTCAAAGGAGATGTGTGGGGCAAGCTTTTTACACAGAGAGTGGTGGGCGCCTGGAATGTGCTGCCAGGGCTGGTGGTGGAGGCAGATACGATAGAGGTGATTAAGAGGCTCTTAGATATGCAGGGAATGGAGGGATATGGACTTTGTGTAGGCAGATGGGATACGTTTAATTACTAGGTTGGCACAACATTGTGGGCCGAAGGGCCTGTTCCTGTGCTGTACTGTTCAATGTTCTATGTTCTAACCAAGAACCATCAATAGGACTTTATTCCTTGGAGCGTAGAATAATGAGGGGAGATTTGATAGAGGTTTACAAAATTATGAGGGGTATAGACAGAGTAAATGCGAGTAGGCTCTTTCCACCTAGATTAGGAGAGATAAGTACGAGAGGACAAGGCTTTAGGGTGAAAGGGGAAAAGTTTAGGGGGAACATTAGGGGGAACTTCTTCACTCAGAGAGTGGTGGGAGTGTGGAACGAGCTGCCATCTGACGTCGTAAATGCAGGCTCTTAAGTTTTAAGAATAAATTGGATAGATACATGGAGGGGAGAGGTCTGGAAGGTTACGAACTGGGTTCAGGTCATTGGGACTAGCGGAATAAAGTTTCAGCACAGACTAGAAGGCCCGAATGGCCTGTCTTCTGTGCTGTAGTGTTCTATGGTTCTAATATTGGACAGTCACAGGAAATTCAAGGGAAATCTCCTTCCCCAGAGAGCGGGAAGGGTTTGAACTCACTCCCACAGGGTGGACGACGGAGAGGGGCTTAAGGAGAAGTTGGATAAGCAGAGGGAGAGGAGGAGATGGGGATATTGACAGGGGAAGAGAGCAGTGTAGATCAGAAACGCCAATGGCCCCTATCTGTACGAGAAATTCTGAATAATAATGTGAAGGTAACAGAACTTTGGTGTCCTCGATTCATCTCAATGTAGTGGAGAAGTATTGTGGGGGCACAGGAAGTAATCTGCTCTTTATTCAGAGCTAGACTGACTGGAATCCATTTGCAAGCAATGTGTCCTCTAATTATGGTGAATCACCGAGGTCATTATGTAATCTTAAGAACTGTAACTGCCGTGTAAATAACTGATTAAGGCCTTTTAAACCCATTTCCACCAGTGGGAGTGTTTGGAATAAGAGGACATAGTTTCGAGATGAAGAGGTGGTCATTTAAAAATTGATGCACAGGGATTTCTGTTCAGAGAAGCCGGAGAATCTCTGGAATTCTTTACCCCAGAGGGTTGTGGAGGTTGAATCATTGATGGTCCCTTAAAGAGGAAGTAGACAAATATTTGAAAGATCGGGGAATTGAGGGCTGCGAGAAACTGGCACAGAAGAGGGGTTGAGGCCAGCATAGATCAGCTATGATCACATTGAATGGCAGGGCAGGTTTGAGGGGCCGAGTGGCCTACTCCTGTTATTTTCTTGAGTTTTCATAGAAACATAGAAAACCCACAGCACAATTCAGGCCCTTCGGCCCACAAAGCTGTGCCGAAAATGTCCCTACCTTAGAAATTACTAGGCTTACCCATAGCCCTCTGTTTTTTTCTAAGCGCCATGTACCTATCCAAAAGTCTCTTAAAAGACCCTATCGTATCCGCCTCCACCACCATTGCCGGCAGCCCATTCCACGCACTCACCACTCTCTGAGTGAAAAACTTACCCCTGACATCTCCCCTGCACCTACTCCCCAGCACCTTAAACCTATGTCCTCTTCTGGCCACCATTTCAGCCCTGGGAAAAAGTCTCTGACTATCCACACGCTCAATGCCTTTCATCATCTTATACACCTCTATCAGGTCCCCCCTCGTCCTCCGTCACTCCAAGGAGAAAAGGCCAAGTTCCCTCAACCTGCTTTCATAAGGCATGCTCCGCATTCCAGGCAGCATCCTTGTAAATCTCCTCTGCACCCTTCCTATGGCTTTCACATCCTTCCTGTAGTGAGGTGACCAGAACTGAGCACAGTACTCCAAGTGGGGTCTGACCAGGGACCTATACAGCTGCAATTTTACCTTGAGTTTTCCTGTAAGATCATTGCGTTATAAGCCCCTAAAATGCCCTCTGTCGCAGTGATAAATCAGTGATGGATATCTGGGTTTATGGAGGAGAAATTAAGTTTGACTAACCTTTGAAGATGGGCCTGGTGGAATAGACTGGGGGAACCAGTGGACATGGTGTGTTTGGAGTTTCAGAAGGTTTTTGTTAAGGTCCAACACAGGAATTTGGTCAACGAGGAGAGAACATGGAATTCTGGTTAATATACTGACGTGGATTAAAAGTTGGTTATTGGACAGAAGATAAAACGTGGAACTAAATAGATCTTTCTCGAGCAGTGGTGAGTCACAGAGTTGTACAGCACAGAAACAGGCCCTTCGGCCCATGAAGTCCATGCCGACCTTTGTGCCCATCTGCACCAATCCCATTTGCCCGCATTAGGTCCGTATCCTTCTATACCTTGTCTATTGAAGTGTCTGTCTAAGTGACTCTTAAACGTGGTGATTGTACCTGATTCCACCCCCTCCTCTGGCAGCACGTTCCAGATACCAACCACTCTCTGTGTAAAAGACTTACCCCTCAGATCCCCTTTAAAACTCGTTCCTCTCACATTAAACTTCTGCCCTCTTGTTTTTGATGCCCCTACCCTGGGAAACTGGCTCTCTACCGTAGCTATGCTTCTCATAATTGTATACACCCCTGTCAGGTCCCTCAGCCTCCTTCGCTCCAGGAACAACAAGACCAGCCTGTCCAATCTCTCCCCATGACGAAAGTCCTCCAATCCAGGCAACACCCTGGTGAATATCCTCCACACTCTCTCCAGCGCAACCACATCCTTCCTACAGTGTGCTGACCAGAACTGCACACAGTGCTCCAAGTGCAGTCTAATCAGTGGTTTGTAAAGTTGCAACACGATGTCCCAACTGTTGTATTCTCTGCCCTGCCCGATGAAGGCAAGCATGCCATATCCCCATCCATCTCCAAAATCTATCACTTCTCTAACTGCCCCGAACCAAGTCATATAGAGCACTACAGCACAGAAGCAGGCCCTTTGGCCCATCTAGTCCATGCTGGCCTGATCTTCTGCCTAGTCCTACCTACCTGCACCCAGACCATATCCCTCCAAACCCCTCCCATCCATGTACCTACCCAAACCCCTCTTAAATGTTACAATTGAACCAACATCTCACAAGGTCCGAGGGGACACCTCGTCAGGCCCTGGGGATTTATCCACCCTAATTCACCTCAAGACAGCCGGCATCTCCTCTTCTCTAATCCGGATACAGTCCATGACCTCACTGCTCTTTTTTCCTCAGTTCTATAGACTCTGTCTCTGTCTCTTGAAAGCATAGATGCAAAAAATTTATTTAAGATCTCCCCCATCTCTTTTGGCTCCATGCATAGATGACCATGTTGACCTTCAAGAGGACCAATTTTGTCCCTTACTATCCTTTTGCAGTATTTGGCTGCACCGTTTCAGAAGCCAGACCAGACAAGAACAGCCGACTTCCTTGCCATTAGGACCTGAGTAAATCAGTTTGGGTGCTTATATCAAACAATGGTCACCATTACTGACCCAGGTTCAATCCCGACCTCCGGCACTGTCTGTGTGGAGTTTGCACGCTCTCCCTGTGACCACGTGGGTTTCCCCCGGGTGCTCCAGTTTCCTCCCACATCGCAAAACCATGCGGGGTGGAAGGTTAATTGGCCGCTGTAAATTGCCCCTAGCGTGTAGGTGAGGGGTAGAATCTGAGGGGAGTGGATGCTCGGCAGGGACTCACTGGGATAAGGGCCTGTTCCTGTGCTGTATCTCTATCCATGACTCCGCTTACTGGATAATAGATTGGATTTAAATTCCTCAGTTTCTCCGGTGAGATTCAAACTCACGGCTCAAGACAAATAATCCAGCCTTCTGGATCACTGATGCAGTAACGTTAGCACCTAACTGTCCGCTCCACATTCAACCTCTACCTCACTGAATGACCTCCCAGTGCCCCCAATGGAATCATTTCATTGCAAATCCCTTGCAGCTAATTTTATGTAATTTTCCCTTTTTTATAAGGAATTCGTTGACTTCTTGGTGTCTAGACCAGCTGCTTTCTTTCAGAAGTAAGATCTCTCCCACATCTCTGCAAGGATTTGAATTCCCAGGCACTGCCGATTCATTAAGCACGGACTATTTATGTGCTTGCAGTTCCACAGAGGGTCTGTGTCAACATCTCTCCCACTCTCCCTCTTCGTAAACACATCCCCTACTTTTTCCTATGTTTTATTTTCACTCATCTGTTTGGCAGGAGAAGGTCAGTGTACTCAGGAAATGTTTCGGATGTTTGATGGGATCTTTGCCAATTGTAAATGTTGCTTCAGCAGAAGCAGGGTACATATGGGTGTCAGTGTTGTCTGGTCACGTTAGCAGGGCAGCAGAGAGGAGTTTTAACACTAAACATTCAGAACCAATGCACGGGGAGAGTGGAGAACCACTCCGTTCTCCCGGGAGCAGAGGGGGTTAAAAGGGGACGTGATTGAGGGGTATAGATAGGGCAGACTGCAGGAAACTTTTCCCCATATCAGGGGTAGATAAAACAAAAGGACACAGATTGAGGGTAAGGGGGAAGAGGTTTAGAGGGGAACCTTCCTCACCCAGAGAGCGGTGAGTACCTGGAACACACGGCCTGAGAGCGCAGTGGAAGCAGAGTCACTGACAGCGTTTAAGTGTCTAGACGAGCAGTTGCACCACCTAAGCACGCGATGGGTCAGGTGCTGGAAGATGGTATTAATATGGGTGGGTGCCCACCGGTCAGTGTGAACTAGTTGGGCCGAATGGCCTGCTTCCGCGCTGTTTAAACCTATGAACAATGTAAAATCACAGAAGCTACATGGTTTCTCATGCTTATGCCAGGGAGAATCTAATCAGTGTTCAAATCTACTAAACAATTAATCTACAGACGTTACAAGGATCTGAGGAAACATTCTTTTCACCCAGAGGTGGGGTTGGAATCTGGAACGCACTGCCTGAGGGGGTGGTGGAGGCAGAGACTCTCACAACATTGAAGAAGTATCTGGATGAGCACTTGAATCACCAAGGCAGAGAAGGTACAGACCAAGTGCTGGTGAACGGGATTAGTGTAGGTGAGTGGTTGATTGTTGCCATGGCCAGGATGGGCTGAAGGGCCTGTGTCTGTGTTGCAGGACTGTATTTCCTCTGGTTCAGGAACCAGGCACAGCATTTCCCTGAACATGGTAACACAGGGTGCTGGAGAAGGTCACAAGATCACAAGACAAAGAAGCAGAAGTAGACCATTCGGCCCATCGAGTCTGCTCCACTACCTCACCATTGGCTAAACTATTCTCCCATCTAGCCCTAATTCCCAGCCTTTCCCCATATCCCTTGATACCCTGACTAATTAGATACCTATCAATCTCCTCCTTAAACACCCCCATCCACAGCTGTACGTGGCAACGAATTCCATAAATCCATGACCCTCTGGCTAAAGAAATTTCTCCTCATTTCTGTTCTAAATGGGTACCCTCTAATTCTAAGACTGTGCCCTCTGGTCCTGGACTCACCCACCAAGGGAAACAGCTTAGCCACATCTACTTTGTCCAGTCCTTTCAACATTCGAAATGTTTCTATGAGGTCCCCTCTCATTCTTCTGTACTGCAGTGAGTACAGTCCAAGAGCCGACAAACACTCATCATATGTCAGCCCTTTCATTCCAGGAATCATCCTCATAAATCTTCTCTGAACCCTCTCCAACGTCAGCACATCCTAAGATAAGGGGCCCAAAACTGCACACAGATGAGGTCTCACCAGTGCCCCATAGAGCCTCATCAACACATCCTTACCTTTATACGTTATACTTCTCGAAATGAATGCCAACATAGCATGTATGGGGTATGGCACGCGGGCCTTCATTGGTCACCGCACTTGAGTACAGGAGATGGCACGTCATGTTACACCCGTACAAGGTGTTGGTGAGACCACACCTGGAGTGTTGTGTACACTTCTGGTCACCCTGCTATAGGAAGGATGTCATTAAGCTGGAAAGGTTGCAGAAAAGATTCACCAGGATGTTACCGGGACTGGAGGGCTTGAGTTCTAAGGAGAGGCTGGGTAGGCTAGGACTGTTTTCTCTGGAGCGGAGGAGGCTGAGGGGTGACCTTATGGAGGTTTATAAAATCATGAGGGGCATAGATGGGGTGGATGGTTACAGTCTTTTCCCCAGGGTAGGGGAGTCTGAAACTAGAGGGCATGGGTTTAAGTTGAGAGGGGAAAGATTTAAAGGGGACCTGAGGGGCAGGTTTTTCACCCAGAGGGTGGTGGGTATGTGGAACGAGCTGCCAGAGGTTGAGTCAGGTACAATTACAACACTTAAAACACACTTGGACGGGTACACGGATAGGAAAGGTTTAGAGGGATATGGGCCAAATGTGGGCAAATGGGACGAGCTCGGATGGACATCTTGACAAAGTTGGGCGAAGCGCCTGTTTCCATGCTGTGTGACTCTGGGACTCTGGAGCCACATGCCACCCCACACCTCTAGACAAATAATCCAGCCTTCTGAATCACTGATGCAGTAACCTTAGCACCTACCTCCCTGCTCCACACTCATCCCCTACCCTACTGACTGCCACCGTCCTGAAAACCTGGGAATCTCTATCCCAATGGGGTGTAGATACTGCGAATCCTCTGGGACATGGACCATAATCAATGGAATCCCCACCCACTGAATCCCCTCCCGCAGCCCACGGACGCTCTCCCCCATCACCGACTCTCCCCACCCACTGAATCCCCTCCCACAGCCCACGGACGCTCTCCCCCATCACCGACTCTCCCCATCCACTGAATCCCCTCCCACAGCCCACGGACGCTCTCCCCCATCACACACATTGAATCTGCTCAGGTAATGTTCTGTAAGAGTATTCCCAGATCCTGTATAGTAATATTCATTGGCGCTTCCGTACTTGTTCCTGTTACCAACCCTCCTGTTCCCACCCCAAACATCTCCCTACTCTGATACTAAGCAGTATCAGAATCCTTGTGATGGTTCTTGGGATGTTTAATCTTCTAACCAGCCACTGTTAAACCTTTTAATCGTCTCCTCATGCGGAATACATTTTTGTCTTTTTTAAAGTTACCAAGATAATTTTGAACAATGACTCAGTATCATGGAAGGACTGAGACTGTTCTCCCCAGAGAATGATTAAGTGTTTTAATCATGGCTTTCAAACTAGGAGAGGTTTTAGAGGAGTGAATGAAGAGAAGCTGTTCCCAGTGGCAGAAGTGTCGGTGACCAGAGGAGACGGAGCGAGAGGGGAGGGGAGGAGGATGTTTCTACATCTCTACGCAGCGTATTGTTGTGATCGGGGATGTGTGGCCTCAAGGTGCGGTGAGAGCAGATTCAACAGGAGATTTCAAAGTGGTGTGGGGGGAAATACCGAAAAGGCAAAGTTTGCAGGAATTTGGGGAAATGCAGAGGACTGAGGTTAATTAAGGGGCTGGCACAGCTACGATGGGCTGCATGGTCTTGTCCTTCATGGCCCATACATGAAACTTATTTCTACATGGTGTTCGGATCTGGATGGGAGAACTGAACTCTGCCGGTCCAATGTCCCAGCGCAGGGTGGATTACAGCGGTCGCACCTCCGAGGAATTATACCAATTCCTCACCTGCTTATGAGACCGACAGAGGATGGGGCTTGTTCCTCAAGCAAAGGGAAGAGGAGATCCTCGACCGTCCCTTCACACAGCCCTCCCCCCTCTACCCCTGTCCCCCCTTCCACCAGGGACTTCCAACTCCAGGCCGACCTTCCACGTTCACGGATGGGGGTGTGTTGAAGTGGTGCTGCAGTGCTGGATTCAGATTCAGATCAGTTTACTGTAATATTCCTTGATCACATGAAGCTCACAGAGTAAACAGTGTACACGGTAATAATAAATACAGCAACGAGCACAAAATGGTGCAAAGATTGTGGTGCAGTCTGAGGTGGTGCACAAAGAAATGCTAACGTGAAAATAACAGAAGAAGTAGAATTAAGGGTTCAAGAACATGGCAGCACCACCGGGAAGGGGGTGTGAGAGAGGTGGTCGGTTCAGGAGTCCGACAGCCGTGGGGAAAAAGCTGTTCTTGAATCTCAAAGTCGAGTTTATTGTCAGATGCACAAGTCCATGTGTGCACAGGTGCAATGAAAAACTTACTTGCAGCAGCATCACAGGCACAGAGCATCAGATAAGCAGCATTCACAAGAAAAATATGTTCAACATAAATTATACACAATTTTTACAAGAAAGAACACAATTAGAACAAAAAAAAGGTCCATTTTAGTGTAAAGTGATTATAGTGTTGCTAAACTGTAGTGATTAGGGGTGTGCCGGTTGGTTCAAGAACCAAATGGTTGAATCACCACCAGACTTAAGGACAGTTTCTACCCCACTGTGATAAGACTATTGAATGGTTCCCTTATACAATGAGATGGACTCTGACCTCACGATCTACCTTGTTGTGACCTTGCACCTTATTGCACTGCACTTTCTCTGTAGCTGTGACACTTTACTCTGTACTGTTATTGTTTTTACCTGTACTACATCAATGCACTTTGTACTAACTCAATGTAACTGCACTGTGTAATGAATCGACCTGTACGATCGGTATGCAAGACAAGTTTTTCACTGTACCTCAGTACAAGTGACAATAATAAACCAATACCAATACCAATACCAAGGGAAGTAGCTGTTCCTGAACCTGGTGGTGTGGGACTTCAGGCTTCTGTACCTCCTGCCCAATGGGAGCTGTGAGAAGATGGCACGGCCCGGATGGTGGGACTGATCTATGATCATGTTCTCAACTTCTCTTCATTGGTAATTGGTTGTTATTGTCACATGCACAGAGATACAGTGAAAAGCTTTTGTCTGCGTGCCATCCAGACAGATCATTCCATACATCAGTACATCAAGGCAGTAAAAAGAAAACAGAATGCAGAATATAGTGTTACAGTTACAGAGAAAGTGCAGTGAAGGCAGACAAATAAAGTGCAAGGGCCACTACGAGGTAGATTGGGAGATCAAGAGTTCATCTTTTGGCATATGAGAGGTCTGTTCAAGAGTCTGATAACAGCGGGATAGAAGCTGTCCTTGAGCCTGGTGGTTCCCTTCAACCATTCGGTTCTTGAACCAACCAGCACAACCCTAATCACTACAGTTTAGCAACACTATGACCACTTTGATGCACTAAAATGGACTTTTTTTAGTTCTAATTGTGTTCTTTCTTGTAAAAATTGTGTACAATTCATGTTTAATATGTTTTTCTTGTGAATGCTGCTTATCTGATGCTTTGTGCCTGTGATGCTGCTGCAAGTAAGTTTTTCATTGCACATGGACTTGTGCAGATGACAATAAACTTGACTTTGACTTTCATGCAGTCAAGCTTTTGTATCTTCTGTAAGAGGAGAGGGGGAGGGGTGAGACAGGAGTCTGAGGTGATCGGTGGACTGAGGAGGGGTGTATGATGACAGGGAGGTAGTGACAGGTGGGGGGGGGGAGCAGGGTTGGAGTTGGGGGACAGTGTACCAGTCCACCAATCACTTGGGACTCCTGTCTCACCTCTCTATACCAGCCACCACCCCTCTCCACTCTTAGTCCTGATGCAGGGACTCAACCCCAAACATCGACACTTCCTTTCCCGCCCCCGCAGATGCTGCTTGACCCGCTGAGTTCCAGATTCCAGCTTCTGCAGACTCTGGGGCCATCACTGATGCCTGGGGACGTGGGTTTGAGAAAGCAGAGCTGAGGTAAAACATCTTGTTGAATGACAGAACAGGCAAAGAAACCAAGTGGTCGACCCCTGCTTTTACTTCTGGCAGGCACAGTAGTGTAGCGGTTAGCGTAACGCTATTACAGCGCCAGTGACCCGGCTTCAATTCCAGCCGCTGTCTGTAAGGAGTTTGCACGTTCTCCCCGTGTCTGCGTGGGTTTCCTCCGGGTGCTCCGGTTTCCTCCCACATTCCAAAGACGTACGGGTTGGGAAGTTGTGGGCGTGCTGTGTTGGCGCCGGAAGAGTGGTGACACTTGCGGGCTGCCCCCACAACACTCTACGCACTTTTCTCTGCGAGCTTCGATGTACATGTGACTAATAAAGAAATCTTATCTTATTATGTTATCTTCTGTCCTTCTGTAAAAGGAAGGGAAGCTCGTGAATACCATCACTTATTTCAGAATGAAAGAGACCTAATTTGACCTTTTACTTGGGGGCTCCCTCTGCAACTCATCAAAGAACAGTCATCAGGTTATAGGCACTGGAACTCAGGAAACAATTAATCGCTGTTCCCTTGACATGTGGTTGGAGACAGGGGAGAGGTTCAAAGCTCCAACTAGCACCGCGGCCGTCGCGGCAACCGGACATTTACAAGTTTCGAGGTGCTGCATTTCTTATGAAGGTGACAGGCAGTGGTGGGGGGGAGGGGTCGGTGATGGGTTGCGCTGGTGCGGAGATCTGTCGAGAGGGGAAGTAAGCAGGAGAGAGGATGTGGGTTCAGGAGTTAGCTGCCAATAGCCTTTGCGACATGCTGAGTGTGTTGTTACAGTCAGAAGCACTGGAATTTCGGGAATCTGCATTTCCTCTGAAGCTGGTGCTTTCCAGCTGTGGGAGAATTCTCCAGGAAAGGCTGCATACATGTCGCGTTGACTGGCGTACCATCCGAGGTAATCCAACCCCAGCCCCAGACACAAGTCAGGTGCATTTCCATAGCGCCCTGCCCAACTTCAGGACGTCCCTGAGCACCTGAGAGCCGACGGAATGTTTTCTTTTGGAAGAGTCGGGAGTATTGTGAGGTTGGAAACACGGCAGCCCATTGGCAGATAGCAAGATCCCGCACACATTGATGAGATATTGAAGGTTTGATCGGGAAAAAGAAGCTAGGGTACGGCAGGTGTGGGTAACGGATGGGGGGGGGGGGGTCGCTTCAGGAATGTAGAGCATGTGGAAGAGAATTCTAAGTAAGGAATTGGGAGGGCAAAAAGGGATGACTAAGGTTAAGGAGAATCCCAAGACATTCCATCCCAGGAGCAAGAGAGTAGCCAGGGAAAGAGTGGGCTCTCTTAGGGACCGAAGGGGCAATCTATGTGCGAAGGCAGATGATGTGGGCGTGATCCTAGATGAGTACTTCTCGTCTGTATTCACCAATAGTGAGTTCGGGGAGGGGTAAGTGGATAATCTGGAGCAGTAATAAGAAGATGGAGGCGGTAGATGTCAGGGATCACATAAGTGTTGATAAATTCCCAGGGCCGGATAAGACCTATTCCAGGTTACTATGGGAAGCAAGGGAGGAGATAGCTAGGGACCTGAGGGAGACTTTTACAACTTTATTAGCCACAGGTGAAGTGCCGAAAGACTGGAGAATAATTAATGTTGTTCCTTTATTTTAGAAGGGCAGCGGGGATCTACAGGCCTCACACAGTGTGGGGAAATTATTGGAGAAAATCCAAATGGATTGGCTTTATGTACATTTGGGAAAGGTGGGAGCTGATCGGGGATAGTCAGCATGGCTTTGTGTGGGGGAAATCCTGTCTCACTAATTTGACTGAGTTTTTTTAGGATGGCAGAGTGGTGGACTTTGTCTATATAGACATTATTAAGGCATATGACAAGGTCCTGCATTGTGGGCTGGTCCAGAAGGTTAGGGTACATGGGATCCAAAGCATGTTGGCTAATTGGATCCAAATTGGCTTGGAGATAGGAGGCAGGGAGTAGTGGTGGAAGGATGTTCTTCTGTGACCAATGGTGTACCGCAGGGATCGGTGCTGGGACCATTGTTGTTTGTGGTACATATTTATGGCTTGGGTATGAAGGAGGTATGATCGGTAAGTTTGTGGATGACACAAAAATTGTTTTGGACAGCGAGGAGGGATGTCTAAGGCAACAGCAGGACATGGATCAGTTGGGTGGAGCATTGGTGAATTTTGGGAAGTCAAATAGGGGTTGGACTTATACAGTAAATGATAGAGCACTAAGGAATGTCAATGAACAGAGAGACCTTGGGGTTCAAGTGCATAGTTCCCTGAAAGTCAATGGGGTAGTGAAGAAGGCATATGGCATACTTGCCTTCATTGGCTGAGACATAGACTATAAGACTGTTATGGTCCCTGCCTCAACCACCCCCTGCAGCTCGTTCTGTATACTGACCACCCTCTGTGTGAAGTTGCTCATCGGGTCCCTTTTTTAAACCTTTGCCCTTGAGTTTTTGGTTCCCTTTTTCTGGGAAAAAGACTGCCTGTCCCTATGATTTTACACACCTCTGTGCCCCTCATGATTTTACACACCTCTGTAAAGTCACTCCTCATTCTCCTACGTTCCAAGGAATAAAGTCCCAGCCTGTCCATCCTCTCCCTGTAACCCAGGCCCTCAAGTCCTGGCAACATCCTCGTAAATCTTTTCTGCACTCTTTCCAGGTGTATAAAATCATGAGGGGCATAGATAGGGTGAATGCCCTCGGTCTTTTACTCAGGGTTGGGGAATCAAGAACTAGAGGGCACAGGTTTAAAGTGAGAGGGGAGAGATTTAATAAGAACTTGAGGGGGAACTTTTTTTACACAAAGGGTGGTATCTATGTGGAACGAGCTGCCAGAGGAAGTGGTTGAGGCAGGTAAAGTAAGAACTTTTAAAAGTCAGTTGGACGGGTACATGGATTGGAAAAATTTATGAGCCAAATACTGGCAAATGGACTAGCTTGGATAGGGCATCTTGGTCTGCATGGACCAGTTGGGCCGAAGGGCCTGTTTCCCTGCTGTGTAACTCTGTGACACTATGACTCTTAAAGACGTCTTTCCTATAACAGGGTGACCAAAACTGTACACAATAAAAGCTTGGATTCCAACACCGTTTCTCCAACAGGGCAGCACTCCCACAGTACTGCACCATCACTGCAGCCCATTCTTTGTGCTCAAGTCTCTCTGGACTAAGGTTTGATCTCATAACCTTCTGACGAAGAGGTTTGATTATGACCTGCTGAGTGCAGCCTGCGTGTGATAACTGGGGCAGGGAGGGAGAGAGGGAGACCGGGGGGTAGAAATGGAAAATCTCCTGCAGGGATTCTCAGGTACCCTCCCCGACTCAGGAAAGGGAGGAGGACAAGGAAGATCGGGATTGGAACTCACTTGGAAAAGGCAGCCTGCCGTTATTTCTCCCCCTGTGTGACAAGATGGATGCTGCAACTGTCTCAACATTCTCCTCTCACAGAGCAAAGTCCCCTCATGTTGATTGAAGTTGAAAATTGCCCAGGTCAACTGCAGAGGGTTGTAGACTCAGCCAGCTCCATCACGGGCACAACCCTCCCCACCACCGAGGACATCTTCAAGAGGAGGTGCCTCAAGAACGCGACACCTCAAGAAGGCGGCATCCATCACTAAGGACCCTCGCCACCCGGGACACGCCCTCTTCACGTTACTACCATCGGGGAGGAGGTACAGGAGCCTGAAGACCCACACTCAACGATTCAGGAACAGCTTCTTCCCCTCCGCCATCAGATTTCTGAATTGTCCATGAACCCATGAACACTGCCTCGTTATTCCTCTTTTGCACTGTTTATTTATTTTGTAAATTATAGTAATTTTTATTGTCTTGCACTGTACTGTTGCCGCAAAACAACAAATGTCATGTTATATAAGTCAGTGATATAAATCTGATTCTGATCCCGCCATCCACAACAGGAAACTAACGCTGTGTTCTTGTGACTCTCTGCAGCTCGTTGTCCTGCTTGGGCTTGAAGATGTCCACCGTTCGCTGGGATCTTCTTCTGGCGGGTAGGTACTTTATAGGGCACGAATGGTCTTTGGGTATCTGGCACCAATGTGGGTGTGAGAGGCAGGAGGGAAGTGGCCAACACCAGGCTTGGGTCAGGGCTCAGAAGTCACATCCAGGTGGGTGGTAGATTACATAAGGTTACTCTCCCTGTTGCCTTTGTCTGCTAGGACCTTCTCCTGGCTGTGGGATATACTGTATATAGTTCTATATAGAATATAGAACAGTACAGCCCTTCAGCCCACCATGTCTGTGCCAAACAAGATGCCAAATTAGACCAAATCCCTTCTGCCTGCATATGATCCGTATCCCTCCATTCCCTGCATATTCAGGTGTCTGTCTAACAGCCCGTTAAACACCACTATCGTATCTGCTTCCACCCCCACCCCTGGCACCCACCATTCTCTGTGTAAATATTTGCCTCGCACATCTCCTTTAAACTTGCCCCCTCTCACCTTAAATGAATGTCCTCTAATACTTGGCATTTCTACCCTGGGGAAAAGATTCCTACTATCTACCCTATCTCTGCCTCTCATAATTTTATAAACTTCCATCAGCTCTACCCTCAGCATCCGTCGCTCCAGAGAAAACAACCCATGTTTGTCCAATGTGTCCTTATAGTTCATACCATCTAATCCAGGCAGCATCCTGGTGAACCTCTGCTGCACCCCCTCCAAAGCCTCCACATCCTTCCTGTAATGGGGTGACCAGAACTGCACACAATACGGCAGTATATTGGTCACACTTTTCCCATGGATTCAGAAATAGAAGTTCAAACCAGAGCAAGGAAGTTGGGCTAATTAAACATTTAATTAAATGAGTCCTGTAATTAAATTGTGTTACCAATAGTGACCATGATCCTATAATATCGCCGATGGGATTATTTGGATTCTATCACAGGCAAAATCGGCTGAATTGTCTCTTTTTAAGCTGCTAGTAGGGGGGTGATGGTAGTCGGGGGATTGGCCCCACACACAGGAGACAGGACCTCAGTTAAGCATCTAACCTGACGTTTAGGGATAATCTGCTTTGTTCTCTGAACAGAGGCAGATCTGGTGATCACGTTTCAATGTTGGGTTGGGTTTTACTCTGAAGTTGGAATAACAGGGTTAGTGTATCTGTATTTTAAGACAATTTAATGATGGATTGGAACTGAAAGAGCATCACCTCCAGTCCCAGCTGTTACAACAACCACCTTCCATACACCCGAAACGTCGACAATTTCTTTTGCCCCGCAGATGCTGCTCGACCCGCTGAGTTCCTCCAGCACATCGTTTGTTGCTCATCTGAAGTTCTACCGCGTGTATCCCACCTCAAACCCAGACCCACTCCCAGTCTCTCAGTGCCTTGACTTTCGACTTTCCAAATCCCCCCCCCCCCCCCCCATCCTCTCGCCTCCCTGTATCTCGATCACCTCCACTCCATGGCCCTTCAATCCTGAACACCTACTGCTCCAGCACTGGAATCCCTGCTTCATCTACCTGGACCCCAAGTTCTTGAATTCCCTCTCCAAACTTTTAAGACATGTTTTAGGTGACATCTCCATAATGACGTCAAATTTAGCTTGATAATCTGATAATCTGGAATTTTTGGAGTGCTCCCTATATATGACCCTTGATGAAGAATCCAAAGATACTGGGCAGATCCTTTGTTTCATTGGCAGTTTTTTGAGTAAAAAGACAGAAAATGCTGGAAAATCTCAGCAGGTCAGGGCAGCATCTGTGGAAAGTGAAACAGTCCACATTTCAGGTGGAAGACCCTTCAGTATTTACAATTAATTTTGTTTGGGATGGATCATTGCCGGATAGGTAGCATTTATTGACCCCCCAAGTCATCTTCAACTTGCAAGGCCAGTCGCAATCAGCAACATTGACCAGCCAGACTGAGTAAAGGTGGTGGATTTCTTTCCCTGGGCGAACTGGATGGGTTTTTATAATAATCTGGTCACTTTGTGGTGATCACCATCCTGATTATTGACTGAATTTAAATCCCACAGCTGCCCTGGTTGGGTTTGAACTCAGAGCTCAGGGATTGTTTTAGAGTCATGGATTCATACAGCACAGAAACAGGCCCAACTTGTCCATACCGCCCATGTTGTCTACTTGAGCTAGTCCCATGTCCTCGCATTTGACCCAAATCTCTCTAAACCTTTCCTATCCATGAACCTATCCAAATGTCTTTTAAACATTGTAATCGTACCCACCTCTACCACTTCCTCTGGCAGCTCGTTCCATGTACCCACCACCCTCTGTGTGAAAGAGTTGCCCCTCAGATCCCCTCTCACCTTAAACCTCTGCCCTCTAGTTTTAGACTCCCCTACCCTGGGAAAAATACTGTGACCGTCCACCTTATCGATGCCCCTCATGAACCTCTATCAGGTCACCCCTCAGCCTCCTTCGCTCCAGGGAAAACAGCCCCAACCTATCCAGTCTCTCCTTATAACTCAAGCCCTCCAGTCCCAGTAACATCCTTGGGAATATTTCCCGCACCCTTTCCAGCTTAATGACACCCTTCCTATAGCTGGGCGACCAGAACTGCGCACAACACTCCAAGTGTGGTCTCACCAACGACTTGTACGGTTGCAACATGACGTCCCAGTTCTGGTACTCAGTGCCCCGACTGATGAAGGCAAATGTCTTCTTCACCACCCTGTCTACCTGTGTCGTCACTTTCAGGGAACTAGGTACCTGCACCCCGAGGTCCCGCTGTTCCACAACACTCCCCAGGGCCCTGCCATTTATTGTGTCAGTTCTCTGAGGTTGAGTTACTCATGATGTATGACCATCATATCCCTAACGTTCCTTAATGTTGGTGTGTTGACTTTAGGATTCCTGCTTACATGTTCACTTGCTGACCATTCTGGAAGTCACTTGGAGTTTCAGGAGATCATTCTAGAACCTTCCTCCAACATTACTCTGAACTGCTCTTCCAGTGGGCCCATTGTCTGGTTCTATGACAAAGTGGCGAATGTCCACACTGACGGTCACCTCCTGCACATCTACAATGCAGCCAGCTACCACAACAGGGAATACATCTGCTCCTCCAATAAGACGGAGATACTGAGTGTCTACATCTTTGTACCAGGTCAGTAAGGTCTTGCTTTCATTGTTGTTGGCCTTCGTTGTTTAAGCTGCATTTGGAATGTTGTGTGCAGTTCTGGTCGCTGAGCTGTAGGGATGTGATTAACCTGGGGATGGTGCAGAAAGGGTTCACGAGGATGTCACCAGGACCGGAGGGCTTAAGGAGAGGCTGGATAGGCTGGGACTGTTTTCCCTGGAGCGAAGGAGGCTGAGGGGTGACCTTATGGAGGTTTATAAAATTGTGAGGGGCAGAGATAAGGTGGATGGTCATGGTCTGTTTCCCCAGGGTAGGGAAGTCTAACACTAGAGGGCACAAGATTTAAAAGGGACCTGAGGGGCAACTTCTTTACGCAGAGGGTGGTGGGTGTGTGGAACGAGCTGCCAGAGGAAGTGGTAGAGGTGGGCACTATTACGGCATAAAAGACATTTGGACAGGTACATGGATAGGAAAGGTTTAGAGGGACATGGGCCAAATGCAGGCAAATGGGACGGTCTCTCTCTCTCCTCTCTCTCTCTCTCTCTCTCTCTCTCTCTCTCTCTCTCTCTCTCTCTCTCTCTCTTCCCCCCCCGTCTCTCTCCCTCCCTCTTCCTTCCTCTTTCCCTCCCCCTCTCTCTCTCCCTCCCCCACTCTCCCTCTTTCCTCCTCTAAGACACTCCATAAGACCCCATCCTGGATCAGAGGGAGGGTCCAGGAGCAGGAGGGTGGGCTAATTCCCCACTCCCCAACCCCTCGCTACTTTGTCCCTCAGGCTGTAGTTGCTGGGACCAGTGAGTGGGGAGAGTGTGGGTTTGACCCCCTGGGTCACTGGAAACAGTTGAGGGTGGTTGTGCAGCCCTGCCCTGTACTTTCACCAACCTTTATCGATGCACCATAGAAACCATCCTATCCGGATGCATCACAGCTTGGTACAGCAACTGCTCTGCCCGGGACCTCAAGAAACTGCAGAGAGTTGTGGACACAGCTCAGCGCATCACGGACACCAGTCTCCCCTCCATGGACTCTGTGTTTACCTCTCGTTGTCTTGGTGAAGCAGCCAACATAATCAAAGACCCCACCCACCCGGGTCATTCTCTCTTCTCCCCTCTTCCATCAGGTAGAAGATACAGGAGCCTGAGAGCACGTACCATCAGGCTCAAGGACAGCTTCTACCCCACTATGATAAGACTATTGAACAGTTCCCTTATACAATGAGATGGACTCTGACCTCACGATCTACCTTGTTGTGACCTTGCACCTTATTGCACTGCACTTTCTCTGTAGCTGTGACACTTTACTCTGTACTGTTATTGTTTTTACCTGTACTACATCAATGCATTCTGTACTAACCCAATGTAACTGCACTGTGTAATGAATTGACCTGTACGATAGGTATGTAAGACAAGTTTTTCACTGTACCTCGGTACAAGTGACAATAATAAACCAATATCAAGACTAAGCAGCAGGAATGTTTCCTCCTTCAGATCCCAAGGAATGGTTCCGCCCTCAGACCCAGCAGGAGATGTTCATCATGGCGGAGGAGTCCGTGGACTTTGCAATCCCGTGCATGGTGACCAATCCCGACCTCCAGGTCACCCTCTACCACATGGAGACCGACACTGTTGTCGACTCCCCCTACGACAAGAAGCAGGGGTTCTTTGGCCAGTTTGAGGATGGGACCTACAAGTGCAAGGCCAAGTTCAGAGGAGAGGAGCGGGAGTCCGATGAATACTTCGTGGAGACGATCGCAGGTGACCTCCCCCACCTCAACAACGACCGGCAATGTAAATCCCCCCTCCCCCCGCCCTTCCCTCAACTCGTCCATAGAGTTATACAGCAGGGAAGCAGGCCATTCGGCCCATCATGTCTGCAATGACCAGTGAGCACCCTTCATATTAGAACATAGAACAGTACAGCACAAGAACAGGCCCTTCGGCCCACGATGTCTGTGCTGAACAAGATGTTGAATTAAACCAAATCTCTTCTGCCTGCACATGGACATATCCCTCCATTCCCTGCACGTTCATATGTCTAACAGCCTCTTAAACCCCTCTATTGCATCTGCGTCCACCCCCACCCCTGGCAGCCCTTTCCAGGCACCCACCACTCTCTGTGTAAAAACACTTGCCCTGCACATCTCCTTCAAATTTTCCCCTCTCACCTTAAATCTATGTGCTCTAGTATTTACAATCCTATCTTCCAGCACTTGGCTTGTAGCCTTCTATACCTCGACAATTCATGAATGCTGTCAGTGAGTCCACAGTCAAAGTCGAGTTTATTGTCAGACGCACAAGTCCATGTGTGCACAGGTGTAATGAAAAACTTACCTGAAGCAGCATTACAGGCACAGAGCATCAGATAAGCAGCATTCACAGGAAAAAAAAACATAAATTAAACATAAATTATACACAATTTTTACAAGAAAACATAATTAGAACAAAAAAAAGCAAAGTCCATTTCAGTTCTCGTGGGGTCTCCTGCCTTCCCTCTGTAGGTTTAAGCCCCCCGCCATACTTCTACTGCCCATGTCCAAGTGGGCAACACCCTCCACACCTTGCCCCACACCTCGCTGATCCACCCCAACCCCCACTCCAGCATTGCCTCAGCTTTGTACTCCAGGTCCTTCCCTGATCTCCACCGCCCCCCTCCCCCCGTGACCCAGCTCAACAAGAGATCTCCGCACACCTCCACTTCCCACCTCTCACATCTCACAGCTCGCTTCCCACCTCCCACTTCCCACCTCCTATTTCCCACCTCCCGCTTCCCACCTCCTTCCCACCTCCCGCTTCCCACCTCTCACTTCCCACCTCGTTCCCACCTCCCGCTTCCCACCTCTCACTTCCCACCTCGTTCCCGCCTCCCACCTCCCGCCTCCCACCTCCCGCCTCCCACCTCCCGCCTCCCACCTCCCGCTTCCCACCTCCCGCTTCCCACGTCCACTTCCCACTGGATGGTGACTTCAGATGGCGTGGCTCCAATTCTCTCCCCCAACTCCTCTCTCTCGTTCTCTCCCTCTCTCAATCTCTCTCGCTCTCTCTCTCATTCTCCTTCTCTCATCCTCTCTCTCTCACTCACTCTCTCACTCGCTCCCTCTCACTCACTCCTCCTCCTCTCAGATACATGTTAAAACCCCATATTTTTCGGTCTGTACAATGACACAGCCGCTGCCTCATAGCTCCAGTGCCCCAGGTTCAATCCTGACCTCCGCCGCTGTCTGTGTGGAGTTTGCATGTTTGACTGCGTGGGTTTCCCCCAGGCGCTCCGGTTTCCTCCCACATCCCAAAAATGAGTGAGTCAGTGGGTTAATTGGCCGCTGTAAATTGTCCCTGTTCTATAAATGGTGATGGAGGGGACACGTAAACTCCACACAGACAGCACCGGAGGTCGGGATCGAACCCGGATGCCTGGAGCTGTGAGGCAGCGGCTCTACCCACTGCGCCACAGTTGCCTGCACTCTAAAGATGAGCAGAATTTAATGATGCTGTTTCCACATTGCAGTTTCTGAAAGCCTTGAGATTAAACTTCATGCCTCAAGAACGTTAGTGAAGAAGGGAGAGTCGTTCAGCATCACCTGCTCTGCAAATATCGAGTTGCTGGACTTCAACTGGTCTTTCCCAAGGGCAGAGGTGAGTGTGCTGGATGTTCAAAGACCCAGGCACGAAAATCTACAGCCATTCCTTGATTTATGGAAGGGCTGTGTTCTTGGAAACATTTCCATTAAGCAAAGCCTTGTAAATCCAAAGGGCTGGGTGAAATGGTCAGTGGGTCATTGTTGCCACACTTGCTCCCTGTGAGGCATTGATTGTTTCAGCAAGCGCTAGCTACAATACTAGCTATAATCCTCCGCCGTCCACCCTGGGGCTGGGAGAGGACAGGGGCCCATTGCTGGGAGAGGTGAGAGCGTTTACGTGGAGCACCACACACCTCCTCTATCTGGGAGTCTACCTGAGCCCCACTGGGGAAGTCTGGCTGGCAAACTTAGCAGGAGCTGGAGTTGAAGGTCACCACCCTGCTAGGGTGCTGGACAGGACTGCTCCAAGTGCTTTCCTACAGGGTTATTAATGGAGGCCGCCATGAGTTCCTCCAGGTAAGCTCTTGGTTAATGTTTATCATTGTCACGTGTTAAGGACCCTCACCACCCAGGACACGCCCGCTTCTAGTTACTACCATCGGGCAAGAGGTACAGGAGCCTGAAGGCCCACACTCAACGATTCAGGAACAGCTTCTTCCCCTCCTCCATCAGATTTCTGAACGGTCCATGAACCCATGAACACTGCCTCGTTATTGCTCTTTTGCACTATGTATTTAATTTTTGATAACATAGAACATAGAACATTACAGCACAATACAGGCCCTTCGGCCCACTTATAATAATTTTATGTCTTGCACTGTACTGCTGCCGCAAAACAACAAATTTCACGATATATGTCAGCGATAATAAACCTGAACCTGATTCTGTGCCGAGATACAGTGAAAGGCTTTTGTTTGCCTACCATCCAGACAAATCATTCTGTACATAACATAGAACATAGAACATAGACATTACAGCACAGTACAGGCCCTTCGGCCCATGATGTTGTGCCGACATTTTATCCAGCTCTAAGATCTATCTAATCCTTCCCTCCCACATAGCCCTCCATTTCTCTATCATTCATGTGTCTAAGTGTCCCTAATGTATCTGCCCCCACAACCTCTGCCGGCAGTGTATAAAAAAAACTTACCCCTGACATCCCCCTTCTATCTTCCTCCAATCACCTTAAAATTATGTCCCCTCGTGTTAGCCATTGTCGCCCTGGGAAAAAGTCTCTGACTGTCCACTCGATCTATACCTCTTATCATCTTGTGCACCTCTATCAAGTCACCTCTCATCCTCCTTCTCTCCAAAGAGAAAAGCCCGAGCTCACTCAACCTATCCTCATAAGACATGTTCTCCAATCCAGGCAGCATCCTGTTAAAACTCCTCTGCACCCTCTCTAAAGCTTCCACATCCTTCCCATAATGAGGCGACCAGAACTGGACACAATACTCCAAGTGTGGTCTA
The DNA here is from genome assembly GCF_009764475.1 of Pristis pectinata. Taxonomy (NCBI): domain Eukaryota; kingdom Metazoa; phylum Chordata; class Chondrichthyes; order Rhinopristiformes; family Pristidae; genus Pristis; species Pristis pectinata. The sequence goes on along the minus strand of NC_067408.1, from coordinate 2,730,461 downwards.
ACCAGAGATCTATAGAGCTGCAACATCACCTCGCGCCTCTTGAACTCAATACTCTGACTAATGAAGGCCAACACAACATACGCCTTCTTAACAACCCTATCAACCTGCGTGGCAACCTTGAGGGGTCTATGGACCTGGACCCCAAGATCCCTCTGTTCCTCCACACTGCTAAGAGTCCTGCCATTAACCTTGTATTCTGCCTTCAAATTCGATTTCCCGAAGTGTATCACTACACACTTATCTGGGTTGAACTCCATCTGCCACTTCTCAGCCCAGGTCTGCATCCTATCAATATCCTGTTGAAATCTTCAGCAACCTTCTACACTATCCACAACACCACCAACCTTTGTATCATCAGCAAACTTACTAACCCACCCTTCCACATCCTCATCCAAGTCATTTATAAAAATCACAAAGAGCAGGGGTCCCAGAACAGATCCCTGCGGAACACCACTGTTCACTGACCTCCAGGCAGAATACGCTCCATCTACCACCACCCTCTGTCTTCTATGGGCGAGTCAATTCTGAATCCACACATCCAAGTTTCCCTGGATCCCTTTCCTCCTGACTTTCCGAATCAGCCTTCCATGAGGAATCTTATCAAATGCCTTACTAAAATCCATGTACACCGTACCTACTGCTTGACCTTCATCAATGTGCTTTGTCACATCCTCAAAGAATTCAATCAGGCTCATGAGGCACGACCTGCCCCTCACAAAGCCATGCTGACAGTCCCTAATCAGCCTATGCTTCTCCAAATGCCCAGAAATCCTGTCTCTAAGAATCTTCTCCAGTAATTTGCCCACCATTGATGTAAAACCTGCTGGTCTTTCACAAGGTCCCTCTCTCTCTGGTGAACACTGAAACAAAGTATTCATTAAGGACCTCCCCTACCTCTTCTGACTCCAGGCACATATTTCCTCTTATATCCCTGATCGATCCTACCCTCACTCTAGTCATCCTCTTATTCTGCACATACGTGTAGAACGCCTTGGGGTTTTCCTTGATCCTACTCACTAAGGACTTCTCATCCCCCCTTCTAGCTCTTCTAAGTCCATTCTTAAGTTCCCTTCTGGCTACCTTGTAACTCTCCAGGGCCCTGTCTGATCCATGTTTTCTAAACCTTAAGTAAGCTTCTTTCTTCCTCTTGACAAGATATTCTATGTCTCGCGTCAACCACAGTTCCTTCACTCTACCATCCTTACCCTGCCTCAATGGGACAAACCTATCCAGAGCTCCATGCAAGCATTCCTTAAACAACCTCCACATTTCCGCTCTGCATTTCCCCAAGAACATCTGTTCCCAATTTACACTCCCATTCCTGCCTAATAGCACAATAATTCCCCCTCCCCCAGTTAGATACTTTCCCATATCGTCTGCTCCTATCCCTCTCCAAGGCTGTGGTAAAAGTCAAGGAGTTATGGTCACTATCTCCAAGATGCTCTCCCACCGAGAGATCTGAAACCTGATCAGGCTCATTGCCTAGTACCATGTCCAGTATGGCCTCTCCTCTAGTCGGCCTGTCCACATACTGTGTCAGGAATCCTTTCTGTATACACCGAACAAACTCTGCCCCATCTGTCCCCTTGACACTAAGGAGGTGCCAATCAATATTAGGGAAGTTGAAATCACTGACAACAACAACCCTGTTATTTTTGCACTTCTCAAAAATCTGCCTCCCGATCTGCTCCTCAGTGTCTCTGCTGCTATTGGGGGGTCTGTAGAATACTCCCAATAGGGTGATCGTTCCCTTCCTTTTCTGACTGCCACCCACACTGACGTGTACACTGAGTGTACGATCCCTCCAGGACATCCTCCCTTTCTACAGCTGTGATACTGTCCCTTATCAGCAAAGCCACTCCCCCATAAGTACATCGAGGTAGTAAAAAGGAATATAGAATGCAGAGTATCATGTTGCAGTTACAGAGAGGGTGCAGTGCAGGTCGACAAGGTGCAAGGGCCATGACGAGGTAGATTGAGCAATCAAGAGTCCACCTTTATCATACAGGAGATCCAATTCACAAGTCCTGGCAGCGGGTTGTCGAGGGGTCCTTCTGAGCCTCTTGGTCGGCATGAACCAGTTGGGCTGAAGGGCCTGTTTCCGTGCTGTATGTGACTCTATGATATCTGGTGTCCCTGGAGAGGCAGGTCATGATGTCCACCGGCTCTTCTGGGACCGGTGGACACTGCAGGGGCTGGAGTGTATCCTGGAGAGCGAGGAAAACATTTCCGTTCGGTTCTCTCCATGACTACCTGGGCTGCTCATCCCTCCCTGCTCAGGCACTCTCCCCTGTAACCGTAGGAGGTGTAACAGCTGCCCCTGCACCTCCTCCCTCACCACCATCCAGGGAGTTGAACAACCCTTCCAGGTGAGGCATCTACTGCAGTCGGTGCACCAAGTGTGGCCTCCTCTACATTGGTGAGACCAAACGCAGACGAGGTGACTGTTTTGCAGAACACCTGTAACCGCGACCTGCATCTCCCCGTTGCCGGTCACGTCAGCTCCCCCTCCCACACCATCACTGATATGTCAGTCCTCGGCTTCCTCCACTGCCGGGAGAATTCCAAGCGCAAACTGGAGGAACAGCACCTCAGTTTCCGTCCTGGAACCTTGCAGCCTAACGGCATGAATATTGAATTCTCCCACTTTAGGTAATCCCCACCTACCCCTTCCCCACAACCCCCCCCCCCCCCACCCACCATGCTTCTCTCCTTCTCTTTCCTAGCCTCTTTTTTTTTACTCTCTCTCCTTACCTGTGACCCATCCCCCGGTGGATCTGCTCTCTCCTCCCCCCCCCGCACCTGCCCATCACTATCTCTTACCTGCATCTACCTATCACCACCCTGTGCCCATCCCGCCTCCCCTCTTTTGTCCACCTATCACTGCTCTGCTTTTCCCTCCTATATATCGGGCTTCCCCTTTTCCTATCTTCAGTCCTGAAGGAGGGTCCTGACCCGAAACGTTGACCGCCTGCTTTTCTCCACGGATGCTGCCTGGCCTGCTGAGTTCCTCCAGCATCAGAGTGTTTTTCACCTCAATTTATTGTTACACAGCAGTGGCGCAGCGGGGAGTGCCGCTGCATCGCAGCTCCAGAGACCCGGGTTCGATCCCGACCTCCGGCGCTGTCTGTGTGGAGTTTGCACGTTCTCCCTGTGACTGCGTGGGTTTCCCTCGGGTGCTCCAGTTCCCTCTCACATCCCAAATATGTGTAGTTGGTGGTGTTGGGGGGAGTTGATGTACGTGTGAGAGAGATGTGAGTGAAAAGGGTTGCACTGATAACCAGAATGGACTTAACGGGCCAAATGGCCTCCTCCTATGTTGCACGATCTCTGACAACAACACTCCCACAGTGGTGATTGGGTAGCTCAGATGCACTTACTGTCAGTCCCAGGACTAAACCCAACCTCTGCTGCTTCTTCAGGGAGCTCAGATTAAGATAACGGAAGATGTTCAGGAGGTGAACTCGACCCTTGAGCTGGAAGAGGTGACGCTGGAGGACACTGGCTGGTATAACTGCAGCGTCAAGGGGTATTACCCTGAACAATCTGAGGACAAATCTCTCCACATTACGGTCCTAGGTGAGAAATCTTTTCATTTTTAATCGTGCACGAATTATTGTTCTCTGCAGATGTTGTAAGTCACTGTAGTTCAATTGGCAGGTTACAACTGAGGGAACGTTACACTGTGGGAAGGGCAGTACTGAGGGAGGGTCACACTATGGGAGGGGCAGTACTGAGGGAGGGTCACGCTGTGGGAGGGGTGGTACTGAGGGAGAACCACATCGTTAGAGGGGCAGTACTGAGTTTAAGCCGCACTTTTGGAGAACACATATTCTATATGAGACATGAAGTGGAACCATCTGAGGTGCAGGTTATCAATGTCCTGGTGTAACTGGGGTCAAAAGGCCACACACATTTTCTGGTGGAGATTTAAGCTGCAGTTGTGGTGTTCAATGACCTGTTGGTTTAGTCACTGCAGAGACAGGGACTGACCATCCCATGACATGAGGTCACGTCCCATTAATCCCGGTAACAAGTTAGTCCAGTCAGTGAAACAAAGCTGGGATTGAAGCTGATATCAGCAGCTGTGGCTGTGAGTCAGGGGAAGGAAGTCTGCTGATGATGCAGGTTCATTGTGGTTGGCTTTTAACCTCCCTCTGAAATAGCTCAGCAACACGTGGAACCGAAGCGGCAGCATCCCTGCTCTCCTACTCCAAAAGCAAGTCAAGGTCGCGTTTATTGTCATCTCCACAAGTACACATGCAATGAAAAACTTAACTTGCAGCGGCAGAGTCACAGAGCAACACAGCATGGATACAGGCCCTTTGGCCCAACCAGTCCATGCCGACCACCATGCCCACCCAGCTAGTCCCAATTTCCTGCGTTCAGCGGGCACGGTAGTGTAGTGGTTAGCATAACACTTTACAGCGCCAGCGACCCGGGTTCAATTCCGGCCGCTGTCTGTAAGGAGTTTGTATGTTCTCCCCGTGTCTGTGTGGGTTTCCTCTGGGTGCTCTGGTTTCCTCCCACATTCCAAAGACGTACGGCTTAAGAAGTTGTGGACATGCTATGTTGGCGCTGGAAACGTGGCAACACTTGAGGGCTGCCCCCAGAACACTCGATGCAAAAGATGCATTTCACTGTGTGTTTCGATGTACATGTGACTAATAAAGAAATCTTATCTTATCCCTCCAAGCCCCACTCCTCCATGTACCTATCCAAGTGCTTCTTAAATGAAAAACCATCACAGCATCACAGGCACTTAGCATCAGATGAGCAGCATTCACAAGAAAAACATAAATTAAACATAAATTATACACAATATTTACAAGGACACAATTAGAACAAAAAAAAAGTCCAAAGTAGTGCCAAGAGGTCGTAGTGTTGCTATAATGAGGCAGTGATTAGGGTTGTGCCGGTTGGTTCAAGAACCGAGTGGTTGAAGGGAAGTCGCTGTTCCTGAACCTGGTGGTGTGGGACTTCAGGCTTCTGTACCTCCTGCCCGATGGGAGCTGCGAGAAGATGGCACGGCCCGGATGGTGGGGATCTTTGATGATGGATGTTGCCTTCTTGAGGCAGCGCCTCAGATTGTGCATTGTAAGGTCGCTGTTGTAACCTCGCGATATAACTGCTCTTTTTAAGATTCAATAAAACCTTTTGCCTCAGCTCCACTTCCCCCTAAAAATATGTTGATCGGTACTGGGACCTTATTGTTTGCTATGTATGTTAACACCGTAGATGTAAATGTAGGATGTATGATCAGTAAGTTTGCAGGACACAAAGAAATTGGTGGTGTTGTGGGGATCAAGGATAGTTTCAGGATACAGACAGGTATTGATCAGCTGGTAAACTGGGCAGACCAATGGCAGATGGAGTTTAATCCTGATAAGTGTGAGTCACAAGAGCAGTACAGCACAGATACAGGCCCTTCGGCCCAACCAGTCCCTGCCGACCACAGTATCCACCCAGCTGGTCCCAATCCCCTGCGTTCCGCTCATATCCCTCCAAGCCCTGCCCCTCCATGTACCTATCCAAGTACTTCTTAAGTGACTCTGTTGTACCTGCCTCACCCACTTCCTCTGGCAGCTCGTTCCATATACTCACCACCCTCTGCGTGAAAAAGTTGCCCCTCAGGTCCCTTTTAAAACTTTCCCCTCTTACCCTAAACCCATGTTGTCCCCCTAGTTTTGGACTCCCCTACCCTGGGGAAAAAACTGTTACCGTCCACCTTATCTATGCCTCTCATAATTTTAAACATTTCTATAAAGTAGCCCCTCATTCTCCTACGTTCCAAGGAATAAAGACCCAGCCTGGCCAACCTCTCCCCCTAACTCAGGCCCTCGAGTCCTGGCAACATCCTCATAAATCTTACTGCACTCTTTCCAGTTTAACCATGTCTTTCCCACAACAGGGCGACCGAAACTGTACACAATACTCCAAGTGCGGCCTCACCAATGACTTATACAACTGCAACATAATGTCCCTACTCAATGCCCTGACTGATGAAGGTCAGCATGCTAGGTGACACATTTTGGGGTGTCTAATAAGGGTAGCACATACGCCATGAATGGTTGGGGCCTAGGTAGTATTGTGGAGCAGAGGCTCATTGACGTACATGTCCATGGATCCCCGAAGGTTGAACACAAGTAGATCGGGTGGTGAAGAGGGCATGTGGGATGTTTGCCTCCATCAGCCAGGGTGCAGAATATAAGAGCAGGTAGGTTACGGTACAGCTTAATCAAACGTTGCAGAGGTCACACCTGGGCTACTGTGTGCAGTTCTGGTCACCACACAATGGAAGGATGTGACATTGCTGGAGGGGTACAGAGGAGGTTCACCGGCGTGTTGCCTGGGATGGAGCTCTTCAGTTATGAGGAGAGACTGGATAAATTGTTAAATTAGTAAATCGGTTTATTATTGTCACATGTACCAAGGTACAGTGAAAAACTTTGTTCTGCCTGCCATCCATACAGATCAATTCATTACATCAGTGCATTGAGGTAGTACAAGGGAAAACAATAACAGAATGCAGAATAAAGTGTTACAGTTACAGAGAAAGTGCAGTGCAGGCAGACAATAAGGTGCGAGGTCACAACGAGGTAGATAAGCTGGGTTTTCTTTCCTTGGAGCGGAGGAGGCTGAGGGGGACCTGATAGGAGTGTACAAAGTTATGAGGGGAATAGATAGGGTAAACAGAGTCTTTTTCCCAGGGTAGAAATGTGTTGTGTGTTATGGCGATTCTTTCATCTCTCTGTAGACAAAGGATTTATCGAGCTGAGGACAGACCTGTCCGAGGTGGAGTACGCAGCGCTGTCAGAGGTGAAGATGTTTGCGGTTAACATCACAGCATACCCAGCTCCCACCGTCAAATGGCTGAAGAACAATGTGGCCTTCAATGAAAGGACCAATCAAGTGACCTTCAGCAACAAGACCCTGGGGGAAAATAGGTGCCTAGTCATCTTCCTTCCGTCCACACTGTACTGGGGCAGCTCACCAGCAATGGCACCCAGTGAGCGAGAGGGAGGGGGAACCCACTCTCACTGGGTCTGGTCCAGGGGAGGAACAAAGTGAGAACAAATAGAATGGTGTAGGATGTGGAGGCTTTGGAGAGGGCGCAGAAGAGGTTCACCAGGATGCTGCCTGGATTAGAGGGCATGAGCTATAAGGAGAGGTTGAACAAACTTGGGTTGTTTTCTCTGGAGCGGTGGAGGCTGAGGGGAGACCTGATAGAGGTTGAAAAGATTATGAGAGAAAGAGAAATAGGGTAGACAGAGTCTTTTTCCCAGGGTAGAAATGGCAAGTACTAGAGGGTATGCGTTTAAGGTGAGAGGATGAAAATTTACGTGTGGACGTGTGGGGCAGGTTTTTTTACACAGAGGGTGGTGGGTGCCTGGAACAGGGGTTGGGGTGGAGGCAGACAGAATCGAGGCAGTTAAGAGGCTTTTAGTCAGACACATGAATGTGGAGGGAGTGGGGGGATGTGGATCACGTGCAGAAGAGATTTAGTTTAATTTGGCATCGTGTTTGGCACAGACCCAGTGGGCCGAAAGGCCTGTTCCTGTGCTGTTCTGTGTTCTAGGTATTTTGAATGGTAGGTGATTGAAAGGTGTTGGTGTTCGGGGGACCCTGGGTGACCTTGTAAGTGGATTATAGAAAGTTCACCTGCAGATACAACAGGCAAACAGTGTACAGACAGAAAATGCTGGACACAATCAACGGGTCAGTCAGTATCCGTGGAGAGAGAAACAGAGTTAAAAGTCAGAACTGAGAAAGAGGAATGGGTAGCAGAGGGTGGGGGAGGTTGACTCTCTGTAGGCCAGGAACATGTGAGGGGACAATGTCTGCACCTCAAGAGCAGGGAAGCTGAGCAGAATGGTGGTGAAGAAGGTGAATGCAATGTCGGCAGTCATTTCCAGAGGAATAGAATACAAGAGCAGGGATGTGATGTTGAGGCTCTATAAGGCATTGGTAAGACCTCACTTGGAGTACTGTGAGCAGTTTTGGGCTCCTTATTTAAGAAAGGATGTGCTGACGTTGGAGAGGGTTCAGAGAAGATTCACTAGAATGATTCCAGGAATGAGAGGGTTAACATAAGAGGAACGTTTGACGGCTCTTGGGCTGTACTCCTTGGAGTTCAGAAGAATGAGGGGGGACCTCATAGAAACATTTCGAATGTTAAAAGGCCTGGACAGAGTAGATGTGGCAAAGTTGTTTCCCATGGTAGGGGAGTCTAGTACAAGAGGGCACAACTTCAGGACTGAAGGGCGCCCATTCAGAAAAGAAATGCGGAGAAATTTCTTTAGCCAGAGAGTGGTGAATCTGTGGAATTTGTTGCCACAGGCGGCTGTGGAGGCAAAGTCATTGGGTGTATTTAAGGCAGAGATTGATATGTATCTGAGTAGCCAGGGTATCAAAGGTTATGGTGAGAAGGCGGGGGAGTGGGGCTAAATGGGAGAATGGATCAGCTCATGATAGAATGGCGGAGCAGACTCGATGGGCCGAATGGCCGACTTCTGCTCCTTTGCCTCATGGTCTTGTGGTTCTGTGCCTCCCTCCAGGTATCAGTGTATACTCAATCTCATCCGTGTGAAGGAAGAAGATTCTGGGAATTACAGCATCCAGGTCTGGAATGATGATGAGAAGGAAGAGTTCACCTTCACCCTGAGTGTAAATGGTGAGAACCTTTCTGCTTCACTCTGTCTTGTTTTTTCTTTTCCAAAGGAGGTTTATTCAGCGATTACAAGATCCCATTATCACAATATTACAGTACTTCATGATTCACACTATTTACAGTTTCAATCATGGATCATAGAACATAGAACAGTACATCACAATACAGGCCCTTTGGCCCACAATGTTGTGCTGACCCTTAAACCTCACCTAAGACTATCTAACCCCTTCCTCCCACATATCCCTCTATTTTAAATTCCTCCATATGCCTATCTAGCAATCTCTTGAATTTGACCAATGTACCTGCCTCCACCACCACCCCAGGCAGCGCATTCCATGCACCAACCACTCTCTGGGTAAAAAACCTTCCTCTGATGTCTCCCTTGAACTTCCCACCCATTACTGTAAAGCCATGCCCTCTTGTATTGAGCATTGGTGCCCTGGGAAAGAGGCGCTGGCTGTCCACGCTATCTATTCCTCTTAATATTTTGTACACCTCTATCATGTCTCCTCTCATCCTCCTTCTCTCCAAAGAGTAAAGCCCTAACTCCCTTAGTCTCTCCTCATAATGCATACTCTCCAATCCAGGCAGCATCCTGGTAAATCTCCTCTGCACCCTTTCCAACGCTTCCACTCGAGCCCCTGTGACAGCTACCGGTCCCAGAAATCCCCTGATGTACCCATGGATACTGCATGCTCCTTCTCCAGGGACACAAGGGCACGGATGGAACCCCAGACACGGGACAAGCAGTTGGTTCAGGCAGAACTCTCGAAAGCCCAGGCCCAGGAACAAACTGACCAGGAGATCCACCTATCGACCCACCCCCTGCGCACTGGGTGACAGTAGATCAGGAGTGCGTGGGGGCTGAAGTGCAGCCAGAGTTTGAGGAGCAGCCCCTTCAGATACTCAAACAGAGGCTGCAACCTCTCACACTCCGTATGTACACGATACACCATCTCCTCCCAAAGTGTTGCACTACTTGTAATAAACTACCATGGAGTGTTAACCATGGAATCATTTTTTTTGACAAAAATAGGTTTATTTCAACTAGTACAATACTACAACAAAACACTATTAACTACAACAATAACAAACACCAACTAAGTTAGAACATTCCCATCCTCATCGAGGATGTAATTTATCTCTTGAGGTGTCTAACAGTCCTGGAACACCTCCACGGTGCCTGTGGACATCGTGTGTTCTTTCTCCAGGGAGACCTGGGCACGGACGTAACTCCCAGAGGGTTTCCAGGCAGTCAGCCCAGGTGAGGCCCTCAGCTGCCTGCCTCCATAACCATGGAATCTTAACCACTAACGGTGGAACGTTGTCCGTGGAACATTGTCCATGGAGCATTGTCCATGGAGCGTTGAACGTGGACCGTTAACCATGGCTTGAACATGCTCTAGGTCCGGCAGTGCTCGAGCGAACCGCTTGCCAGCTCTGTCAGGAGGACAACAGGTCACCCATCCCATTTCAAAGGACGGCACAGTGCTGGCCCCAGTGTGCTGACTGACAGTAGTCTCTGACCAATTGGCAGATGGTCACAGCATAGTATAGCCAATCAAAACAGAGAAGGCCATTCATCCATATGGCCTGTGCAAACTCTTCCTAAAGAGGCCCTTCCTTCTCTATGTGTAAAAAGCACCTGCCCCACACGTCCTCTTTAAACTTCCCCCCTCTCATCTTAAACCTTTGCCCTCTAGTATTTCACATTTCTACCCTGGAAAAAGGACTCTGACTGTCTATCCTATCTCTGCCTCTCACAATTTTGTGAACTATCAGGTCTCCCCTCAGCCTCCGACACTCCAGGGAAAATAATCCAAGTTTGCCCAACCTCATAGCTAATACTCTCCAATCCAGGCAGCATCCTGGTGAGCCGTCTCCGAAGCCTCCACATCCTTCCTGTAATGGGGACGACCAGAACTGCACACAAAACTCCAGATGTGGCCTGACTAAAGTTTTATACAGCTGACACATGACTTCCCAACTTTTATACTCACTGAGTGAAACTTTTTCTATTAATATATAGTGCCAGCGAGAATCCTGGATCTCAGTGACTATGTACACAGCAATGGTCTCCAGACGATAACCTGCATCACCGAGGGTTCGCCTTTGCCGGACATCAGCTGGTACACGTGCCAGAACCTGAAGAGGTAACACAGCCTGAAACTGCTTGCGTTAGTTGTCGGGGGTCTGCCCAGTGGGGTACAACGTGATAGGATAGGCCAAGATCTCTCTCCAACAACAAACGATCTGCTGAAGGAACTCAGCAGGTCAGGCAGCATCTGTGGAGGGAAATGGACAGTGGACATTTCAGGTCAAGACCCTTCATCTGGACTGAGGGATCAGAGGGGAGAGAGCCAGTATAAAGAGGTGAGGGGGAGGGGTAGAGCAAAAGCCAGCAGGTGACAGGTTGACCCAGGTGAGGAGGGATTGTTGTTTGCCAGCTCTTGCCCCAACCCGCACCCTCACCTCTTTACACTAGCCATCTCCCTTCGATCTCTCAGTCCAGATGAAGGGTCTCGACATCGATTGTCCATTACCCCCCACGGATGCTGCCTGACCTGCTGAGTTACTCCAGCAGTTTGTGTGTTGCTCCAGATTCCAGCATCTGCAGTCTGTTTCGTCTCTAAGATCCCTCTCCATCCTGACTTGGAATTATCTCGCCATTCCTCTGTTATCCATTATTATCCCACCATGGTTTATACTCTGGAAACACTCCGAAACAATCCGGAGATTCAATGCCAGATTCTCTGGATAACAGTTTCTGTGCTTCTTTCCCACTCCCTGAAGTCCCCATTCCCACACACTCTGACACTTGGTTCTGTTTCCCGTGCTCCCTTGAAACCTACCAAATTCACATAGATGCCACGGCCAAGAAAGCTCACCAGCGCCTCTACTTCCTCAGGAGGCTAAAGAAATTTGGTTTGTCCCCTTTGACCCTCACCAACTTTTGCAGATGCACCATAGAAAGCATCCTATCTGGATGCATCATGGCTTGGTACGGCAACTGCTTTGCCCAGGACCACAAGAAACTGCAGAGAGTTGTGGACACAGCCCAGCGCATCACAGACACCAGCCTCCCCTCCTTGGACTCTGTCTTTACCTCTCATTGTCTTGGTGAAGCAGCCAGCATAATCAAAGACCCAACCCACCCGGGACATTCTCTCTTCTCCCCTCTTCCATCGGGTAGAAGATACAGGAGCCTGAGGGCACGTACCACCAGACTTAAGGACAGCTTCTACCCCACTGTGATAAGACTATTGAATGGTTCCCTTGTACAATGAGATGGACTATGACTTCATGATCTACCTTGTTGTGACTTTGCACCTTATTGCACTGCACTTTCTCTGTAGCTGTGACACTTTACTCTGTACTGTTATTGTTTTTCCCTGTACTACATCAATGTAGTCTGTACTAACTCAATGTAACTGCACTGTGTAATGAATTGACCTGTACGAACGATATGCAAGACAAGTTTTTCAGGGTACCTCAGTACAAGTGACAATAATAAACCAATACCAATGTGCCTAAAACTTAATGGAAGAACATCTATGAGTCTGGAGAGTCTGCTAGTCCAGCGTCACCCATGTCCCAAGTGTGCTCGAAGACCAGAGTTTTACTGTAATAGGGGCGAAAGGGAGGGAGGACCTTAAATCTAGGAATGGGACATGCAAAGGGAGGTGGAAATCAGAAGCCCTTCCCCCAGTTTATGAGGATGTTGCCAGGACTCGAGGGCCTGAGTTATAGGGAGAGGTTGGGGCTTTATTCCTTGGAGCGCAAGAGACTGAGGGGGTGATCTTATAGAGGTGTATAAAATCATGAGGGGCACAGATAGGGTATATTGGTATTGGTTTATTATTGTCACTTGTACTGAGGTACCCTGAAAAACTTGTCTTGCATATCGTTCGTACAGGTCAATTCATTACACAGTGCAGTTACATTGAGTTAGTACAGAGTGCATTCAGGTAGTACAGGTAAAAACAATAACAGTACAGAGTAAAGTGTCACAACTACAGGGAAGTGCATTGCAGGTAGACATTGCAGGGTGAGGTGAATGCACACAGTCTTTTTCCCAGGGAAAGGGAACCAAAAGCTAGAGGGCACAGGTTTAGGGTGAGAGGGGAGAGGTTTGAAGGGACCTGAGGGGCAACTTCTTCACCCAGAGGGTGGTCAGTATTTGGAACGAGCTGCCAGAGGAAGTTATTGAGGCAGATAAATAACAATATTTAAAAGACACTTGGACAGGTACATGGATAGGAAAGGTTTAGAGGGATATGGGCCAAACACAGGTAAATGGGACTGGCTTAGATAGGCATCTTGGTTGGCATGGACAAGTTGAGCCAAAGGGCCTGTTTCCGTGCTGTGTGACTCTGTGACTCCTACAGGCCGTTGAGGGAGGTTGGTGGAGGGGGGGGTGGTGGCAACAGAAGATTTCAAGAATGGGATTGATGAGTTTGGGTTGGGTAAGGATGGAAGAGTTAAGATTCTATGGTGGGTATTGGACCACAGGGCATCCACAGACTCATTGCACACTAGTACAGGTTCAGGGTGCTGAACAGCCTCCTCCTGTTTCCATGCTCAGCCTTCATTGGGTCAGGAGTGTATAGCATTACAGAGCCATACAGAATGGAAACAGGCCCCTGGGCCCAACTGGTCCAGGCCAACCAAGATGTCCATCTAAGCTAGTGCCCATTTGCCTGCGTTTGACCCATGTCCCTCTAAACCTTTCTATCCATGTACCTGTCCAAATGTCTTTTATATGTTGTTAATGTACCTGCCTCAACCACTTCCTCTGGCAGCTCGTTCCATACACGGACCACCCTCTGGGTGAAAAAGTTCCCCCTCAGGCTCCTATTAAATCTCTCCCCTCTCACCTTAAACCTCTGCCCTCCAGTTCTCAAATTCCTAACCATGGGAAAAAGGCTGTGTGCATTCACCCTACCTACGCCCCTCGTGATTTTATACACCTCTATCAGATCACCCCTCATTCTTCTACACTAAAATGAAAAGTCCCAACCTGCTCAACCTCTCTCCACAACTCAGTCCCTCGAGTCCCAGTAACATCCTCGTAAATCTCCTCTGCACTCTTTCCAGCTTAATGGCATCTTTCTGTAGCAGGGTGACCAAAACTGAACATAATATTCCAAATGTGGCCTCGCCAACATCTTGTACAACTGCAACATAATGTCCCAACTCCTGTACTCAATGCCCTGACTGACGAAGGCCAGCATGTCAAACAATCTTCTGCACTACCCACGACCCATGTTCCTGTCCAAATGTGCCTGTTGAATATTGACAGGATAGAGTGGGGTGGGGTTTCGATTCCTGCCTCCTTCCCCAGACCTGCCCTGCTGAGAGTGGGATCACGCGGCCAAGTGCTTCCGATGCCAAGTGGGCTACTTTCGGGAGGGAGTCTGGTGCTGATTCAGGATTTACCGGATTATACCCAGGTGCAACAGCAAGGACGGGAAGTGGACCCCGCTGAAGGTGAACACCAGCGGGATCTGGGTGGAGAAGAGGGTCCTTGAGGTTCAGGCCAACCAGGTCTTTCGGGTGCAGAGTGTCCTGACCCAGGACAGCGCAGCCGGAATCGCCGCAGTGCGCTGCTCCACCACTAACGGCTTCGGGAACATCAGCCGCGAGGTCAAGCTGGTCTCCAACGGTGAGTGGGGCAGGGTGGGAAGGGGAGGGTTCGGGGGAGGTGATGGTAGGGTTGGGAGGGAAGAGTTGGTGGGACGCTGAGAGAGGGACGGGGTGGGAGGGGAGATGGAGGGTCAGGTCATCTCACTGATGATGGGGAGCCTTGGTCATCCCCAAATGGAACACCTCTGGGCCCTGCTCCCCAGGAGGGGGGAGACTGGGGGAGGAGGAGGAACAATAGCCAGCTCCTGCTGGTTCAACAGGACCACTGGGGTTGTCTTGCTTCCAAACACACCATGGATGGGCAAGGAGCAAGGAACCATTACAATGGTTCACCCTGATGTGGTGAAGAAGGTGTTTGACGCGCTGGCCTTCATCAGTCAGGGCATTGAGTATTGGAGTTGGGATGTCATGTTGCAGTTGTACGTTGGTGAGGCCACACTTGGAGTACTGCGTACAGTTTTGGTCACCCTGCTGTAGGAAAGGTGCCATAAGCTGGAAAGAGCACAGAGGAGATTTACGAGGTTGTTGCCAGGTCTTGAGGGACTGAGTTATGGGGAGAGGTTGAGCAGGTTAAGGGCCTTCTTCATTGGAGCGTAGGAGACTGAGGGGTGATCTTATAGAGGTGTATAAAACCATGAGGGGCATAGACAGGGTGAATGCGCATGGTCAGTTTCCCAGGGTTGGGGAATCAAGAACTAGAGGGCACAGGTTTAAGGTGAGAGGGGAGAGATTTAAAGGGAACCTGAGGGGCAACTTCTTCACCCAGCTGGTGGTCCGTATATGGAACGAGCTGCCGGAGGAAGTGGTTGAGACAGGTACAATAACAACATTTAGCAGACACTTGGACAGGTACATGGATAGGAAAGTTTTAGAGGGATTTGGACCAGACATGGACAAGTGGGACTAGCTTAGATGGCAATCTTGGTCAACATGGACTGGTTGGGCCGAAGGGCCTGATTCTGTTTGCTGTGCTGTGTGATTAAGTGGAATTGTGAGTAGACACCCCTGTCGCAAGAAACCCCTGGAGCCAAGATCCAGGAGGTTGGCAGTTGGGGGGGGGGGGGGAGTGAAATTGGGTTAGAGGTGATCAAGTTAAGGCACACAGTGGAGTATGAGAGAGGATTTGAGGAGAATTACTTTAGCCAGCTCCTGGTCTGGGTCTGGAACTCCCTCCCTGGAGGGAAGGCGGAGGTGGCGACCATGGAGGTGGATGAGTTCTTGAAGATCAGTGAACGCAGGGGCTACAGACCAGGAGCTGGTGAAGTAGGGTTATTCTCAGTAATTCTTTCACAACCACAGTGGCGCAGCGGGCAGACCCACTACCTTATAGCTACAGCATTCCCGGTTCGATCCCGACCTCCGGCGCTGTCTGTGTGTAGAGTTTGCACATTCTCCCTGTGATTGCGTGGGTTTCCTCCAGGGTGCTTCTGTTTCATAGAACATAGAACAGTACAGCACAATGCAGGCCCTTCGGCCCACAATATCGTGCTGACTTTTAAACCTCACCTAAAACTATCTAATCCCTTCCTCCCACATATCCCCCTATTTTAAATTCCTCCATATGCCTATCTAGCAATCTCTTGAATTTGACCAATGTACCTGCCTCCACCACCGACCCAGGCAGCGCATTCCATGCCCCAACCACTCTCTGGGTAAAAAACCTCCCTCTGATATCTCCCTTGAACTTCCCACCCATTACTTTAAAGCCATGCCCTCTTGTATTGAGCATTGGTGCCCTGGGAAAGAGGCGCTGGCTGTCCACTCCATTATTATATTTTGTACACCTCTCTCATGTCTCCTCTCATCCTCCTTCTCTCCAAAGAGTAAAGCCCCAGCTCCCTTAGTCTCTCCTCATAATGCATACTCTCTAAAACTGCCCCACACATCTCCTTTAAACTTTGCCCCTCACCTTAAATGCATCTACTCTGGTATTGGACATTTCTACCCTGGGAAAAAGCAGAGCCCTGTCACATCCTGAGGTCCAGAAAGGTGCTATGTAAATGCAGGTTGTTAACTGAAGCCCCACCTCAGCCTCGTTGGAGATTTAGGATGTTCAACAAAACTTTGATCGGAGTTAAACCTACCTAATCTTTCTGACTTCCCTCCTTCAGGCCTACACTCACAGCTGGTCACCGTGGCAACCATCCTGGTGTTGCTGGTCATCATCATTATCTCGCTGGTGGTTCTGATGGTGGTTTGGAGAAAGGTGAGGTCAACATATCGGTACCCGACCCCCCCCCATTCACTCATACATTCCAGGGGTTTCCCCCAACCCCCCCCACCCCCACTCTCCCTGCCCCGTCTCCCCTCTCCCCTCCTCATCTCTCCCCCTCTCCCTACTCCCTCTCTCCACTCCCACTCACTTCCCCTCACCCACTCCTCCCCAGTCCCCCCCGCTCACCACTCCCCCTCTCCCCACTCCCCCTCCCTCCTCTCCCCACCCCCTTCCTGCTCCCCTCTCCCCTCATCTCTCCCCCTCCCCACTCCCTCTCTCCACTCCCCCTCTCCCCCTCCCCCTCACCTCCTCACCCACTCCTCCCCAGTCCCCCTCCTCTCTCCCCCATCGCCACTCCCCCTCTCCCCACTCCCCCTATCCCCAACCCCTACCTGCTCCCCTCTCCCATCTCTCTCCCTCCCCACTCCCCCTCTCCCCCACCCCCCTCACTCCCCCTCACTCCACACCCCCCTCCCCCACTCAACCTCTCTCCTCTCTCCCCCTCCCCACCCCTTCCCAATCCCCTCTCCCCCTCATCTCTCCCCCCTCCTCACTCCCCCTCCCTCCTCCTCTCCCACTCTCCCACTCCTCCCCCCCTCCCCACTCCCCTCTCCCCTCTCCCCCTCCCCCACTCCCCCTCACTCCCCCTCCCTCCTCCTCTCCCACTCTCCCACTCCTCCCCCCCTCCCCACTCCCCTCTCCCCTCCCCCTCCCCCCACTCCCCCTCCCTCCTCCTCTCCCACTCTCCCACTCCTCCCCCCCTCCCCACTCCCCTCTCCCCTCCCCCTCCCCCCACTCCCCCTCCCTCCTCCTCTCCCACTCTCCCACTCCTCCCCCCCCTCCCCACTCCCCTCTCCCCTCTCCCCCTCCCCCCACTCCCCCTCACTCCCCCTCCCTCCTCCTCTCCCACTCTCCCACTCCTCCCCCCCTCCCCACTCCCCTCTCCCCTCTCCCCCCACTCCCCCTCACTCCCCCTCCCTCCTCCTCTCCCACTCTCCCACTCCTCCCCCCCTCCCCACTCCCCTCTCCCTCTCCCCCCACTCCCCCTCACTCCCCATCCCTTCTCTCCCCCCACCCCCTCCCCCCTCCCCCTCCCCCCACTCCCCCTCCCACCTCCCCCCCCACTCCCCCTCACTCCCCATTCCCTTCTCTCCCCCTCATCTCCCCACGCCCCCCCTCGTCCCTCCCCCACCCCTCTCCCCCTCTCCCCCTCTCCCCACTCTCCCCTTCCTCCCTCCTTCTCCTTCCCCACTCACTTTTCCCCCCAACTCCCTTCCCTGCTCCTGCTTCCTTCCTTCCCCCCCCCACCCTCCCCTCCCTCCCTCCCACTCCAGCTGCTGCTCCCTCCTGCTCCCCCTTCCCCAACTGTCATTACCCCTCTCCCCCACCTTTGCTTATCCTTCTTTCCCTCCACTGTACCCGTTTACTAATCCCACTGCTACCCAGGGATTAGAAAATGGGATTGAAATGCACCGTGAATCCAGAGATGGAAGGTCAGCCGGCTGTGGGGACATTTACCGACACAACTCGGTCATTCCGAGAAAGTTCATTTTCCGTTCCTTTAACACAAAAGTGAGTGCAAGAAAATCAGACTGTACGGGACCCACCAGGGGTTGGATGGGCCAAATGGTCCTTTCCCTGCTTTACTGTAGCACTGCACCAGTGCAGCACCAACCTCTGGGAATAGACACGGTGCACCAATGCAGCAGCACCCACTGGGTAGAGACACTCGCCACACCAATGCAGCAACTCTGCATGGATATGGACAGTCACTGTACCAATGCAATTTGTCCCACTGGGCATGGACAATCACTGCACCAGTATAGTGTCTCTGCGTGAATACAGACAGTCAATGCGCCAATGCAGTGCGTCCCACTGGACAGAGGCACTCACTGCACCAATGCAGTGTGTCCCATTGGATAGTCACTCACTGCACCAATGCAGTGTGTCCCATTGGACAGAGTCACTCACTGCACCAATGCAGTGTGTCCCATTGGATAGTCACTCACTGCACCAATGCAGTGTGTCCCTCTGGATAGAGTCACTCACTGCAACAATGAACTCATTTCTTCAGAAAAATATTTCCAGAAACAAAAACGCATTTTAACACCACTTCAGAACTATTTTCTTGCTTGTAAATATGAAAATAAATGACAGGAAACACTTGGTAAAACCCGACACCAACACAGATTTAGCTGCAGAACCGCAGGTTATTTTTCCACTGAGTCACCAGACCAACCAGAAAACTTTGTTATCCTAGCTGCTAAACTTTTCAAAAACACCAACAGCAGTTTTCAATTCTGTCGGCCCGCCCATTGATTCATTAATTCATGAAAACACATTTTTTCCCACACTTAAAGGGACCAGGACTGACCAGAGCACAAGTGTTCCACACACACTAACCCTCACCAGGGGACAGGTCCACACACTGACCCTCACTGGGGGACGGGTCCCACACACACTGACCCTCACTGGGGGATGGGTCTCTCTCACACACACACACACACACACACACACACACACACACACACGCTGACCCTCAATGGGGGACAGGTCCCATACACACGCTGACCCTCACTGGCGGACGGGTGCCACACACACTGACCCTCAATGGGGGTCAGGTCCCAGACACTCTGACCCTCACTGGAAGATGGGATCCCCCCCCCCCCCCCCACACACACACACACACACACACACACACACACACACTGACCCTCACTGGGGGATGGGTCCCACACGCACACACACACACGCGCGCGCGCACGCACTGACCCTCACTGGAGGATGGGTCCCACACACACATACACACAGACACTGACCCTCACTGGGGGACAGGTTCCACATACACTGACCCTCACTGGGGGAACAGGTCCTTTCACTGTACAGAGGATGTATCAGGGAGTGTGTGAGGATTGAAGCATCTTTGCTCAATGCATTTCTCAATTCCTGACTGCACTTTGTGGGCATCTGTGTGATCTCCCTGATTGTTAGCAGAGATAATCTAGTCTCATTCACATCGGAGCTCAGAGCTCTGTGATTCCGAGCTCCCAGAGTGAAAGCGATCTGTATCGGGCTGAGAGGGTTCATTTGTCAGATTGGCATGAGGTAGATGAAAATAACGAACAATCTGCTGGAGGAACTCAGCAGGTCAAGCAGCATCTGTGAGTCCTGACTCAGGGCTTCAACCCGAAACGTCGACAGTTCCTCTCCCCCTCCCAGGTAAGATGTTTATTAGTCACATGTACTTCGAAACACACAGTGAAATGCATCTTTTGTGTAGAGTGTTCTGGGGGCAGCCCGCAAGTGTCGCCACGCTTCGGGCGCCAACATAGCACGCCCACAACTCCCTAACCCGTACGTCTTTGGAATGTGGGAGGAAACTGGAGCACCCGGAGGAAACCCACGCAGACACGGGGAGAACGTACAAACTCCTTACAGGCAGCAGACGGAATTGAACCCAGGCCGCTGGTCCTGTAAAGCGTTACACTAACCGCTACACTACCGTGCCTGCCCATCCCACAGATGCTGCTCGACCCATTGATTTCCTCCAGCAGATTGTGTGTTGCTCTGGATTCCAGCATCTTTAGTCTTGGTAACATTAAGGTAGTTTAGATTGGCAAGAGGTAGACTAGATTAGATTCCAGTTGAAATCTTCCCCGTGTTTCATGATTTGACGGGCTGGTTCGACATTCTTTCCTTTGGGGGCTGGGAGGGGTCTCGAACCTTAAAATCATAACTCTATTTGGGGGGGAGGGTGATGTCAGGAAACTCTCTGGTTAAGGGGGGGGGGGTCTACAATTGTGGATCTCTGCCTCCACAACAGGCTGGTGGGTCAGGCAGAACTTTGAACACCAAGGTTGATAGATGTTCATGTGGGGTTGGCGATTACTGAACTGTGTGTGGGGGAGAGGAAGGTGCAGGGGCCAGCACCAGCCAATGAACGGCAGAAAGGAATTAAGGGGCTGAATGGCCTCATCCTAGGGCTATGATTATTTTTACAGAATGGTTCCAGAACCAGAAGGAGACCATTCAGCCCTCAAGTCCATGCCAGCTCTTTGTTAGAGCAATCCAACTAGTCCATTCCCCCGCCCTCTCCCCACTGCCCTGCCAGGTCTTTCCTTCCAGATACTTATCCAGCTTCCTGCTGACCCTGCATTGGATTCTTGCCTCTATGGCCGTCCCCCGCAGGGCACTCCTGACCCCAACCACTCACTGAGGCAAAGGTTTTCCCTCATTGTCATCTTTGGTTCTTTTACCTTCAGGCTCTGTCCTCTCGTCCTTGGTCCCTCCAACAATGGAAACACTTTCTCTCTCTCACTCTCCGCAGTCCATAAATCATCTCAGATCGCCTCACAAACCTCCACTGTTCCAAGGAGAACAACCCAGCTTCTGCAGTCTTTCCACGTCCTCAACCTTGGAATCATTCTGGTGAATTCTCCTCTGCAGCCTCTCATACCTTCACCTCTTGGCTAAAAGTGAAAGGCCCAGAATTGGACACAGTGCTCCAGATGTGGGTGAACCAGAGATTAGAAAGGTTCATCATGACTTCCTTACCCTTATTGTGTTTACAAAGCCCAGCATCACGGATGCATCATTAACCACTTCCACAACCTGTCCTGCCACCTTCGACACACAATCCCCGTACACCACCAGATCCCCGTTCTTGTACCCTTTGAGAATTGTGTCCTCTGCTTTGTCACCTCTTCTTACTGTTCCTACAACGATGTAAGACTTAAGATTTCTCGCATTTGCCACCTCTCAGACTCGATGGGCCAAATGGCCTACTTCTGCTCCCTTGTCTTGTGATTTCAAAAATTTGGTGTTGTCCACAGAGTTGAAAATTTGCCCTGTAAGTAAAAGTGTATAAAATTATGAGAGGCATAGATAGAGTAGATAGTCTCTCTCCCAGGGTGGAAATGTCAAATACAAGGGGACATAGGCTAAAGGTGAGAGGGGGAAAGTTCAAAGGAGCTGTACAGGGTAAGTGTTTTCACACAGAGTGCGGTGGGTGCCTGGAACAGGCTGCCAGGAGAGGTGGTGGAGGCAGATACTATAGTGGGGTTTAAGAGGCATTTAGACAGACACATGAACAGGCAGGGAGTGGAGGGATATGGACCATGTGCAGGCAGATGGGATTAGTTAGATTGGCGTCATGGTCAGCACAGACATGGTGGGCCGAAGGGCCTGTTCCTGCGCTGTTTTACATTCTAAATACGTCCAAATCATTAACAGACACAAGAGACTGCAGATGCTAGACTCTAGAATCCTGATGCAGGGTTCCGACACGAAATGTTGACAATTCCTTTGCCGACACAGATGCTGCTTGACCTGCTGAGACCCTCCAGCAGATTGTCTGTTGTTCTAGAACAGGGCCCCAGGGAACTCCAAAAGACACTGCCCACCCATTCCAAAGAACCACACCATCCCGTTACCGTTACTGGACCAACTTCCGCAGCTCATTGCCTGCTTAACAACTGCCTCTTGAAATTGTGTCGTGCAGAAACCTCGCTATGAAATCCGTTGGAAGGTCATCGAGTCCATCAGCTCCGATGGCCACGAGTACATTTACGTCGATCCCACGCAGCTGCCGTACGATTTGAGCTGGGAGTTTCCGAGAAACCAGCTTTCCCTGGGTAAGTTGCCTGGTGAGAGAGGATGCATTATGAGGAGAGACTAAGGCTTTACTCTTTGGAGAGGAGGAGGATGAGGGGAGACATGATAGAGGTGTACAATACATTAAGAGGAATAGACAGAGTGGACAGCCAGCGCCTCTTTCCCAGGGCACCAATGCTCAATACAAGAGGGCATGGCTTTAAAGTAATGGGTGGGAAGTTCAAGGGAGATATCAGAGGGAGGTTTTTTACCCAGAGAGTGGTTGGGGCATGGAATGTGCTGCCTGGGGTGGTGGTGGAGGCAGGTACATTGGTCAAATTCAGGAGATTGCTAGATAGGCATATGGTGGAATTTAAAATAGAGGGATATGTGGGGGGAAGGGGTTAGATAGTCTTAGGTGAGGTTTAAAGGTCGGCACAACATTGTGGGCCGAAGGGCCTGTATTGTGCTGCATTGTTCTATGATTCTATGATTCTAAATTCCCGGAATCTTACTCCAGTGGGGTGACGTTGAAAGGGGCTTCATGGGAAGAAGAGCAGACAAGTAGCCAAAAGTGGACAAGCCGCAGGACGGCATTGGAGGGGAGAGCAGGCACGAGAGCACTCATGATCTCCTTCTGTGGTTGAAGAGGCAGGTTTATTGGAAATTCTGAGAGGTGGAGGGAGAGCTGGGGAAATTCAGGGAGATTCCAGACTCGGATTCCAGGCACAGCCACCAATGGTTTGCACAAAGTGGAAGATCTTTAATTTGAATGGCACAGTAACACAGCCGGTAGAACCACATCCTCACCACTCCAGAGATCCGGGTTCAATCCTGACCATGAGTCCTGTCTGTGTGAAGTTTGCACGTTCTCCCTGTGACTGCGTGGGCTTCCCCCCCCCGGGGGGCTCCGGTTTCCTCCCACATCCCAATGACGTGCAGGTCGGTGGGTTAATGGGCCGCTGTAAATTGTCCCCAGTGTGTGGGTGAGGGGTAGAATCTGGGAGGGGTTGGGAGAATAAAATTGGATTAACGTAGGATCAGAGTAAATGCATGGTTGATGGTCGGCACAGACTCGGTGGGCCGAAGGGCCTGTTGTCCTGTTGTATCTCTCTATGGTCTCCTTGAGAACTGACTGAGAGTTGTGGTGGGGGTGGTCAAAGCCAGGAAGGGACTTTAAACCCTCAGCAGGGGCATTCAGGACCTTCCATCCCCTGCCGTTTGTTCCTCCATCCCACTGCCCCCCAACCTGTCACTAAAACCTGCGGGTGCAGGGAATCCGAAAACAAAACACTCAGCAGGTTGGGAACAGAGAGCACACGTTCAACTGGGGGGAGTCAGGGCTGGAAGTTGAAGTCTCCCCTCTCTCGCCCTCTCTCTCCCTCTCTCACCCTCTCTCCCTCTCTCTCCCTCTCTCTCCCTCTCTCTCCCTCTCTCTCCCTCGATGCCTCTCTCTCTCTCTCTCTCTCTCCCTCTCTTCCCCTCTCTCTCTCTCTCTCCCTCGCTTCCCTTCTCTCTCTCTCTCCCTCGCTTCCCTTCCCTTCTCTCTCTCCCTCTCTCTCCCTCTCTCTCTCTCTCCCTCTCTCTCTCCCTCTCTCTCTCTCTCCCTCTCTTCTCTCTCTCCCTCTCTTCTCTCTACCTCCCTCTCTCTCTCTCTCCCTCTCTCTCTCTCCCTCTCTCTCCCTCTCTCTCCCTCTCTCTCTCCCTCTCTCTCTCCCTCTCTTCTCTCTACCTCCCTTTCTCTCTCTCCTCCTCGCTCTGTTCTTTCTCCCTCTCCCCCCTCCCTGTCCCTCTCTCTGTCTCGCTCTCCCTTTCTCTCTCTTGTTCTCCCTCTCTCCCTCTCTTGCTCTCTCCCTCTCCCCCCTCTCTCTCTCTGACTCCCCTTTTCCATAGGGAGTAGACAACATGGATGAGGATTAGCCCTTCGCCCACCGAGCCTTTGCCAACCCAGTGTCTGCACCCAGATGTCCATGTGGTTTGTGCAACTACATCCAGATGTTGCAGTTGCCTGCATCCAGCTGTGCTGGTGGTGGGTGTGTCTCCATCTAGTTACTGACTGTGTTCTCGCAACCAGTCCCAGATGTCAGTCACAGGTGTGTTGTTCCATCCAGATGTGGAATTTATTTGTGCAGTTGCATGCAGATGTTCATGGTTTGCACAACCATTTTTAATTAGAAGAGATAATTTGTAAAAACGTTAACAAATTGCAGCAAAGGCTGGAAACTGCAGCTTTGTGACAGAGACCCAGAGAGAATCCAGGGGGGTGACTCAGCCACGCAAGAGACTGTGCATGGCAGCAGCCACCACTGCTAACCCATGCCATCATCACCACCATTAACCTGGACAGCACAGCTCCAGTGACCCAGGTTCAATCCCGACCTCCGGCGCTGTCTGTGTGGTGTTTGCACCTTCTCCCTCTGACCGTGTGGGTTTCCCCCATGGGCTCCGGGTTCCTCCCACGTCCCAGAGACGTGCGGGGGTCGGTGGGTTAATTGGCCGCTGTAAGTTGCCGCGCTGACCTGTGCACGTTGGATCTCTGCAGGAAGGACGCTGGGTTCGGGAGCCTTTGGCCGGGTGGTGGAAGCCACAGCTCAGGGCCTGAGTCACTCGGACTCCATCATGAAGGTTGCGGTGAAGATGCTGAAGAGTGAGTCTGCATTTTCCCATCCAGCGAGGGGAGGGGAGGCAAGGGAGGGGAGGGGAGGGCTGTCCAGTCGGAACATAGAACACAAGAGTACAGCACAGGAACAGGCCCTTCAGCCCACAGTGTCTGTGCCGAACACGATGCCAAATTAAACTAACCCCTTCTGCTTGCACATGATCCATCTCCCTCCATTCCCTGTGCATTCATGTGTCCGTCTAACAGCCTCTTAAACCCCTCTGTCATATCTGCCTCCACCCCCACCCCTGGCAGCACATTCCAGCACCCACCACTCTCTGTGTAAAAACTTGCCCCACACATCTCCTTTAAACTTTCCCCCTCCCACCTTAAATGCATGTCCTTTAATTATTGACATTTCTACCCTGGGAAAAATATTATGTCTATCTACGCCTCTCACAATTTTATAAACTTCTATCAGGTCTCCCCTCAGCCTCCGACACTCCCGTTTGTCCAGCCTCTCCTTATAGCTCATGCTCTCTAATCCAAGCAGCATCCTGGTGAACCTCTTCTGCACCCTCCCCAAAGCCCTCACACCCTTCCTGTAACGGGGTGCCCAGAACTGCACACAATACTCCTAGTGCTACTTAACTGTAGAACTGTAACACAGCTTCCTGACTTGTCTACTCAGTGCCCTGACCGATGATGGCAAGCATGCTGTACGCCTTCTTTACCACTCTAAAGTGAGAAGGAGACACACTGCAGTCTTCCTGTCCTCTCTAGGGTCTCCCTGTGTCTCACGTTGGTGTGATGGTGGACCTTCCGAGGAATTGGTTCCCAGCTGCCCTGGGGGGGGGTGTGGGGGGGGTGGTAGTGAGCCGTGTGGTAACTGGAGTTTGTTAGAGCATCACTATGTAACTTTATAGGCATCTCCACATTGCCATGGCAATATGTCAATGATGACACAGCCCACAGTAATAAAGAATCAAACCTTCCTTTAGAGTCATAGGGGAAACAGGCCCTTCGGCCCAACTGGTCCGTGCCAACCAAGAATGTGATGGCAGCATCCATCACTAAGGACCCTCACCATCCGGGACATGCCCTCCTCGTCGGGAGGAGGTACAAGAGCCTGAAAAACCCACTCTCAATGATTCAGGAACCACTTCTTCCCCTCCACCATCAGATTTCTGAACAGTCCCATGAACCCATGAACACGACCTCGTTATTCCTTTTTTTGCACTACTTATTTATTTTGTAATTTATAGTAATTTTTATGTCTTGCACTGTACTGCTGCCGCAAAACAACAAACTTCACATCATATGCCAGTGATAATAAGCCTGATTCTGATTCCCATCTAAGCCAGTCCCATTTGCCCGCATTTGGCCCAAAACCCCCTAAATCTCTCCTATCTATCTACCTGTCCAAGTATTGGTATTGGTTTATTATTGTCACTTGTACCGAGGTACAGTGAAAAACTTGTCTTGCATACCGATCGTACAGGTCAATTCATTACACGGTGCAGTTACATTGAGTTAGTACAGAGTGCATTGATGTAGTACAGGTAAAAACAATAACAGTACAGAGTAAAGTGTCACAGCGACAGAGAAAGTGCAGTGCAATAAGGTGCAAGGTCACAACAAGGTAAATCATGAGGTCAGAGTCCGTAGGACCATTTAACTGTTGTTAATTCTTTCCTAATGGACCACGGAGAATTAGTTTGGTTCACAAGATCACAAGACAAAGGAGCAGAAGTAGGCCATTCGGCCCATCGAGTCTGCTCCACGAGCTAAACTAAAACTATTCCTATCTAGCCCCAATTCCCGGCCTTTTCCCCATATCACTTGATACCCTGACTAATTAGATACCTATCTATCTCCTCCTTAAACGCCCCCAATGATTGGGCCTCCACAGCTGTACGTGGCAAAGAATTCCATAAATTCACTACCCTCTGGCTAAAGAAATTTCTCCTCATTTCTGTTTTAAACCAGTCCCCTCTAATTCTAAGACTGTGCCCTCTAGTCCTGGACTCACCCACCTAGGGAAACAGCTTAGCCACATCTACTCTATCCAGTTCTTTCAACATTCAAAATGTTTCTATGAGGTCCCCTCTCATTCTTCTGTACTCCAGTGAGTACAGTCCAAGAGCCGACAAATGCTCCTTTAATAATCTAAAAGCCTTGTAGTCACTTTGACTGAGGCCAATATTTTATCTTCTGATCATTTTAAACTCTCTCAAATGGCTGTGGTGAGATTTGAACTCACCAATGGCTCCAGTTGACTTCACCTTGCTCCTTTTGTGACCCTGAATGTCCTGAGTTTGGTCAGCTCACCTCCAGATGTTTAATCCCATTCCTACATGGAAGTATTACCCAGCTGAGGGAGACCAATCTGCCCATCTAACTAATCCTGCTATCAATTCCGACCTTGGATTATTTGGCAGTTCCCACAGGCCTCCTATCGGAATTTTCCCAGAACACTCCCAGGGGGAAGAGACGTCAGTCCCATGGAGAGATGGGAGAAGTTGGGCTTGTTCTCCTCAGAGACAAGCCAGTTAAGGGGAGATTTAATGGAGGCATTTCTCTCTGTATCTCCCCTATTCACTCTCTAAGATGCTGGAGGCTGTAGAACAGTTCACAGATCCACACGCCACGCTTACTGCTCCAACTGCCTTGTTCTGGAACTTTCCAGAACCAAACTCTGGCATCAAGGCAACATCCATCCTCAAAGATCCCCACCATCCGGGCCGTGCCATCTTCTCACAGCTCCCATCGGGCAGGAGGTACAGAAGCCTGAAGTCCCACACTACCAGGTTCAGGAACAGCTACTTCCCTTCAACCATTCAGTTCTTGAACCAACCGGCACAATGGCTCATTGCAAGTCCATGCTCATTGAAAGTGGCTACACAGGTAGACAGGGTGGTTAAGAAGGCTTATGGAATGCTTGCATTTATTAATCGCGGTATTGAGTACAGGAGTCAAGAAGTTATGATGCACCTCTGCTTAACTCTGGTCAGGCCACATTTAGAGTATTGCGTACAATTCTGGTCACCTCACTGTAGGAAGGATGTCAAGGCTTTAGAGAGGGTGTAGAGGAGGTTTACCAGGACGCTGCCTGGATTAGAGGGCCTGTGCTCTCAGGAGAGGTTGGACAAACTTGGGCTCTTTTCTCTGGAGCGGCAGAGGCTGAGGGGTGATCTGTTGGAAGTGTATAAAATTATGAGGGGCGTAGAAAGGGTGGACAAGCAATGTCTTTTTCCCATTATTGAGCGATCCAATACCAGAGGGCGTGCATTTAAGGTGAGAGGGGGTAGGTTCTGAGGAGACGTGAGCGGTTACGTTTTTTTACTGAGAGAGTGGTGGATGCCTGGAATGCGTTGCCTGATAGGGTGGTGGAGGCAAATTCATTGGGGGCTTTTAAGAGGGGCTTGGATGGGCACCTGAATGAGAGGAAAATGGAGGGTTATGGGCATTCTGTAGGTAGGAGGGATTAGCTATGTTGGCACAACAGATGCAGCCTGTTCTGTGCTGGACTGTTCTATGTTCTAACCCTAATCACTACCTCAGTATAGCGACACTATGGCCACTTTGATCACTTTGAACTTTGATTTTTTTGTATTCTAATTGTGTTCTTTCTTGTAAAAATTGTGTATAATTTATGTTTAATTTATGTTTTTCTTGTGAATGCTGCTTATCTGATGCACTGTGCCTGTGATGCTGCTGCAAGTAAGTTTTTCATTGCACCTGTACACACATGGACTTGTGCAGATGACAATAAACTCGACTTTGACTTTGATTTTGACAACGTTGGTCATCAGCTAGTCTCTCGAAACAAAAGCATCCTATCTGGATGTATCACGGCTTGGTACGGCAACTGCTCTGCCCAGGACTGCAAGAAGCTGCAGAGAGTTGTGGACACAGCCCAGCGCATCACGGACACCAGCCTCCCCTCCTTGGACTCTGTCTTTACCTCTCGCTATCTTGGTGAAGCAGCCAGCATAATCAAAGACCCCACCCACCCGGGACATTCTCTCTTCTCTCCTCTTCCATCAGGTAGAAGATACAGGAGCCTGACGGCACGTACCACCAGACTTAAGGACAGCTTCTACCCCACTGTGATAAGACTATTGAATGGTTCCCTTATACAATGAGGTGGACTATGACCTCACGATCTACCTTGTTGTGACCTTGCACCTTATTGCACTGCACTTTCTCTGTAGCTGTGACACTTTACTCTGTACTGTTATTGTTTTTACCTGTACTACATCAATGCACTTTGTACTAACTCAATGTAACTGCACTGTGTAATGAATTGACCTGTACGATCGGTTTGCAAGACAAGTTTTTCACTGTACCTCAGAACAAGTGACAATAATAAACCAATACCAATACCAATAAAGGACTGATACGATATTACACACAGTGTTCAAAATCACAAGGGGTTTCGAGAGAGTGACTGATGTCAGCGGCCTGTTCCTCCTCAACCTATCTTCTGTCTGTTGTGTTTTGCAGCCACTGCGAGGACCAGTGAGAAACAAGCCTTGATGTCTGAGCTGAAAATAATGAGCCATCTTGGACCTCACCTAAACATTGTCAACCTGCTGGGCGCCTGTACTAAAGGAGGTAAACCCCACGGTGAACCCCAGCACAATTCCCTTCTCCACTCTCGTCACTAGACCAGGGTCAAGTCTGACGTGATTCAACGGCCTGAATCCTGAGGCCCACCAACCTCAAGTCCCCAGGTTAACCACTGCTGACAAAGGCCTGTGGCCCACCAAGATTATCGGCCTCAGGCCTACCTCGAGTCAAGGACGGGCCTCAGCCAAGAGCTCAGGCCCAATGTGTAGGCCGAAGCCCACAGTGTGGGTGCCAGCACACCGGGGGAGAGGCAGGTAGGCCAGCGGCTCGCTTTCCCGCTGACCCCGGCCCCCCTCCCCTTTTCACACAGGGTTCAGGAGGATGAGGGAGATGCCAGAATGGTTCAGTAATTGACCCATCCCTGTACCTGGGCAGCGAACATCGCTGGTACAGTTTTCACTGTCGGTGTGGGTGTGTGTGTGTGTGGGGGTGTGTGTGGGTGGGGGTGTGTGGGTGTGTGTGGGTGTGTGGGTGTGTGTGTGGGTGTGTGTGGGTGGGGGTGTGTGGGTGGGGGTGTGTGGGTGTGTGTGTGGGGGGGTGTGTGGGTGTGTGTGGGGGGTGTGTGGGTGTGTGTGTGGGTGGGGTGTGTGGGTGTGTGTGGGTGTGTGTGTGTGTGTGTGTGTGTGTGTGTGTGAGTGTGTGTGTGTGGGTGTGTGGGTGTGTGGGTGTGTGGAGGGGGGTGAGGGATGGGGTAGTGAGGGATGGATGGGTAAGGAGAGATATGGAGTGAGAGGGAGGTGATGAGGGATGAGGAGTGTGGGGTAGGAGTGAAGGGGAGGAATGAGTGGTATAGGGGTGAGGAGGGGTGAGAGGGGGTGAGGAGTGAGGGGGAGGGGTGGAGGGATGAGGAGGTGGGAGGAGAGGAGTGAGGGGGAGGTGGGAGGAGTGAGGGGTGGAGGGGTGAGGGGCCGACAACAGTGAGACCCTGTTCCTCTGTCTCCGGCAGGTCCCATCTACATCATCACCGAGTACTGTCGCTATGGCGACCTGGTGGACTACCTGTACAGGAACAAGCACAGCTTCCTACAGTACTACAGCGACACCGCGCAGAGGGCATCGAACAGAGCCCTGACCAACGTCTACCACGAGCGGCTGAAGAGGTAACGTCCACACGGACTCCCGTGGTCCCGGCCTGACCCAGGCTGGGAGATCTCACCTCTGCTGGCCAGGGTCAGACATCCCACCAGCAGTGGGCTAGCAGGAGAGTCGATGGACCCAACAACAAAAGCCCATCTGGTTCTCTAGATCCCAGCAGAGATCCTACCTGAGCCGTGTGTATGTGACTCCATCCCACAGATCGGGGTGACATTTCCCTGCCCCTCTGATACGGAGGGACAACCCCAGAGACCAGAAGCACACCCACATCCAGTGACTGGGCCAATGCACCACTGGAGGGTTCGATGGTAGGAATGGCAACCCCCTCCCTGCCCTCCTCCTCCTCCTCCTCCTCCTCCCTCTCCTCCTCCCTCTCCTCTCCTCTCCCTCCCCACCCTCCTCTCTCTCCCCTCTCCCCCACCTCGCCTCTCCCTCCCATCTCCCCCTCCTCTCCCTCCCCTCACCCCCTCCCCCTTCCCTCCCTCCCCTCCCCCTCACCCTCCTCTCCCCTCCTCTCCCTCCCCTCTCCCCCTTCCCTCCCTCCCCCTCACCCTCCTCTCCCCTGGGGCTGGTCACAGTTGTCCATTCCTGGTTCAATCTCCTGACCCTATGTCCAAGCCCGAGAGATCTCTGTCTTTCTGCCCGCCCACCTACTGAGTGGTTTCCCTTGTACTCTTGCAGCCACCGCGCTCTCTGTAAAACAACTTGCCCCACACATCTCCTTTGAACTTTCCCCCCTCACCTTAAATTCATGTCCTCCCCAAATTAAACAATCCCTTCTGCCTGCACACGGTCCGTCTCCCTCCACTCCCTGCACATCCATATGTCCATCTAACAGCCTCTTAACCACCTCTGTCGTATCTGCCTCCACCCCCACCCCTGGCAGCCCGTTCCAGGCACCCACCGCTCCCTGTGTAAAAAAACTTGCCCCGCACATCTCCTTTAAATTCTCCCCCTCCCACCTTAAATGCATGTCTAGTATTTGACATTCCCACACTGGGAAAAAGATACCAGCTGTCTACCCTGTCTATCCTCTCATTATAAACTTCTATCAGGTCTCCGACACTCCAGGGAAAACAATCCCAGTTTGTCCAACCTCTCCTTACAGCTCATGCCCTCTAATCCGGGCAGCATCCTGGTGAACCTCTTCTGCACCCTCTCCAAAGCCTCCACACCCTTCCTGTAACGGGGCGACCAGAATTGCACACAATACTCCCTGCATTCTAACCAAAGTTTTGTACAGCTGCAACATGACTTCCTGACTCTTAGACTCAACCCCCCAACCAGTGAAGGCAAGCGTGCTGTGCGCCTTCTTTACCTCCCTGTCTACCTCCGTGGCCACTTTCAGTGAGCTGTGGACTTGCACCTCATTATCTCTCTGTACGTCAATGCTGTTAAGGGTCCTGCTATTTACTGCATACTGTGCCTTTACCTCTGACCTCCCAATGTGCAACACCTCACACTTGCCCGGATTAAACTCCGTCTGCCATTTCTCCACCCCTAACTGGAACTGATCTGTATCCCGCTGTGTCCCTTGACCACCATCATCACTGTCCACAGCTCCCATCAGTCTTTGAGATGGGTATTTAATGGGGAATTGGGCTGTTGCACAGGAGAGGGGAGGTAGCCTGCGGTAGATCAGCCATGGTTATATTGAAAGATGGGGCAGGTTTGAGGGGCCGAGTGGCCTACTCCTGCTCCTATTGTCTCGCGATCTTAAGTTCAGCAGTTGGGGGGCTGTGAGCAGAATTGCCCCTCTCTGCGTTCTTTGAATAAACACAACCGTCTCTGTGTCCCTGTGTTGACCTCCCGTTGACTGATCTCCCCTCCTTCCCCTCTCACCTGCCCCACGTTTTGGGGACTTGACCTTGGCGAGAACCCCCTACCCTATCGGACCTTGGTTGGGGTGAGGTTTAGCAACAGGAGGTGCGAGTGGATCAGTCTGGGCGTTATGGACTGAGCCGTGGGCTGGGTGGAGCAGTTCTGGGAGTTTGACACACCCTCGTCCAATGGCCAGGAATTTCCATCAGTGAGTAACCGTGTGAACCATTTCCCATCACATTCTTCTGGTGTTTGTCTTGGCTCAGACTCTGGGCAGTCCGGTGTCAACCTCTGGAAAGGTCAGGTCACCAGGAGTGGTCCATCTGTGTGTGTGTGCGTGTGTGTGTGTGAGAGAGAGAAAGAGACAGTGTGTGTGTATATGTGTGTGTGAGAGAGAGAGAGACACTGTGTGTGTGTGTGTGTGTGTGTGTGTGTGTGTGTGTGTGTGAGAGAGAGAGAGACACTGTGTGAGAGAGAAACTATGAGTGTATATATGTTTGTGTGAGACACTGTGAGAGAAACACTGTGTGTGTGTGAGGGAGAGAGAGAAAGAGACACAGTGTGTGTATATTGTGTTTGTGACAGTGTGTGTGAGACACCGTGTGTGAGAGAGAGAGAGAGAGACACTGTGTGTGTGTGTGTGTGTGTGTGTGTGTGTGTGTGTGTGCGCGCGCGCGCACCGGTGTGTGACAGAGACACTGTGTGTGTGTGTGTGTGTGTGCGTATGTGTGTGTGCGCGCGCCGGTGTGTGAGAGAGACACTGTGTGTGTGTGTGTGTGTCTGTGTGTGTGTGCGCGCGCGCGCGCACCGGTGTGTGACAGAGACACTGTGTCTGTGTGTGTGTGTGTGTGCGTGCGGGTGTGTGAGAGAGACACTGTGTGTGTGTGTGTGTGTGTGTGTGTGTGTGTGTGCGTGCCCGCGCTGGTGTGTGAGAGGGACACTGTGTGTGTGTGTGCGTGTCCACGCGCGTGTGGTATGTATACACTCTCTCTCCCTTTCCCACTGTGCATCCACTCCCTCCCTTTGCCCTCCTTCCCTCCACCTCGCTCACTCCCTCCCTGTGCTCTCCCCCCACAGTTACGTGGCGCTGTCCTTCGAGAGTGACGGGGGCTACATGGACATGAACAAGGACGAGCAGCTGGAGTACACCCCAATGTTGCAGCCCCGACCCCAACCCGGCTACGCACAGATCGCCCACTCTGACTATGACGGCCCCTACCTGCAGGAGAACTACGCCCCACCGGTAACTCCCTCCCTCCCCTCCTCCTCCTCCTCCTCTCTCCTCCTACCTCACTGTCTGTCTTACCGTTTCTCTGCACCTCCTCTCCACAGAGTCTGTCTACACTTCTCGCTGCCTTGGTAAAGCAGCCAACATAATCAAAGACCCCACCCACCTGGACATTCTCTCTTCTCCCCCCTCCCATCGGACAGAAGATACAAAAGCCTGAAAGCACGTACCACCAGGCTCAAGGACAGCTTCTATCCTGCTGTTGTGAGACTATTGAGCGGACCCTTCTACAATAAAGATGAACTCTTGATCTCTCAATCTATCTCGTCGTGGCCATTGCACCTCATTTGTCTGCCTGCACGGCACTGCACTCTCTCTGTAACTGTAACACTTTATTCTGCATTCTGTTTTCTTTTTGCTACCTCGATGTACTGATGGACAGAATGATCTGTCTGGATGGCACGCAGACAAAAGCTTTTCACTGTGTCTCGGTACATGTGACAATAATAAACCAATACTGCCTATACTTCATCTTCCTTTCTCACTTTCCACATTCTGTTTATCTCTTCCCTTTTCTCTTCCTCCCTGTTGATTTTCCATTCTCTGGTCTTTGTCCTGCCAGTGTAACGGGACATCTCTCACCCTTCAGTCTCTGCCTCTCCCCACCCAGCTCCTTCCTCCTCAACTCTGGACCATGACCGCCATCTGCTGGCCACCAGCCTACTGAACAGGCCACCATGAATCCTCAGATCATTGGCCTGTTATCGAGTCGAGTTTATTGTCAGATGCACAAGTCCATGTGAGCACAGGTGCAATGAAAAACTTACTTGCAGCAGCATCACAGGCACAGAGCATCAGATAAGCAGCATTCACAAGAAAAACATAAATTATACACAATTTTTACAAGAAAGAACACAATTAGAACAAAAAAGGTCTATTTTAATGTAAAGTGATCAAAGTGGTGATAGCGTTGTAATGATTGGGGTTGTGCAGGTTGGTTCAAGAACCAAATGGTTGAAGGGAAGTAGCTGTTCCTGAACCTGGTGGTGTGGGACTTCAGGCTTCTGTACCTCCTGCCTGATGGGAGCAGAGAGAAGGCGGCATGGCCCAGATGGTGAGGATCTTTCGTGACAGACATTGCCTTTTTGAGGAAGCGCCTCCTGTAGGTACTACTGATGGTGGGGAGGGATGTGTCCGTGATGTATTGGGTTGAGTCCACTACTCTCTGCAGCTTCTTACGTTCCTGCTCATTCGAATTGCCGTACCAGACCACGATGTAACTAGTCAGGATACTTTAAACTGTACATCTGTAGAGGTTTGTGACAAGCCAAAGCTCCCAAGAAAGTAAAGACGCTGGCACGCCTTCCTTGTGATTACATCTATGTACTGGGCCCAGGTTAGCTCATCCGATACGTTAATGCCCAAGAATTCAAAGCTACTGCCCTCTCCACCACCGATCCCTCAATGTAGACAGGCACATGTTCTCCCTCCTTCCCCTTCCTGAAGTCAACAATCAGCTCTTTAGTTTCACTGATGTGGAGCAAGGGGTTGTTGTTGTGGCACCGCTCACCCAGGTGACCTATCTCGCTCCCGTACACTGACTCATCACCACCTGCAATTCGTCCAACAACATTGATGTCGTTGGCGAATTTATATATGGGATTGAAGCTGTGCTTAGCCACGCAGCCTGTTGTCGTCAAGTCGAGTTTATTGTCATGTGCACAAGTATGGTGAGGTACAGGTACAATGAAAAACTTTCAGCAGCATCACAGGCACATAGGTACAGGCAACACAGAGAACATAAATTATACCAGCCAGTGCAAAAGACCTTAGTGCATTAAAAACAAAGACACAATCAGAGACGTCCACAGCAGTGCAAGAGGTGGTGCGTAGTGTTCCGTTGCTGAGGTAGGGTGAGGGTTGTGCAGGTCGGTTCCCTATTGAATGTCTTTGAAAATCTCAGTTAATGACATCTGCTGCTTTGCTTTTGTCTGCTCTCCCTGTTACCTCCAAAAATCCGGGCAGATTGGTCAAGCCAGACCCCTGTGTTGTGTTCCTGCTCATTGCCCGATGCTTGTCCGTTCTCTCCCGGGGAAGGGACTCTGTTAGTTCCCCTCCCACTGGGGTTCACCTGACGTTCTATCCCCCTTCCCTATAGATGCATCACATTAGTTATCACCCAGCTCTCTGGCTGTGTCTAACCACTTATTAAATGTGTGTTCTCATGAAGAGCAAGAAGTGTCGAAGGACAAGCTGCTCATCAGCGACTCCCCTGTCCTCAGCTTCATCGACCTGGTCGGGATCAGCTATCAGGTGGCTCACGGAATGGAGTTCCTCGCACTCAGAAATGTAAGTGTGTGTGCACGCGTACCTGTGTGTGCGTGTGTATGTGCATGCATGCAGGTGTGTGTGTGTGTGTGTGTGTGTGTGCGCACATGTACGTGTGTGTGTATGTGCATGCATGCAGATGTGTGTGTGTGTGTGTGCACGCGTACGTGTTTGTGTGCACGCGTGTGTGCGCGCGTGTGTGTGCGTGCAAGCAGATGTGTGTGTGTCTGCACACATGTATGCATGCAGGTGTGTGTGTGTGTGTTTGCATGCACACAGGGAGTATATGTATCCTTGTCCCTACCCTGTCTCTGAACTGAATCCTTGCCTTCACATCCTTCTGACTCTCTTCCTGTCCCTGCGCCTGTCTGCACCATCCCGTCTGTTTCTCTCTTTTTCTCTCTTTTTCTGTCTCTCTCTCCTTCTCTCATTCTTTCTGTCTGTGTGCACGTGCGTGTGTATCTGCAGACATCTGTGTGCACACCCACATGATCACATGTGTATGTTTCTATATTATGTACATATTTTACATACACATCCAGGGAGGGTATCTGTGTGTCACCAGCTTGAATCTGTCCCTCTCTCTCTCTCTCCATCTCTCCCCCTGCCTCTCTCCCTCTCTCTCTCTCTCTCCCTCCCTCTCTCCCTCTCCCTCTCCCTGAGTTGTTTTACTCCATCGACAACTGATGTTGGTCTCAAATGTGCGATGGGGAATGGGAGTGGGTGAGGGGGTGAAGGGGACCCTGTTCCCGTGGATCAGGAGGAGACGGTGAGGGAATCCAGCACAGCCTGGCCTCCTGCTCTCCAGCATCCGCTGCTGGCTCCAGGCTGCCACCACTGTTTCCCCATCTGATCTGTGATCTGGAGCAAACCACTTGGACCGGAGGGGATGTTGTTGGGCGATCCCCAACCTCCAACACTCAACCAGTCTCCATTGTTTCCAACCGGACAGATTTAACGCTGGAACATTGACAATGTACGGTCAACTGGATCGGGCAGCTCATGAGATGTCCATCCGGTTCCTGAGGGTCTCGGGGAGGGGGTCCCAGGAACTGCCGTCGGTATCTCTGGTCTGGTCTCTTCTCTTACAGCGCCTGACTGACCTCCCTCATCCTTCTCACATCCACAAGAGCACCCCAGGCTTTGCCGACCATGTCCTAACTCAGACCAAAGCCCTTCACCCAGCACCTCTCTCTCTAACGCACTAGTAGGCCACTCGGCCCCTCTTTCCCACAGCAACCCCATCTCCCTAGATTCCTTTAACATTCAAATCCTCAAACTGAAGACTCTCGGTGGCTGCAGATTCACCCCTGGACCTCAGATCCCATTGTCTCTGTAACCTCTTCCGTGATCCAAGATTCCAAGATTTATGAGAATGGTACCAGGACTTGAGGGGCTGAGTTATCAGGAGAGGTCGGGCAGGCTAGGACTTTATTCCTTGTAATGTAGGAGACAGAAGGGTATAAAATCATGAGTCTTTTTCCCAGGGAAAGGGAATCAAAATCTAGAGGGCACAGGTTTAAGGGGAGAGATTTAAAACGGACCTGAGGGGCAACTTCTTCACCCAGGGTGGTGGGTATAGGGAATGAACTGCCAGAGGAAGTGGGTGAGGCAGGTACATTAAAAACATTTAACAGACACTTAGACAGGTACATGGACAGAAAGGGTTTAGAGGGATATGGGCCAAACGCGGGTTTAGATGGGCACTGTGGTGGGCATGGATGAGTTGGGCTGAAGGGCCTGTTTCCGTGCTGTATTGCTCTGTGACTAAGTTCTGCCTCTCGATCATCTCTGATTTTTAACACCTCCACCAATGGTGGCAGTGCCCTCAGCTCTCCGAGTCCCTCCCCAAACCTCCACCTCCCTCTCCTCCACTGAGAACGTAACTCTCCAACGAAACTTTTGTCACTTACCCGAACATCAGCAGCAAATGTTGTTTGGTAAGGTAAGATAAGATAAGATCTTTATTAGTCACATGTACATGGAAACACACAGTGAAATATATTTTTTGCATAGTGATTTTGGGGGGGCAGCCCGCAAGTGTCGCCACGCTTCTGGCGCCAACATAGCATGCCCACAACTTCCTAACCCGCACGTCTTTGGAATGTGGGAGGAAACCGGAGCACCCGGAGGAAACCCACACAGACACAGGGAGAATGTACGAACTCCTTACAGACAGTGGCCAGATTTGAACCCAGGTCGCTGGCGCTGTAAAGCATTATGCTAACCACTATGCTACCATGCCTGCATGAAGAGCTGTGGGCTGTCTCCCTACACTAAGGTCACCCAGTCCCATTCCCGATGTTGTCACCGAGGTTGTGGGATATAATGACCAGCTGTGATGAACCAATAATTGTCTTGTCTCGACAGTGTGTCCACCGAGATCTGGCGGCAAGGAACGTCCTAATCTGTGAAGGGAAACTGGCGAAGATTTGTGACTTTGGGTTGGCTCGAGACATAGTGAACGATTCTAATTATATTTCAAGAGGGAATGTGAGTACCTCACGACCTGTATAAATACCACACATATTTAATGCATTGATTTTACGGAAATTTGGACATTTCGGTAGCAGTGTATCAATCGCAGCATTGGGTTGAAGAATTTTCTGTTAACGTTGCTGCAGTAATTGGTCTGTTGATGCATTGTTTCATGGGAATAAGAGTAAAATGGTAAGGAATCAGGAAGAGGTGGATGGAAGGGAAATTGGTGTTCTGATATCCAAACACAAAGCTGAGGAAAAATGAAGAGTGTGGGGTAGATGGATAAGCATCTCATTTGAGGATATCTCCAAAAGTGGGAAGGCATTTGGGGAACATACTGTAAATAAACTCAAGAAATAGGAGCTGTTTCTTAATGCTGTTTTCTTTTTACCACCTCAATGTACAGAATGATCTGTCTGGATAGCACACAGACAAAAGATTATGGCTGTACCTAGGTACATGTGACAATAATAAACCAGTTCCAATAAAAGAAAGATAAAATGATTAAAACACACAGCAGTGTGGAGGAACAGAGGGATCTTGGGGTCCACGTCCATAGATCCCTCAAGGTTGCGGTGCAGGTCGATAGGATTGTTGAGAAGGCGTATGGTGTGTTGGCCTTCATTAGTCAGGGTATTGAGTTCAAGAGGTGTGAGGTGATGTTGCAGCTCTATAGAACTCTGGTTAGACCACACTTGGAGTATTGTGTTCAGTTCTGGTCGCCTCATTATAGGAAGGATGTGGAAGCTTTAGAGAGGGTGCAGAGGAGATCTACCAGGATGCTGCCTGGATTGGAGAGCATGTCTTATGAGGATAGGTTGAGTGAGCTAGGGCTTTTCTCTTTGGAGAGGAGGATGATGAGATGTGACTTGATAGAGGTGTACAAGATGATAAGAGGCATAGATTGAGTGGACAGTCAGAGATTTTTTCCCAGGGCGACAATAACTAACACGAAGGGACGTAATTTTAAGGTGATTGGAGGAAGGTATGGGGGGGATGTCAGAGGTAAGTTTTTTTACACAGAGAGTGGTGGGTGCGTGGAACGCACTGCCGGCAGAGGTTATGGGGGCAGATACATTAGGGACATTTAAGAGACTCTTAGATAGACACATGAATCATAGCAAAATGGAGGGCTATGTGGGAGGGAAGGGCTAGATAGATCTTCGAGCAGGATAAAATGTCAGCACAACATTGTGAGCCAAAGGGCCTGTACTGTGCTGTAGTGTTCTATGTTCTATGAAAAAGTGGGTGAAAGACTGGCTCTCCTGAGTCAGTGAACAGTTCAACAGAAAGTGCACATCTTCTTCCGAGTGGGGCTCAAACTCTTAATTCGGTTATTCTGTTATTGGCACTTCAGCATTTCTTTTTGCACTGCTTCAGATTGCACATTCTTTGTGACATTCTGCTGCTTTGTGCTCATCTCTGTATTTACTGTGGTATTTATTATCACCGTGCACACTGTTTACTCCCTGAGCTTCACACCAGCAAAGAATTTCATTGCACCCAGGTATATATGACAATAAACTAATCTAAATTGGAATCTCAAGGCTCGCTTTCTGTCTGTCTTTCTTTTGAGTAAATTACACTTTCTCTTGATAATTGTGACAAATTGGTCTATGACTGTGACTCTAAATCTACCTAATTCTGTTTAAATGTAATTGGTATTGGTATTGGTTTATTATTGTCACTTGTACCAAGGTACAGTGAAAAACTTGTCTTGTATACCGATCATACAGGTCAATTCATTACACAGTGCAGTTACATTGAACCATAGAACCATAGAACCATACAGCACAAAACAGGCCCTTCGGCCCACCATGTTGTGCCATCCATCAAACCACCCTCACACTACCTAACCCCTTCCTCCCGCATATCCCTCCATCTCAAATTCCTCCATATTCAACAAGCTCTTGAACCTGTCCAATATATCTGCCTCCACCACCACCCCAGGCAGTGCATTCCATGCACCAACCACTCTCTGGGTGAAAAACCTCCCCCTGACATCTCCCCTGAACCTCCCACCCATAACCTTAAAGCCATGCCCTCTCATCTTGAGCATTGGTGCCCTGGAAAGGAGGCGCTGACTGTCTACTCTATCTATTCCTCTCAATATTTTATATACCTCTATCATGTCTCCTCTCATCCTCCTCCTTTCCAGTGAATAAAGCCCTAGCACCTTAAGACTCTCCTCATATTCCATACGCTCTAATCCAGGCAGCATCCTGATAAATCTCCTCTGCGCCGTCTCCAACGCCTCCACATCCTTCCTATAATGAGGTGACCAGAACTGAACACAGTACTCTAAGTGTGGCCTAACTAGAGTTTTGTAAAGCTGCATCATAACCTCACGGCTCTTAAACTCAATCCCGCGACTTATGAAAGCCAACATCCCATAGGCCTTCTTAACTGCTCTTTCCACCTGTGAGGCAACTTTCAATGAACTGTGAATATGAACCCCCAGATCCCTCTGCTCCTCCACACTGCCAAGTACCTTGCCATTTACCCTGTACTCTGCCCTGGAGTTTGTCCTTCCAAAGTGTACCACCTCACACTTCTCCGGATTGAACTCCATCTGCCACTTGTCAGCCCAGCTCTGCATCCTATCAATATCCCTCTGTAAGCTCCGACAGCCCTCCACACTATCCACAACACCGCCTATCTTAGTGTCGTCCACAAACTTACTAACCCAGCCCTCCACCCCCTCATCTAAGTCATCTATAAATATCACAAAAAGTAGAGGTCCCAGAACCGATCCCTGCGGGACACCACTAGTCACTGCCTTCCAATCCGAGGGCACTCCTTCCACCACAACCCTCTGCTTTCTACATGCAAGCCAATTCCTAATCCACTCAGCCAAGCTTCCCTGGATCCCTTGGCCTCTGACCTTCTGAAGAAGCCTACCATGAGGAACCTTATCAAACGCCTTACTAAAATCCATGTAAACCACATCCACCGCACTGCCCTCATCAATCTTCCTGGTCACGTCCTCAAAGAACTCTATCAGGCTTGTGAGGCAAGATCTTCCCTTCACAAAGCCATGCTGGCTGTCCCTAATCAGTCCATGATTCTCAAGGTGTTCATAAATCCTATCCCTTAGAATTCTTTCTAACAGCTTACCCACCACAGACGTGAGACTCACCGGTCTATAATTCCCTGGACTATCCCTATTACCTTTTTTGAACAAGGGGACAACATTCGCAACACTCCAATCCTCTGGCACCACCCCTGTAGACAACAAGGACTCAAAGATCCTTACCAGTGGTTCAACAATCTCCTCCCTAGCCTCTCGAAGCAGCCTGGGGAAAATCCTGTCAGGCCCCGGAGTATTATCTGTCTTAATATTATTTAACAACTTCAACACATCCTCTCTCTTGATATCTACAACCTCGAGAACATTACCCCTACCAGCACTCCCTTCCGCATCATCAAGACCCCTCTCCCTGGTGAATACCGAAGAGAAGTACTCATTGAGAACTTCTCCCACTTCTGCCGCCTCCAGGCAAATTCTCCCACCTTTGTCCTTAATCGGACCTACCTTTACCGTAGCCATCCTCCTACCCTTCACGTACTTGAAAAAGGCCTTGGGATTTTCCTTAACCCTACTAGCCAACGCCTTTTCATGTCCCCTTCTAGCTCTCCTCAGCCCTTTCTTAAGTTCCTTCCTCGCTACTCTATATTCCTCACGGGCCCCGTCTGAACCTTGCTGCTTATATCTCACGTATGCTACCTTCTTCTCCCTAACTAGTTGTTCCACCTCTCTCGTCACCCACGGTTCCTTCACCCTGCCATTCCTTCTCTGCCTCACCTGGACATATTTATCCCTAACATCCTGCATAAGATCCCTGAATATCGACCACATCCCCATGGTACATTTTCCTTCAAAAAGGACATCCCAATTTACACTCCCAAGTTCTCTCCTTATAGGCTCATAGTTTGCCCTTCCCCAATTGAAAAACCTCTTGTCCTCTCTGCACCTGTCCCTGTCCATGACAATTTTAAAGGTTATGGAGCAATGGTCACTGTCCCCCAAATGCTCACCCACCAATAGATCCTTCACCTGTCCCGGTTCATTTCCTAAAACTAGATCTAGCATGCCATTCCCTCTAGTCGGCCTGTCAACGTACTGCGTCAGGAATCCCTCCTGGACACATTTAACCAATTCCGTCCCATCTAAACCTTTGGCACTAAGCAGGTTCCAGTCTATATTTGGGAAGTTGAAGTCTCCCATTATAACAACCCTGTTATTTTTGCTTCTCTCCAAACACTGCCTGCCAATCTGCTGCTCTATATCTCTACTGCTACCGGGGGGCCCATAGGATACTCCTAGTAGAGTAACTGCTCCTTTCTTGTTCCTTAATTCCACCCATACGGACTCTAGAGATGATCCTTCTACAACATCCATCTTTTCCACAGCCGTAACAGTGTCCCTGACCAGTATCGCCACCCCTCCACCTCTTCTCCCCCTTCCCTATCCCTCTTAAAACACCGAAAACCAGGAATATTCAATATCCACTCCTCTCCTGACGTCAGCCACGTCTCAGTAATAGCCACGATATCATAGTCCCCCATACTTATCCAAGCCCTCAGTTCATCCCCCTTATTCCTGACACTTCTTGCATTTAAGTAAACACACTTCAGTCCATCTACCTTACTACTTTTACAGCCTGTACTCTGCTTCTCCTTCCCCAAAGCCTCTCTACCTGTTTGATCTGACGTTTCCCCATCCCCTTCTTCCTCTGACCTACTCCTCCGGTTCCCTTCCCCCTCACAAACTAGTTTAAACCCTCTCGAACCACCCTAGCAAATCTCGCCACAAGGATATTGGCCCCCTTCTGGTTCGGGTGTAACCCGTCCTCTCTGTACAGGTCCCACCTTCCCGAGAAGAGATCCCAATGATCCAGAAATCTAAAACCCTCCCTCCTGCACCAACTTCTCAGCCACGCATTTATCTGCCACCTCCTCCTATTCCTGCCTTCACTATCACGTGGCACCGGCAGCAATCCTGAGATTGCTACCCTTGAGGTCCTGTTCCTCAATTTTCTGCCTAGCTCCCTGAACTCACTCTTCAGGACCTCATCCCCCTTCCTACCTATGTCGTTGGTGTCAACATGGACCACAACTTCTGGCTGCTCTCCCTCCCGCTCAAGAATCCTGTGGACCCAATGAGTTAGTACAGAGTGCATTGATGTAGTACAGGTAAAAACAATAACAGTACAAAGTGTCACAGCTACAGAGAAAGTGCAGTGCAATAAGGTGCAAGGTCACAACAAGATCATGAGGTCATAGTCCATCTCATTGTATAAGGGAACCGTTCAATAGTCTTATCACAGTGGTGTAGAAGCTGTCCTTAAGTCTGGTGGTACGTGCCCTCAGGCTCCTGTATCTTCTACCCGATGGAAGAGGAGAGAAGAGAGAATGTCCCGGGTGGGTGGGGTCTCTGATTATGCTGGCTGCTTCACCAAGACAATGAGAGGTAAAGACAGAGTCCAAGGAGGGGAGGCTGGTGTCCATGATGCGCTGGGCTGTGTCCACAACTCTCTGCAGTTTCTGTGGTCCTGGGCAGACCAGTTTCCGTTCCAAGCCGTGATGCATCCAGATAGGATGCTTTCTATGGTGCATCTGTAAAAGTTGGTGGGAGTCAAAGGGGACAAACCAAATTTCTTTAGCCTCCTGAGGAAGTAGAGGCGCTGGTGAGCTTTCTTGGCCGTGGCTTCTACATGATTTGACCAGGACAGGCTGTTGGTGATGTTCACTTCCAGGAACTTGAAGCTCTCAACCCTCTTGATCTCAGCACCATTGATGTCGACAGTTGCATGTACACCACTCCCTTTCCTGAAGTCAATGACCAGCTCTGTTTTGTTGACATTGAGGGAAAGGTTGTTGTCATGACACCATTCCACTAAGCTCTCTATCTCCTTCCTGTACTCCGACTCATCACTGTTTGAGATACGGCCTAAGTTGTTTAAACTGTAAATCAGTATAGAAATATAGAAAACCTACAGCATAATGCAGGCCCTTCAGCCCACAAAGTTGTGCCAAACATGTCCCTACCTTAGAAATTACTAGGCTTACCCATAGCCCTCTATTTTTCTCAGCGCCATGTACCTATCCAAAAGTCTCTTAAAAGACCCTATTGTATCCGCCTCCACCACCGTTGCCGGCAGCCCATTCCACACACTCACCACTCTCTGAGTAAAAAACTTACCCCTGACATCTCCTCTGTACCTGCTCCCCAGCACCTTAAACCTGTGTCCTCTTGTGGCAACCATTTCAGCCCTGGGGAAAAGCCTCTGACTATCCACACGATCAATGCCTCTCATCATCTTCTACACCTCTATCAGGTCCCCCCTCATCCTCCGCTCCAAGGAGAGAAGGCCGAGTTCCCTCAACCTGCTTTCATAAGGCATGCTCCGCATTCCAGGCAACATCCTTGTAAATCTCCTCTGCACCCTTTCTATGGCTTCCACATCCTTCCTGTAGTAGATGGTGGGAACACTCAGCGGGTTAGGCAGCACCATGGAGAAAGGAACAGGGTTAACATTTCAGGTCAAAGACCTTA
Source organism: Pristis pectinata (assembly GCF_009764475.1). Classification (NCBI taxonomy): domain Eukaryota; kingdom Metazoa; phylum Chordata; class Chondrichthyes; order Rhinopristiformes; family Pristidae; genus Pristis; species Pristis pectinata. Next base: position 2,685,591 of record NC_067408.1, on the reverse strand, counting down.
GGTCAGAACTAATGAAAGATCAATGAGTCGAAACATCAACCATTTCTCTCTCCACAGATGCCTGACCTGCTGGGTGTTTCCAGCGTTGTCTGTTTAATTTCAGATTTTCAGCGTCTGCGGCTCTGGTTGGCTGAGGAGTAACTATTTAGTGATCTGGTTTTCAGACCTTTTTGCCTCTGAAGTGGATGGCACCAGAAAGCATCTTCAACAACCTGTATACCACACTGAGCGACCGTCTGGTCCTACCGCTGTCCTCCTGTGGGAGATCTTCACACTTGGTAAGGAGAACCCGCGTTATGAAGGCAACAGCTCAGCTTCTGATTGGGCAGCTAACGGCACAATGGTACAGCACTGAGTTTCCCAACTTCAGGTAACTCACACCCTCTGTGTTCTCTTCCCACAACTGTCTGCAGTTTTAAACATAGAACACAGAAGAGTACAGCACAGGAACAGGCCCTTCAGCCCACAATGTCTGTGCGGAACACGATGCTGAATTAACTAAATCTCTTCTGCCTGCACATGGTCCATATCCTTCCATTCCCTGCACATTCATGTGTCCGTCTAACAGCCTCTTAAACGCCTCTGTCATATCTGCTTCCACCCCCACCCCCCCCCCCCCCACCCCCGGCAGCCTGTTCCAGGCACCCACCACTCTCTGTGTAAAAACCTGCCCTGCACATCTCCTTCAAACTTTCCCCCTCTCACCTTCACCACATGTATTCTAGTATTAGATATTTAGACCATAAGACATAGGAGCAGAATTAGGTCATTCGGCCATTCGAGTCTGCTCCGCCATTCGATCATGGCTGATTTATATTTTCCCTCTCAACCCCATTCTCCTGCCTTCTCCCCGTAACCTTTGACGCCTCACTAATCAAGAACCTATCAACCTCCACTTTAAGTACACCCAATAACACACAGCCGCCTGTAGCAACGAATTCCACAGATTCACCACCCTCTGACTGAAGAAATTCCCCTCATCTCAGTTCTGAAGGGACGTCCCTTTTATTCCGAGGCTGTGCTCTCAGATTCTGGACTCTCCCGCTGTTGGAAACATCCTGGGGAACGTGGAGAGAGGAAACCGGTTGACATTTACCGGTGTGAAAAGATTCCAACTGTCTACCCCATCTATGCCTCTCATTAATTTTACAAACTTTTATTTTCATAGAACATAGAACACTACAGCACAGTACAGGCCCCTTCGGCCCACGATGTTGTGCCGACATTCTACCCAGCTCTGAGATCTATCTAACCCTTCCCTCCCACATAGCCCCCCATTTCTCTATCATTCATGTGTCTATCTAAGATGTCTCTTAAATGTCCCTAATGTATCTGCCCCACAACCTCTGCAGGCAGTGCATTCCACACACCCAACCACTCTCTGTGTAAAAAACTTACCCCTGACATCCCCCTTATACCTTCCCCCAACTCACCTTAAAATTATGTCCCTTCGTGTTAGCCAGTGTCACCCTGGGAAAAAGTCTCTGAACTGTCCATCTTGATCTATGCCTCTTATCATCTTGTACACCTCTATCAAGTCACCTCTCATCATCCTCCTCTCCAAAGAGAAAAAACCCTAGCTCGCTCAACCTATCCTCATAAGACATGCTCTCCAATCCAGGCAACATCCTGGTAAATCTCCTCTGCACCCTCTCTAAAGCTTCCACATCCTTCCTATAATGAGGCGACCAGAACCGGAACAATACTCCAAGTGTTGGTCTGACCAGAGTTTCTATAGAGTGTGGGTCCTCAGGTTCCTGTACCTCCTCCCTGATGGTAGCAACGAGAAGAGGGCCATGTCCGGATGGTGCGGGTCCTCTAGTGATGGCTGCCGCCTTCTGAGGCATCGCCTCTTGAAGATGTCCTCGATGGCAGGGAGGGTTGTGCCCATGATGGAGCTGGCTGAGTCTACAACCCTCTGCAGGCCTCTTGCGATCCTGCACATTGGAGCCTCCATACCATGCGGTGATGCAACCAGTCAGAATGCTCTCCACTGTACATCTGTAAAAATTTATAAGCACTTTGGTGACGTACAAATCTCCTCAAACTCCTAACGAAGTAAGAGCCCTGGCGTGCCTTCTTGTGTTTTGCATCAATGTGTTTGACCCAGGATAGATCTCCGAGATGTTGATGCCCAGGAACTTGAAGCTGCTCACCCGTTCCACCGCTGACCCCTCAATGAAGACTGGTGTGTGTTCTCCTGACTTCCCCTTCCTGAAGTCCACCAATCAATTCCTTGGTCTTGCTGATGTTGAGTGCAAGGTTGTTGTTGCAACACCACTCAACCAGCCGATCTTATCTCACTCCTGTACACCTCCTCATCACCTTGTGAAGTTGAGGGAGTATGATGGACAGGATTCCTACGTTGACCTGAGTGAGCTGTTGTTGTGTGTGACCCCAGATGTCTTCCCCTCTCCCTCCTGTCTAGGTGGGACCCCATTATACGGAGCTGCCGTCAATGACCAGTTCTACAATGCCATCAGGCGCGGTTAACCGAATGCCCAAGCCTCACTACGCCACCGACGAAATGTGAGTGGGGCACTGAATGAAGGAGGGGTGCAGGGTCGGGAATCCTGAGCGACGGACCCAGCCTTGGTGAAGGCGATGAGAGGCAAAAACACCGCAGCCTACTGAGACCCACATCAAGGATCGGGTCTGAACCAGCAAGGGAGACCTCTGAGGGAGGAGAGGAGGGGAGTCCTTCAGCTCGATGGACAAGGGACGGGAATCAGTTTGTGGGAATGAGGAAGGAGGTGTTTGGGGGACGGAAGGAGGGAACATGAGATGGGGAGGAGTCCCCTCAACTTGAGGGAGTGAGGGAGGGGTTCCCAGGTTTGAGAAAGGGCGAGTTTCCACGGTTTTGAGGGACTGAGAGAGGTGTAAGGGTTGGGGCACAAGCGAGGGAAGGACTCCCTCCTTTCAAGGCAGGGCAAAGTTCCACAGTCTGAGGGACTTAGGGGAGGAGTCCCTCAATTTAAGGATGGGACGGGGATAGATGAAGGGGAGAGGGGGAGTCCTCAGTGAGGTGGAAGGTGAGGCCCTGGGTCTACCTCACAATAATTGGTGAACCTTTGTTGCAGATACTGCATCTGAAAAATGCTGGAATGATTGAATTTGAGAAAGACCTTCCTTCTCAGCTTGGTCACGTCTATGGGCAACCTGCTCACTGAGAGCTACAAGAAGCAAAGTATTGATGGGAAATACGATAGGGGTGTTTAGTAGGCTCTTGGAAGAGGACATGAATAGGCAGGGAATGAGGGTATGGACCATGTGCAGGCAGAAGGGAATTAGTTTAATTAGGTGTCATTAGCTTAATTAGTTCGGCACAGCATGGTGGGCCGAAGGGCCTGTCCCTGTGCTCTTATGTGTTTCTATGATCTGGGACAGGATCAAAGTATCACCTGTGGGGGTGTAGAGACCTCCCTGGAAAGGGAGCCACCCGAGCTCGATTGCTCGTCCTAACCTCCCCTGCCTCGCACTACCTGCCCGTCATCCTACACCCCTCCTCAGTCCCCAGTCACCTGTCTCACCACTCCCCCTCTCCTACTGGCCACCTCCCCTCTCAGTCCCGATGCAGGGTCTCGACCCGAAATGTGGACAATTCCTTACTCCCCACAGATGCTGCTCAACCCGCTGAGTTCCTCCAGCAGATTGTGTGTTTGCTTCCAGCATCTGTAGTCTCTCTTGTGTCCCTTCATCAACTTGGTGAACCTTCTCTGAACTCCCTCCAATGCAAGTATATATCCTCCTTAACTAAGGAGATGAATGTATACAGAGGCAGTGCCAACAACACCTACAAATTGCGTCAGAACTTCCCCTACCAGAATGCTCAATATTCCTGCATTGATAGTCAACATTCCACAAGCTTTCAAAAGATTTACCAGGATGTTACCTGGACTTGGGGGCCTAAATTACAAAGATACGTAGTGTAGACTAGGGCTTTATTCCCTGGAACATAGGGATTGAGAATCAGAATCAAGTTTATTATCACTGACATATGACGTGAAATTTGTTGTTTTGCGGCAGCAGTGCAGTGAAAGACATAAAGACATCAAAATTACTGTAGTTACAAAAAATAAATAATTAGTAAAAAGAGGAATAACGAGGTGGTGTTCATGGGTTCATGGACCGTTCAGAAATCTGATGGCGGAGGGGAAGAAGCTGTTCCTGAATCACTGAGTGTGGGTCTTCAGGTCCTGTACGCATCGTCCCCGATGGTAGTAAACGCTGCAGTCCTTGAGGTGTCGTATACTCACGGTGCTGTTAGGGAGGGAGTTCCAGGACTTTGACCTAGCGACGGTGAAGGAACGGTGATATATTTCTAAATCAGGATGGGGTGTATCTCGGAGGGCAACTTCCAGGGGGTGGTGTTCCCTGGGCTTTTGCTGCCTTTTGTCCTTCCAGCTGGTAGAGGTGGTGGGTTTGGAAGGTGCTGTCTGAGGAGTCTTGGTGAGTTGCTGCAGTGCCTCCTGTAGATGGTCCACACTGCTGCTGTTGTGTGTCAGTGGGGGAGTAAGTTGAGTGGGTGTGGAGGGGTGTCTATCAAGCGGGCTGCTGTGTCCTGGATGGTGTCGAGCTTCCTGTGTTGTTGAAGCTGCACACACCCAGGCAAACGTAGTGACTGTATCCGATTCCACAACCTCCTCTGGCTGCGAGTTCCAGATACCAACCACTCTCTGGCTGAAGAAAACATAGAACATAGAACAATACAGCACAATACAGGCCCTTTGGCCCACAATGTTGTGCCGCCCTTCAAACCACACCTAAGACTATCTAACCCTTCCTCCCACATATCCCTCTATCTTAAACTCCTCCATATGCTTATCTAGTAATCTCTTGAATTTGACCAATGTACCTGCCTCCACCACCACCCCAGGCAGCGCATTCCATGTCCCAACCACTCTCTGGGTAAAAAAACCCTCTGATATCTCCCTTGAACTTCCCACCCATTGCTTTAAAGCCATGCCCTCTCGTATTGAGCATTGGTGCCCTGGGAAAGAGGCGCTGGCTGTCCACTCTATCTATTCCTCTTAATATTTTGTACACCTCTATCACGTGTCCTCTCATCCTCCTCCTCTCCAAAGAGTAAAGCCCTAGCTCCCTTAGTCTCTCCTCATAATGCATCCTCTCTAAACCAGGCAGCATCCTGGTAAATCTCCTCTGCACCCTTTCCAACCCTTCCACATCCTTCCTACAATAAGGCGACCAGAACTGGACACAGTGCTCTAAGTGTGGTCTGACCAGAGTTTTATAGAGCTGCATCATTACCTCGTGGCTCGACTTATGAATGCCAACATCCCATAAGCTTTCTTAACTACCCTATCCACCAGTGAGGCAACTTTCAGTGATCTGTGGATATGGACCCCAGATCCCCCTGCCCCTCCACATTACCTCAGATCCTCTTTAAAACTCCTTTCTCACCTTAAACCTTTACCCTCCTGTTTTTGATACCCCTACCATGGGAGAAAGATTCTGACTACTTATCCTGTCTCTGCCTTTCATAATCTTCTATATTCCATCAGATCACCCCTCAGCCTCCGTCGGTCCAGGGAAAACAATCCCAGCCACTCCAATCTCTCCCCATAACTGAAGTCCTCCAATCCAGGCAACGTCCTGGTGAATCTCCTGCACTCTCTCCAGCGCAACCACGTCCTTCCTGTAGTGTGGTGACCAGAACCGCACGCAGTGCTCCCAGTGTGGTCTCACCGGTAATGTCCCAACTTTTGACTTCCTCTCCAGAAATACGCTCAGGTGAGCCAGGAGTTCATGAAGAGTGATCACCCTGCCTCTGCCGGACCAGGCCCAACACCTACCAGGTCAACGATGACGTCATCTACTCCAACTGCCTGCACCCGAGGGGACAGACAACGGTTACATCATCCCGCTGCCCGACCCGGTACCCCGGAGGAGGCGGCGGACCCCACTGATCCTGCAGAAGAGCCCTCGAGTGAGACAGCAGCAGGGACGAGGCCGAGGTATGTGACTGTGTCCACACTGTGGCACAACAACCTGTTCTACTTCCCTTGCACGGTTCCGGCTCATTGGTATTGGTATTGGTTTATTATTATCACTTGTACCGAGGTACAGTGAAAAACTTGTCTTGCATACCGATCATACAGGTCAATTCATTACACAGTGCAGTTACATTGGGTCAGTACAGAGTGCATAAGACAAGATAAGATTTCTTTATTAGTCGCATGTACATTGAAACACACAGTGAAATGCATCTTTTGAGTAGAGTGTTCTGGGGGCAGCCCGCAAGTATCGCCACGCTTCCGGCACCAACATAGCACGCCCACAACTTCCTAACCTATACGTCTTTGGAATGTGGGAGGAATGTGGGAGGAAACCGGAGAACCCGGAGGAAACCCATGCAGACACGGGGAGAACGTACAAACTCCTTACAGACAGTGGCCAGAATTGAACCCGGGTCGCTGGCGCTGTAATAGCGTTACGCTAACCGGTACACTACTATGTCTGCATTGAGGTAGTACAGGTAAAAAAAAACAATAACAGAATACAGAGTAAAGTGTCACAGCTACAGAGAAGTGCATTGCAGGCAGACAATAAGGTGCAAGGTCACAACAAGGTAGATTGTGAGGTCAAGAGTCCGTCTCAACGTATAAGGGAACCATTCAATAGACTTATCACGGTGGGATAGAAGCTGTCCTTGAGCCTGGTGGTATGTGAAAGACCTTTCTAATTAGCCCTGGGCCCCTGCTTTGTGCATCTATCCTGTTTCCTTTGGAAAGCTCCTATTGAAGCCAATTCCACCACCATTTGCTCCGACAGCACCTCCTCCCAACACCCTCCCACCCTCTCAAGGCCAGCGTTGAAGAATTTGTCATGCAATCAAAATTTAAGCCTTAACCAACGTGACTAAAAGTCAGATCATTTGATAATTGCCGTGTGCGATCTTGTTTTGCAACCCTCCAGCTGAACAATCGTGATGGCGTTTCACGGTGGGTTGGGACGGCCAGGGGTCTCTGTTTCTCCTTCTGGCCCTCCTCACCATGGGACTTTTCCCCAGGGTCTAGGCATCAATGGCCCTTGAATCGAGTGGCTTGGTAACCCATTTCAGAGGCCAGCTATGATTCAATCATAATATCTGGCCTGGAGTCACAGTTCGGCCAGACTGGGTAAGGACAGAATATTTCCTCCCCTTAAACGCATGGCACAGTAGTGTAGCGGTTAGCGTAACACTATTACAGCGCCAGCAACCCGGGTTCAATTCCGGCCGCTGTCTGTAAGGAGTTTGTACGTTCTCCCCGTGGGTTTCCTCCGGGTGCTCCAGTTTCCTCCCACACTCCAAAGACGTACGGGTTAGGAAGTTGTGCATGCTATGTTGGCGCCGGAAGCGTGGCGACAGTTGCGGGCAGCCCCCAGAACACTCTATGCAAAAGATGCATTTCACTGTGTGTTTTGATGTACATGTGACTAATAAAGAAATATCTATATCAAAAGGACAATGGTGAACCAATCATTAAGTTGGAGGGCACTGAAATAAAAGGACCCTTCGCCCTCCGAGACAGTCACCAACTGCCAGCCATCCATTTACAATAATCCTACCCTAACCAGTTATTTGGACTTATGTCTTGTTTTACACAGTCTTTTTTCCTTCACTACCCTGTCCTGTGTGTGGTCTGTACCTATGTGATTGTGAAGCTGCTGCAAGCAAGTTTTTCATTGTCCCTGTACCTCACCGTACTTGTGTACATGACAATAAACTCGACTTGACTTCCCTTCAACTGCCCCTAGATTCTACTCCTCACCCACACACTGGGGGCAATTTACAGTGGCTGATTGACCCACCGACCTGCACGTCTTTGGGATGTGGGAGAAAACCGGAGCACTCGGGGGAAGCCCATGTGGTCAGAGGGAGAACGTGCAAACTCCACACAGACAGCACTTTGGGTCAGGATCGAACCTGGGTCTCTGGCGCTGTGAGACAGCAGCTCTACCAGCTGTCCCACTGTGCTGACCACAGGTCCTGGTCCCTTTTCTACATAATTGACATAGAAAGCACTGGGGAAGGTGCATTCTGTTATTGTTTTCCCCTGTACTACCTCAGTGCAAGGGAAATGATGTGGGGAAATGATCTGTCTGGACAGCATACACAACAAAGTTTTTCACTGTACCTCAGCACACATGACAATAATAAACCAATTTACCAAATGTGATTGACCGGGAAATTACTAAAACCTCAAAGTTACAGAGCAGCTAAAAAGTGGGGTAAAACCCAGGAGTACATAATTGACTAAGGGCCAGAGCTGTGATGGATGTCTGCCTGTTGGGCTGGAAGGAGGTGTACAACTGAGATACAAGGACAGTGGTACAGCGGGTAGAGCCTCACAGCGCCGGAGACCCGGGTTCGATCCCGACCTCTGGTGCTGTCTGTGTGGAGTTTGCACGTCCTCCCGCACTTCTCCCTGTGGCCACGTGGGTTTACCCCCACGTGCGGGTCGGTGGGTTTATTGGCCGCTGTAAATTACCCCCAGTGTGTGGGTGAGGGGTGGAATCTGGGGGGAGTTGGTGGGAATGTGGGGAGAATAAAAAAGGCATTAATGTAGTGTTAGCGTATATAGAACATAGAACAGTACAGCACAATACAGGCCCTTCGGCCCACCATGTTGTGCCATCCTTCAAACCACACCTAAGACTATCTAACCCCTTCCTCCCACATATCCCTCTATCTTAAATTCCTCCATATGCTTATCTAACAATCTCTTGAACTTGTCCAACGTATCAGCCTCCACCTCCACCCCAGGCAGTGCATTCCGTGCACCAACCACTCTCTGGGTGAAAAACCTCCCTCTGACGTCTCCCTTGAACTTCCCACCATTACCTTAAAGCCATGTCCTCTTGTATTGAGCATCGGTGCCCTGGGAAAGAGGCACTGGCTGTCCACTCTATCTATTCCTCTCAATATCTTGTACACCTCTGTCATGTCTCCTCTCATCCTCCTCCTCTTCAATGAGAACAGCCCCAGCTCCTTTAGTCTCTCCTCATAATGCATACTATCTAAACCAGGCAGCATCCCGGTAAATATCCTCTGCACCCTTTCCAACACTTCTACATCCTTCCGATAATGAGGCGACCAGAAATGGACACAATAATCCAAGTGTGCTCAACCCAGAGTTTGTAGAGCTGCATCATTACCTCACGGCTCTTAAACTCGCTCCCACGGCTTATGAAAGCTAACATCCCATAAGCTTTCTTAACTCCCCAATCCCCCTGTGATGCAACTTTCAGGGATCTGTGGATATGAACCCCCAGCTCCCTCTGCTCCTCCACACTGCCCAGAATCCTGCCATTAACTTTGTACTCCGCCTTGGAGTTTGTCCTTCCAAAGTGTACCACCTCACACTTCTCTGGATGAACTCCATCTGCCACTTGTCAGCCCAGCTCTGCATCCTATCAATATCCCTCTGTAAGCTCAACAGCCCTCCACACTATCCACAACACCGCCGATCTTTGTGTCATCTGCAAACTTGCTAACCCAGCCTTCCACCCCCTCATCTAAGTCATTAATAAATATCACAAAAAGTAGAGGTCCCAGAACCGATCCCTGTGGGACACCACTAGTCACAGTTGTGTGATTGGCTAAGTTTGTGGCAACTCAGCCAATAAAAGGAAGGTGTGGTAGAGCAGAGTGGCCATTGGGAGTGGGCCAGAGTAGGAGTGGGAATCGGAGGCTTTGGCTCGAGAGGCTTCAGTGAGGAGGCACAGGTGAGTAGCAGGTGAGGTTTGTTTATAGTAGTTAAATAAAAAGACATCAAATTATAACTAATTAAGTAAAGTAGGGAAGCAGGATCAGGTGATGTGTTGTAGCTGCATGATGTGGGAGCTGCTGGAGCCCACTGTGGTTCCTGGTGACCACATCTGCAGCAAGTGTTGGTTGCTTGAGGAACTTGGGCTCAAAGTTGATGACCTGGAATCTGAGCTTCAAACACTGCGGAGAGTTACCTGGATGCTGTGTTTCAGGAGGCAGTCACACCCATTAGATTCAAATTCGGTCTGTGGTCAAGGACAGGAGGGTGTGACTGCGAGTGAGGCAGGTAGGGGAATCCAAGGGGTAGCGCTGGAGGAGCCTCAGCCCTTGAGCTTGTCCAACAGGTCTGAGATTCTTGCTCCCTGTGCGGATGAGAGTGGGGGCTGTAGGAAGGATGAGCAACTGAACCGCAGGGAGCCATTTAACAGGGGACAGAGAAGAGAACTGTAGTCGTGATTGGGGATAGTATAGACAGGGGAATAGACACATTTCTCTGTTGCAAGGATCGAGAGACCCAAAGGCTGTGTTGCCTGGCCGGTGCCTGGGTTCAGGACATCTTAGAGGAATTTGGAATGGGAGGGGAAGGATCCAATTGTCATGGTCCATGTGGGTACCAATGACATAGAACATGGAAAGAGGGAGAGCTGAGGGAATTTGAGCAGCGAGGGACTAAAGTAAAAAGCAGAACCAAGAAGGTAATAATCTCTGGATTGCTACCTGAGCCACGTGCAAATTGGCACAGGGTCAATAAGATCAGAGAGTTAAATGTGTGGATCAAAGATTGGTGTGGGAGAAGTGGGTTTGAATTCGTGGGACATTGGCACCAGTATTGGGGAAGGAGGGAGCTGTTCCGATGGGACAGGCTCCACCTAAACCACGCTGGGACCAGGGTCCTGGCGAATCACATAACTAGGGCTGTGGATAGGGCTTTAAACTAAATAGTAGGGGGGTGGGTTCAACAGATCGGAAAGTATGGATAAAGTAAAAGGGAAGGAGAGGTTACTGACATCTCCAGAATAAAGAATAAGACAGAAAGTTTAGAAAGGGATAAGAATTAACTTCAGGCAACATGGAGACAAATTGGGAGAAGGGGTGGTGAATACAGGACTGACGGTGTTATATTTGAATGCATGTTGTACATGAAATAAGGTAGATGAGCTCACAGCGCAGTTAGAGGTTGGCAGGGATGACGTTGTGGGAATCACAGAGTCGTGGTTGAAAGAAGATCTCAGCTGGGCTAAACATCCAGGGATACACATCCTATCGAAAAGACAGGCAGCTGGGCAGAGGGGGTGGGGTGGCTCTGTTGGTAAAAAATGAAATCAAATCCTTAGCAACAAGTGACATAGGATCAGAAGATGTAGAGTCCTTGTGGGTAGAGTTAAGAAACTGCAAGGGTAAGAAAACCCTGATAGGAATTATACACAGGCCTCTGAATCGTAGCCAGGATGTGGGGTACAACTTTTAACAGGCAATAGAAAAGGCATGTAAAAAGGGCAATGTTACGGTGGTCATGGGGAATATCAATATGAAGCTAGATTGGAAAAGTCAGGTTGATACTGGATCCCGAGAGAAGGTATTTGTAGAATGTCTACGAGATGGTTTCTTTGAGCAGCTTGTGGTTGAACCCACTAGGAAAAAGGCAATTCTGGATGTGGTGTTGTGCAATGAATCAGATTTGATTAGGGAGCTTGAGGTAAAGGAACCCTTAGGAGGCAGTGACCATAATATGATAGAATTCACCCTGCAGTTTGAGAGGGAGAAGCTAAAATCGGATGTATCGGTATTACAGTTGATTAAAGGTAACTACAGAGGCATGAGAGAGGATCTGGCCGAAGTTCATTGGAAGGGGACCCTAGCGGGGATGATGGTAGAACAGCAATGGTAGGAGTTTCTGGGAGTAATTCGGAAGACATAGGATCAGTTCATCCCAAAGAAGAAGCAGCATTCTAAAGGAAGGATGAAGCAACTGTGGCTGACAAGGGAAGTCAAAGACAGCATAAAAGCAAAAGAGAGGGAACGCAATATTGCAAAAATTAGTGGGAAGCAAGAGGACTGGGAAGCTTTTAAAAACCAACAGAAGGCAACTAAAAAAGCAATAAGGGGAGAAAAGATGAAATATGAAGGTAAGCTAGCCAATAATATAAAAGAGGATACCAGAAGTGTTTTCAGATATATAAAGAGTAAAAGAGAGGCGAGAGTGGACATCGGACCACTGGAAAATGATGCTGGAGAGTTAGTAATAGGGAACAAAGAAATGGCGGGCAAACTGAATAGGTATTTTGTGTCAGTCTTCACTGTGGAAGACCCAGCAACATGCCAGAAATTCAAGATCGTCAGGGGGTGGAAGTGAGTGTCGTTGCTATTACTGAGGAGAAGGTGCTTAGGAAGCTGAAAGGTCGTAATATGGATAAGTCAGCTGGACCGGATGGACTACACGCCAGGGTTCTGAAAGAGGTATCTGAAGAGATTGTGGAGGCATTAGTAGTGATCTTTCAAGAATCACTAGAGTCAGGAATGGTTCTGGAGGACTGGAAAATCACAAATGTCACTCCATTCGTTAAGGAGAGAGGCAGGGAGGCAAAAGACAGTTAGCCCGACTTCAGTAGTTAGTAAGATGTTAGAGTCTATTATTAAGGATGAGGTTTCGGGGTACTTGGAAGCTCATGAAAAAATAGGACGAAGTCAGCATGGCTTCCTTAAGGGGAGATCTTGCCTGACAAATCTGTTGGAATTCTTTGAGGAAGCCACAGGCAGGATATACAAAGGAGAGTCAGTGGATGTTGTTTACTTGGATTTTCAGAAGGCCTTTGACAAGGTGCCGCACATGAGGTTGCTAAACATATGGGAGCCCGTGGTATTACAGGAACAGCATGGATAGAAGATTGGCTGACTGGCAGAAGGCAAAGGTGGGAATAAAAGGGGCCTTTTCTGGTTGGCTGCCGGTGACTAGTGGTGTTCCCCAGGGGTCGGTGTTGGGTCTGCTACTTTTCACATTATATGTTGATGATCTGGGTGACAGAATTGATGGCTTTGTGGCCAAGTTTGCGGATGATACAAAGATAGGTGGAGGGGCAGGTAGTGTTGAGGAAGCAGGGAGTCTGCAGAAGGACTTGGACAGGTTGGGAGAATGGGCAGAGAAGTGGCAGATGGAACACAGCGTAGGGAAGTGTACGGTCATGCACTTTGGTAGAAGGAATAAAGGCGTAGACTATTTTCTAAGTGGGGAGAGAACTCAGAAATCGGAGATGCAAAAGGACTTGGGAGTCCTAGTGCAGGATTCCCTGAAGGTTAACCATAGAACCATAGAACCATACAGCACAAAACAGGCCCTTCGGCCCACCGTGTCGTGCCGTCCATCAGACCACCCTCACACTACCTAACCCCTTCCTCCCGCATATCCCTCTATCTCACGTTCCTCCATATGCCTATCCAACAAGCTCTTGAACCTGTTCAATGTATCTGCCTCCACCACCACCCCAGGCAGTGCATTCCATGCACCAACCACTCTTTGGGTGAAAAACCTCCCTCTGACATCTCCCCTGAACCTCCCACCCATAATCTTAAAGCCATGACCTCTCATCTTGAGCATTGGTGCCCTGGGAAGGAGGCGCTGACTGTCTACTCTATCTATTCCTCTCAATATTTTATATACCTCTATCATGTCTCCTCTCATCCTCCTCCTTTCCAGTGAAGAAAGCCCTAGCACCTTAAGCCTCTCCTCATATTCAATACTCTCCAATCCAGGCAGCATCCTGGTAAATCTCCTCTGCACCCTCTCCAACGCCTCCACATCCTTCCTATAATGAGGGGACCAGAACTGAACACAGTACTCTAAGTGTGGCCTAACTAGAGTTTTGTAAAGCTGCATCATAACCTCGCGGCTCTTAAACTCAATCCCGCGACTTATGAAAGCCAACATCCCATTGGCCTTCTTAACTGCTCTTTCCACCTGTGAGGCAACTTTCAACGAACTGTGAATATGAACCCCCAGATCCCTCTGCTCCTCCACACTGCCAAGTACCTTGCCGTTTACCCTGTACTCTGCCCTGGAGTTTGTCCTTCCAAAGTGTACCACCTCACATTCTCCGGATTGAACTCCATCTGCCACTTGTCAGCCCAGCTCTGCATCCTATCAATATCCCTCTGTAAGCTCCGACAGCCCTCCACACTATCCACAACACCGCTTATCTTAGTGTCATCTGCAAACTTACTGACCCAGCCCTCCACCCCCTCATCTAAGTCATCTAGAAATATCACAAAAAGTAGAGGTCCCAGAACTGATCCCTGCGGGACACCACTAGTCACTGCCCTCCAATCCGAGGGCACTCCTTCCACCACAACCCTCTGCTTTCTACATGCAAGCCAATTCCTAATCCACACAGCCAAGCTTCCTTGGATCCCTTGGCCTCTGACCTTCTGAAGAAGCCTACCATGAGGAACCTTATCAAACGCTTTACTAAAATCCATGTAAACCACATCCACCACACTGCCCTCATCAATCTTCCTGGTCACCTCCTCAAAGAACTCTATCAGGCTTGTGAGGCAAGATCTTCCCTTCACAAAGCCATGCTGGCTGTCCCTAATCAGTCCATGATTCTCAAGGTGTTCATAAATCCTATCCCTTAGAATCCTTTCTAACAGCTTACCCACCACAGACGTGAGACTCACCGGTCTATAATTCCCTGGCCTATCCCTATTACCTTTTTTGAACAAGGGGACCACATTCGCAACCCTCCAATCCTCCGGCACCACCCCTGTAGACAACAAGGACTCAAAGATCCTTACCAGCGGTTCAGCAATCTCCTCCCTAGCCTCTCGAAGCAGCCTGGGGAAAATCCCGTCAGGCCCCGGAGATTTATCCGTCTTAATATTATTTAACAACTTCAACACATCCTCTCTCTTGATATCAACAACCTCGAGAACATTACCCTACCAGCACTCCCTTCCGCATCATCAAGACCCCTCTCCCTGGTGAATACCGAAGAGAAGTACTCATTGAGAATTTCTCCCACTTCTGCCGCTTCCAGGCAAATTCTCCCACCTTTGTCCTTAATCGGACCTACCTTCACCCTAGCCATCCTCCTACCCTTCACGTACTTGAAAAAGGCCTTGGGATTTTCCTTAACCCTACTAGCCAACGCCTTTTCATGCCCCCTTCTAGCTCTCCTCAGCCCTTTCTTAAGTTCCTTCCTCGCTACCCTATATTCCTCACGGGCCCTGTCTGAACCTTGCTGCTTATACCTCACGTATGCTACCTTCTTCTCCCTAACAAGTCGTTCCACCTCTCTCGTCACCCACGGCTCCTTCACCCTGCCATTCCTTCACTGCCTCACCGGGACATATTTATCCCTAACATCCTGTATAAGATCCCTGAATATCGACCACATCCCCATGGTACATTTTCCTTCAAAAAGGACATCCCAATTTACACCCCCAAGTTCTCTCCTTATAGCCTCGTAGTTAGCCCTTCCCCAATTAAAAATCCTCTTGTCCTCTCTCCACCTGTCCCTGTCCATGACAATTTAAAAGGTTATGGAGCAATGGTCACTTTCCCCCAAATGCTCACCCACCAATAGATCCTTCACCTGTCCCGGTTCATTTCCTAAAACTAGATCTAGCACAGCATTCCCTCTAGTCGGCCTGTCAACATACTGCGTCAGGAATCCCTCCTGGACACACTTAACAAATTCTGTCCCATCTAAACCTTTGGCACTAAGCAGGTTCCAGTCTATATTTGGGAAGTTGAAGTCTCCCATTATAACAACCCTGTTATTTCTGCTTCTCTCCAAACACTGCCTGCCAATCTGCTCCTCTATATCTCTACTGCTACCGGGGGGCCTATAGAATACTCCTAGTAGAGTAACTGCTCCTTTCTTGTTCCTTAATTCCACCCATACGGACTCTAGAGATGATCCTTCTACAACATCCATCCTTTCCACAGCCATAACAGTGTCCCTGACCAGTATCGCCACCCCTCCTCCTCTTCTCCCCTCTTCCCTATCCCTCTTAAAACACCGAAAACCAGGAATATTCAATATCCACTCCTCTCCTGACGTCAGCCACATCTCAGTAATAGCCACGATATCATAGTCCCCCATACTTATCCAAGCCCTCAGTTCATCCCCCTTATTCCTGACACTTCTTGCATTTAAGTAAACACACTTCAGTCCATCTACCTTACTACATTTATAGCCTGTATTCTGCTTCTCCTTCCCCAAAGCCTCTCTGCCTGTTTGATCTGACTTTTCCCCATTCCCTTCTTCCTCTGACCTACTCCTCCGGTTCCCTTCCCCCTCACAAACTAGTTTAAACCCTCCTGTAACACCCTAGCAAATCTCGCCACAAGGATATTGGCCCCTTCTGGTTCAGGTGTAACCCATCCTCTCTGTACAGGTCCCACCTTCCCGAGAAGAGATCCCAATGATCCAGAAATCTAAAACCCTCCCTCCTGCACCAACTTCTCAGCCACACATTTATCTGCCACCTCCTCCTATTCCTACCTTCACTATCACGTGGCACTGGCAGCATTCCCGAGATTGCTACCCTTGAGGTCCTGTTCCTCAATTTTCTGCCTAGCTCCCTGAACTCACTCTGCAGGACCTCATCCCCCTTCCTACCTATGTCGTTGGTGCCAATATGGATCACAACCTCTGGCTGCTCTGCCTCCCACTCAAGAATTCTGTGGACCCGATCAGTGACATCCCGGACCCTGGCACCTGGGAAGGCAACATACCATCCGGGATTCTCGCTCATGCCCACAGAACCTCCTGTCTGTTTCCCTGACTATCGAGTCCCCTATCACTACCGCATGTCTCTTTCCCACCCTTCCCTTCTGAGCAGCAGTACCAGTCCCAGTGCCAGAGACCAGGTAACTGCAGCTAGGCCCCTACAGGTCATCCCGCTCAATAGCTTCCAAGGCAGAAAACTTGTTACTGAGGGGAACCAGCCTCTGGGGCTCTCTGTCCTGTCTGCCTGCCTGACTTCTTCTTCCTCTTCCCTCCCCTGACCGTCACCATTCTATCTGCCTCCTGAACCTCAGATGTACCTACCCTAAGGGGGGTTACTGTCACCTGATGCACCGTGTCTACATAACTCTCTCCCTCCCTTATGCTGCGCAGTGTTTGTAGCTGTGACTCCAGCTCATCAACTCTGAGCCGAAGTTCGTCCAGCCTCAAGCACTTACTGCAGATGTGGCCATCTTGGACCGCAGCAAGGTCCACGAGTTCCCACATCAAACAGCTGCAGCACACCACCATGTCCTCCATCTGACTACCTTTTTTTTTCCCTAGTTAGTCCCACCTACAAATCTATAATGACCAAAATCTAAACCTTGCCTTTACCTACTTACCAGCTACTTACCCTCCTTGCCCCTTCGCGCCGAAGCCCCTTGAGCCAAAGCCAGAACATTCTGCTGCCACTCACTCCGCTGCCCGCTCCGACGCTGCCCGCTCTCTAGGCTGTTGGCTTTTTAAGCTGCCCGCGCCGCGCCTGCACAGTCCAGCCCCCACTCGACTACTTAAAAACTTACTAAAAAATCTAAACCTTACACTAAAAACCCTAACAAAAAACTAACCCCTTACACCCAAAAAACCCTAATAAAAGTGATAAACAGAGAAAACACTTAGCTGCTCCGAAGTCCTCCGAACCGAAGCCCGAGTCCTCCGAAGTTTTTTTCTCTCTCCTTTTTAAGCTGCCCGCTTACAGGTTGAGTCGGTAGTAAGGAAGGCAAATGTAATGTCAGCATTCATTTCGAGAGGACTAGAATATAAAAGCAAGGTTGTAATACTGAGACTTTATAAGGTGTTGGTGAGACCACGTTTGGAGTATTGTGAGCAGTTTTGGGCCCCATATCTAAGGAAGGATGTGCTGGCATTGGAGAGGGTCCAGAGGAGGTTTATGAGAATTATCCTGGGAATGAAAGGGTTAATGCATGAGGAGCGTTTGATGGCTCTGAGCCTGTACTCGCTGGAGTTTAGGGTGAGGGGGGATCTCATTGAAACCTACCGGATACTGAAAGGCCTGGATAGAGTGGACGTGGAGAGGATGTTTCCTTCAGCGGGAGAGTCCAGGATCTGAAGGCACAGCCTCAGAATAGAAGGACGTCCTTTTAGAACAGAGATGAGGAGGAATTTCTTCAGCCAGAGGGTGGTGAATCTGTGGAATTCATTGCCACAGACGGCTGTGGAGGCCAGTCATTGTGTGTATTTAAAGCGAAGGGTGATAGGTTCTTGATTAGTAAGGGTGTCAAAGGTACAGGGGGAAGCCAGTACATTGAGGTAGCGCAAGGGAAAAGAAATACAGAATGCAGAATAAAGTGTTACAGTTACAGAGAAAGTGCAGTGCAGGCAGACAATAAGGTTGCAAGGGCCATGAAGAGGCAAATCGTGAGGTCAAGAGTCCATTTTATCGTACTAGGGAACCGCTCGATAGTCTTAAGCAGTGGGATAGAAGCTGTCCCTTGAGCCTGGTGGTACGTGCTTTCAGGCTTTTGTATCTTCTGCCTGATGGGAGGGGGGAGGAGAGAGAATGTCCCGGGTGGTGGGTGGGGTCTTTGATTATGTTGGCTGCTTTCCCGAAGCAGCGGAGAAGTGTAGACAAGAGTCCGTGGAGGGAGGCTGGTTTCTGTGATGGACTGGGCTGTGTCCACAACTCTCCATCCCTAATCGCTCATTATCCAACTTATCAACACTAGGATGATTGCAACCCTGCCTTAAAACCTAATAAGAAATATTGAGCAATTTCTAGGCCCTTCTAAGGAATGAAAGGAGTTACTGAAAACACCCTCTCTCTTTTCAGCTCCCTTGTCTGTGGTGAGAGCAAAGATCCAACCAAACTCTGGTGACCCTTCCTCAGATGAACGAAGATCCCAACCAACTGGAGGTGAACACTGAAGCTGAGTGGAACCAGCCCGAGGTGGAGGACAGCTCCTGTGATTGGTGGCCAGGAATCATCACCGTTCCAGAACCTTCTACCACGTAAAGTACAAGCCTGGTGGAGAAATCCCGAAATAGTGCATCACCTGATCCATCCCAGTGATTCCATGGGAATCCTGACATGAGGAATACTGGGATAACAATGTGAAAATCATGAAGCAATGAATCTCTCTGGAAAGGTCGGTGTGAGCCACGGACTTGGGCATTAGACTCTCGGGGGGCTTTGCACGTCTGGAATGAGCTCCCCTTTGTATTTCCAAACCTTCCAATCCGCTGGGACGGACATGCCAAGGAATCAGTGAAGGCTCCAACTCCCAGCGCACCTATTGGCTCTCATGAATCTCAAACCATAACACGCCCAATGTTCCTCCAAACTGGCAGGGACCCTCCCCTCCAAACTGAGGGACCCCATCCCTCCCTGTCTTCCCTCCAAACTGAGGGACTCCAATCCCTCCCTGTCTCCCCTCCAAACCGAGGGACCTGTGAAACAGAGGGATTTCCTCCGCTCTCCCTGTGCTGTTTGGTCCCTCCAAGCCACCTTCCTGCTATCAGTCTCCCTCAAAATGAGAGACTTTCCCTCCCATGTACAAAAACAACGCTGGAAACACTCAGCAGGTCAGGTTCAGACCTGAAACGTTAACTCTGTGCCTCTCTCCACAGGTGCTGCCCGACCTACTGAGTGTTTCCAGTATTTTCTATTTTTGTTTCAGATTCTGTGGCTTTCTTTTGATTTTCATTGAAGCTTCTCCTCTCTCCGTCTCTTCTCAAACTGAGAGGTTCCTCCACTCCCTCACTCCCTCCAAACGGAGGGTCCTCTCCTCTCCCTCACACTCCAGATTCCTTCACTCCTATATTCTGTTGTGTTCTCAGTGCAGTTGCCCCGACAGTCTACCCCTCTACTCCCTCTCTTCCAGCCATGCACTGTAGTGGTTTGGACTTTCATTGACATTCCTCAGTCATAAGCTCACAATCATCCTTTGGTTTTAAGATCCAGGAAGTCTAACCGTGGCCTGAAATGCTCGTCTTATATTAAGATATGCATAGCTAAAACCAGGACGGTTTTAGAGTGTATGATTAGAAAGGGAGACAGCGTGCTGTCAAGGCTTTGGGACTTTTGTGAACTGAATGGGAAAGGATGAATCTATTTGGGACCAGTTAACAGTTTAGATAGTAACTTTTCAGAGCCTTCAACTGTGCATTTCTTATCAGAAGGATCTCACCCTGGTTCTAATCTGGAGCAAAACATTTTCAGGGTAATATTATCCAGATAAAAACTAGGTTAAAGTGTTAGAGTTTGTATAATATTGCAATATTTGAATTTATTCCAGCCAATTACATTCACCTTATAGGTAGATATTTTGCACAAAATGAACTTATATAAAGGAACTATTTTTCTCTATATTTTCTTTTAAGCAAATATTGTAAATATTTGTGAATGTTATTTTGGTTACTTGATAACTTTCAGTATTTCACTCCCTGGTGTCAGTGTCGTAGATGTTTGGGTCTAAGTGTGTGGCGGTTTGTATCTGCTGAAAGGAGATTTCCCCCTTTCCCTCCCTCCCCAGATACAGTGCAGCGTTTAAACCAGGATCTCACGTGGTTGAGATGCTGAGGATGGCAGGCAGGACCCGGAGTTGGGAACACAACCAGACAACCAGTTCAGGGGATCAGAAATCAGGTTTATTATCACAGACTTGTACGACATGAAATTCATTGTTTTACGGCAGCAGTACAGTGCAAAGACATAAAATTACTATAAATTACAAAACTAAATAAATAGTGCAAAAAACAAGGAATAACAAGGTAGTATTCAAGGGTTCATGGACCGTTCAGAAATCTGATGGCAGAGGGGAAGAAGCTGTTCCTGAATCATTGAGTGTGGATCTTCAGGCTCCTGTACCCTCCTCCCCGATGGTAGTAACGAGAAGAGGGCATGTCCCAGGTGGTGAGGGTCCTTAGTTGATGGATGCCGCCTTCTTGAGGTACCGCCTCTTGAAGATGTCCTCAATGGTGGGGAGGGTTGTGCCCGTGATGGAGCTGGCTGAGTCTACAACCCTCTGCAGCCCCTTGCAATCCTGTGCATTGAAGGTGTCCTCTTGAAGAACTTTGAAAATCAAAGTCCAGTCGTAGCTTCCTGGAGGCAGCTGCTCGTTGTGGGATGTTTAGACTGAATAGCAGGGATGGATTTCTTGAGGAAATCTGCTTGAAGGACACTCCCCCTTCCCTCCCTCCCCACACAGAATGAAGTGACACAGTGAAGGCTGAACACAGGAGGGGGATAGGAGGAGGAGGACGTGGAGATGGGTGGAGGTGCAGAGAGTGGGAGGAGAGTAGAGACTCTAGGATGGAGAAGAGGCCCAAATGGCCAACTTCTGTGCTCCATCTGCAGACCCTCTTCATATTTAACAAGGAATGTTCATGAGTTTGGAAGTGGCAGGGATAGTCAAAGAAATCTGGAACAATCTCCCCTAAAACACTGTAGTGGCTGGGGTGGGTGGTCAGCTGAAGCAGTGAATCAACAATCAGTCTGCTGGAGGATTCAGCGGGTCCGAGCAGCATCTGTGGGGGAAAGGAACTGTCGATGTTTCGGGTCGAAACCCTGTACCAGGACTCAAAACTCACCGAGTTCCTCCAGCAGATTGTTTGTTGCTCCAGATTGCAGCGTCTGCGGTCTCCTGTGCCTCAACTGAAAAGTGAGATCTGGAAAGTTTGTTAGTTGCGGGCACTGGGGTAATGAACCGAGGGGAGTAGGGTGGGTAATATACGTAACAGCCACAATCTCAGTGATTGGCAAAGGGACCTCATCCAGTTCCTGTGCTTCTATATTTGTGTACATGTGCCATGAGCTCGGTGGAGTCTCTCTAGTGTTATGTCACAGTAGTTTTCTTCCAGCCAAGAGACCACGCCCTCACCTGATTACTCTAGGATGAGTCATCTAGTCATACAGCACAGAATTAGACCCTTAGGCACACCATATCCATGCTGACCACCAAATACCCCACTATGCTAAAACAATTTACCAGCACTTAGCCTTCTTTGCTTTGGTGATTCAAGCACTCGTCCAGATACTGAACTTTTGAGAGAGTCTCTGCCTCCACCACCCCCTCAGTGTGTTCCAGATTCCGACCACTACCTTCCCCCCCCCCCCCCCCCCCCCGGGTGAAACAAATCCTTCCTCACACCCCCTCCAGACCTCTTCCTCTTTACCCAGGAGTTCTATTCCAGGGTGAAAGGTCACTGTATTTCTCCTTACTAGAACAGCTGCATTCATATAGTGCCTTTAACATAGTAAAAGGTCCCAGGATGGGATTATCAGACAAAACCAAATGGCAGAGCCCATAAAGAGATCTTGGAAGAGGTCAGCAAAGATTATTGAAAGGGGTAGGATTTAAAGAGTGTTTAAAAATGGAGAGAGAGTTTGGTAAGGCAGAGAGAAACTCCAAAGCTTAGCACCTGAGGAGAGCCACCAGTTGTGGATCAGTCATATTTGGGAATGACCAAGGGACTAGAACTAGAAATATGCACTGTAATTTGGAACTCCATGGTTGTCCGAAGGCCACCCTGGGTGTATTCCTGGAGGTCTTAACACATGACCTCCTTTTGCAATAGCCCCATTCCAAACGTGCCATTGGTCAGTCCTCAGCTCCTGGTGTCTCCCTACAGCTGATAGGAAAAGCAATCAAATTCTTTGTTATCTAATGAGATTAATCCTGGCAGATTGTGAGACAGCATCCCTTTCCCCATCCCTTGTATTTCTTTGGTGCTGAAGGGGGATGAACTGAGCACAGGTCTCAGCACTGTTCCTATAGCTTCCCTGGAGACTGCAGATGCTGGAATCTGAGCAATAAACTATCTGCCGGAAGAACTCAGCGGGTGGGCACGAGTCCTGATGCGGGGTTTTTGACCCCAAAACGTTTCCCCCAACAGATGCTGTGTAACCCTTTGAGCTCCTCCAGCAGATTGTTGGTTGCTGCCTATAATCTGTCTCCCTGCTTGTTTGCTCTGGTGATTAATCTGGTGTTAATTTCTAGAGAGTCCAGAACTGTCCTGGAAGTAACCCCTAATGGAAAATCCCTGTCACTGAGTGTGTATGGGTCTGCTCTGGAGGTATAGTAACTGCACAATTTTAACTTTTCATGCAAAGGAATAATGAACCTTAACTGGAGTACAGCCAAGGCAAATTGTGTTATGATTGGCTGCAGGGAGTGGGTGCGGAACCTGTCCGACAAGGTCCAAGAGGCTTTTTGTTTTACTCTCTCTCCTCATCTGTCTCCACCTAGCACCCAAAGCTGCTGTGTCCCAACTCCCCCCACCCTCCCTCACCTGAAACCATCTGCCCCTCATCCCTGGTTCCACCAGCCCCTGTCTCACCCCTCCCCCTCGCCTCCTTATACTGGCTATCTCCCCCCTAGGCTCTCAGTCCTGAGGCAGGGTCTCGGCCAAAACGTCGACCATCCTTTTGCCTCCATACATGCTGTTTGACCTGCCAAGTTCCTCTAGCAGTTTGGTTTTTTTCTGCTCCAGATTCCAGCCTCTGCAGTCCCTTCTGTGTCTGCCCTGCAGGTACGTTGGGTTCTAAGTCAGACCAGGCCAGCAGGTTCTGCAGGTAAGATAAGATAAGATAAGATCTTTATTAGTCACATGTACATCGAAACACACAGTGAAATGCATCTTTTGCGTAGTGATTTTGGGGGCAGCCCGCAAGTGTCGCCACACTTCCAGCACTGACACAGCATGCCCACAACTTCCTAACCCGTACGCCTTTGGAATGTGGGAGGAAACCGGAGCACCCGGAGGAAACCCACGCAGACACGGGGAGAACGTACAAACTCCTTACAGACAGCGGCGGATTTGAACCCGGGTCGCTGGCGCTGTAGAGTGTTATGCTAACCACTATGCTACCGTGCCTGCCACAGTGCAGGGACATCATGGGATAACTTCACCTCCCCATCTCCTACTCACGCACACATCCTGATTTGGACATGGAGTGTTGTTTGTTTATATTAGAACATAAAGAAGAGAAGCAAGAGAAACAGGATAAGGGTAATCAGCCCCTCAAGTCTGCTCAGTAAGACCACAACTGATGCAATCTTGGCCTCAACCTCAATGTTACATCAATCCTAAAGAAGGGTCTCGACCCAAAACGTCGACTGTCCATTTCCCTCCACAGATGCTGCCTGACCCGCTGAGTTCCTCCAGCATTTTGTGTGTTGCTCCAGATTTCCAACATCTGCAGCCTCTTGTGTCTCCATTTTGCTGCTCCACTGTGAAGCCTCCTCGAGGTATGCCTACCCTGAAGAAGTTTTCCTCCTTTCTTTGACGGGAGTTCTGTGAGGCCCTCCCTCACTGCTCCCCCTCTGTGATCTCTACTGCTCTCTGGCTCTTTGACTATGTGGTCACCCAGACTGGCTACCACAGCTATGTGTCCTTCCTGGGCACTTGTTTCTGCTGCCAGCTTGTGCCAAGTGGTTTACCTTATTACTCAGACCAGTGGTAAAAATTCTCAGTGTGACACCATCGTAAGAATATCATCACCTTAAAGACTTTGAATGGGCAACCACTTGGTCAGACAATAAATACTGCTCTTGATATCAACGTCCATTTATGAACATTTAGGAATTTATCAGAGCCATTTCTTTTCATCCATGTAAGATTATTCTTCCTATGGATGCCAAATGAATCACGTATGGTTCAAGTTTTGGGGATTAATCTTGGATAGATGTCGTCGCTTTGAGGTGAGAGTGGGAGGATTTGTAACTCTAAGGGTAGGACTGGGGAAGGTTTGAAAATCTGAGAGTCCAGTCTCACGTCACTCAAACACTCCGCTAGTCGTCGCTTAGGTTGAATTTGATGCCTGTCTCCAGATTGCCTGGCTGGAATTCCAAAGCCTCCCACCTACCTTTCCCTATCGTGACTAAAATCAGGACCAACATATTGCCCAGGATGTGTAATTGAGTGTGAGACTCAAGCATAAGCATTGACTGTGATTGGGAACCCAGATAAAATGACAGCATGCAATATGGGCCAAGAGTTACAGCTGATTTTGCTATGGCTGTCACGATGGTCATTAAAAATACATCAGTCCTGATGAAGGGTCTCAACCCCAAACGTCGACTGTCCATTTCCCTCCACAGATGCTGCCCGACCCGCTGAGTTCCTCCAGCATCTTGTGTGTGTTTTCCCACCCTTTCAAGGCTGACCCATTCGGCCCTTAACTACGACACCACATTATGAAGTTGCTTTGCGTTTGAATTCTCTCTGAATGGGTTAAGTGACAGTGTACGAATGAGAAGGTTTGCAAGGATTTTTAGTTAGTTTTACACAGATATTTTATCTCAATACTGGTACGACCAATATTTTCAAATCAGTTGTAACAGTGTTAATTTAGAATGTGTCTGTATACATTGTGTTAAGCGTGAGAAGTCTTTTGATATTTGCCCTGTTGGTCAGTAATGTACTGTTCATTTATCTCGTTAACAAAATAAACACATTATTTTCTAGCAATTTTCCTTATTCTCTTTTTCCTTTGAGTAATTGATCTTCAGAATCAACTCAGCATTTATCATTTGTGCATCTTAGAAAATTGAAATAGTGCATACACACCACGGGTGTCAGTAAAAAAAAATTGTCAAACTAAAAAAGGATTTGATTGCACTGGAGGGGATGCAGATGAGATTTACCAAGATGGAGCCACAAGAGATTGCAGATGCTGGAAGCTGGAGCAAAACACCAAACTCAGCGGGTCAGGCAGCATCTGTGGGAAGGAACAGAATTGTCGATGTTTCGGGTCAAGATTCACCAGGATGTTGCCTGGATGAAACATTTCAGTTATGGGTTGGATTTGTGTTCCTTGGAGCATTGGAGGCTGAGGGTGGCCTGGTTGAGGTGTGCAAAATTCCAAGGGCCATAGCATAGAGTGGATAGTGTGAAACTTTTTCCCATAATAAAGACATTTAAAAGCAGAGGACAGAGGTTTATGGTATTGGTATTGGTATATTATTGTCACTTGTACCAAGATACAGTGAAAACTTGTCTTGCATACCGATCGTACAGGTCAATTCATTACACAGTGCAGTTACATTGAGTGCATTGACTTAGTACAGGTAAAAACAATAACAGAGTACAGAGTAAAGTGTCACAGCTACAGGGAAGTGCATTGCAGGTAGACAATAAGGTGCAAGGTCATAACAAGGTAGATTGTGAGGTCAAGAGTCCATCTCGTCGTATAAGGGAACTGTTCAATAGTCTTATCACCGTGGGATAGAAGCTGTCCTTGAGCCTGGTGGTACGTGCCCTCAGGTTCCTGTATCTTCTGCCTGATGGGAGAGGAGAGAAGAGAGAATGTCCCGGGTGGGTGGGGTCTTTGATTATGCTGGCTGCTTCACCATGACACCAAGAGGTAAAGGCAGAGTCCAAGGAAGGGAGGCTGGTTTCGGTGATGTGCTGGGCTGTGTCCACAACTCTCTACAGTTTCTTGCGGTCCTGGGCGGAGCATTTGCCGTACCAAGCCATGATACATCCAGAGAGGATGCTTTCTATGGTGTATTGATAAAAGTTGGTGAGTGTCAAAGGGGAAATGCCAAACTTCTTTAGCCTCCTGAGGAAGTAGAGGCGCTGGTGAGCTTCCTTGGCCGTGGCATCTACGTGATTTGACCAGGACAGGCTATTGGTGATGTTCACTCCTAGGAACTTGAAGGTCTCAACCCTCTCGACCTCGGCATCATTGATATAGACAGGAGCATGTACACCGCCCCCTTTCCTGAAGTCAATGACCAGCTCTTTTGTTTTGCTGACATTGAGGAAAAGGTTGTTGTCATTACACCATATCACTAAGCTCCCTATCACCTTTCTGTACTCCGACTCATCGTTATTTGAGATACAGCCCACTACAGCGGTGTCACCTGCAAACTTGTAGATGGAGTTAGAGCCTCGCAGTCACGGAGCTAGAGGAGATCTGAGGGAAGAAACACACCCAGAAGATGGTTGGAATCTGGAATGCACTGCCTGGGAAGGTTGGGAAGCAGAGACTCTAACAACATTTAAAAAGTAACTTAAAGTAGATGAGCACTTGAATCACCAAATCACTGTAGGCTACAGGCCAAATGCTGGTATATGAGATTAGTATAGATGGGTACATGGTGGTCAGCATGGACACTATGAGTGGATGTGGAGAAGGTGTTTTCTCACCTGAGAGAATCTAGAATTTAGAGATCAACGTTTAAGAATAAGGGATCAAATATTTAATTCAAAATGAGTTTCTTTCTTTTTCTCTCAGAGAGTCGTGAACGTTTAGAACTCTCTTTCTCAATAAGGTACAAAGAGCTGAGCCATTATCTTACTGAATGGCAGAATAGGCCTGATAGGTCCAGGAAACATCTTCCTCCACGGGAACTGGAACGTTTCGAGAAGGTGGGACAATAAAAACCTGGCCTCGTGAAGAACGCCCACACCCAGAAACAAATACAGTTAAAATAAACCGGGATTCTTTCTGCCCACAGATGATGAGAGGTAATTGCGGGAAGCTATTCATCAAAATAAAGGCGGAGATAAGAATAGCCTTTCTCTGTCAGTAGACAAGCGGGTAGGTTTAGGTTGGATCCACCGGTCCCCTTCATTTGTCATTGAACACAAGCTGGTTGCGAGGAGCTTCATTGAATGACTGGCCGGAAATGGATGGGCACGTTGACGTGGATGTGACGTCACTGAGAATACGGTCCGGAGAAGGCATTGTCGGGCTGTGACGTCAGGTTGGGAGGGGGCGGGGTAACGCCGTGACGTAGAGGCGTCGCCGCCGGTGGCGGGAGAAAGTGACGCAACCCGGTGAGGGATCGTCGGGCGGCGGGGCCCGGACACGGAGCGGCGGCGATGTGGAGGGTGAAGGCGGCGCTGGGCAGAGGTGGGGGTCGGGGTCGGGGTCGGGGTCGGGGTGGGGGTCGGGGTCGGGGTGGGGGTCGGGGTCGGGGTGGGGGTGGGGGTGGGAGGGAGTCCGGGGGGAATGGGGAGGGGGAGGAGGGTCCGGGGTGGGAGGGATTGGAAGGGGGAGGGGGGGGACGGGGGAGGGATTGGAAGGGGGAGGGGGGGAGGGATTGGAAGGGGGAGGGGGGGAGGGATTGGAAGGGGGAGGGGGGGAGGGATTGGAAGGGGGAGGGGGGGAGGGATTGGAAGGGGGAGGGGGGAGGGATTGGAAGGGGGAGGGGGGAGGGATTGGAAGGGGGAGGGGGGACGGGGGAGGGATTGGAAGGGGGAGGGGGGGACGGGGGAGGGATTGGAAGGGGGAGGGATTGGAAGGGGGAGGGGGGGACGGGGGAGGGATTGGAAGGGGGAGGGGGGGACGGGGGAGGGATTGGAAGGGGGAGGGGGGGACGGGGGAGGGATTGGAAGGGGGAGGGGGGGGCGGGGGAGGGATTGGAAGGGGGAGGGGGGACGGGGGAGGGATTGGAAGGGGGAGGGGGGACGGGGGAGGGATTGGAAGGGGGAGGGGGGGGCGGGGGAGGGATTGGAAGGGGGAGGGGGGGACGGGGGAGGGATTGGAAGGGGGAGGGGGGGCGGGGGAGGGATTGGAAGGGGGAGGGGGGGACGGGGGAGGGATTGGAAGGGGGAGGGATTGGAAGGGGGAGGGGGGGACGGGGGAGGGATTGGAAGGGGGAGGGGGGGACGGGGGAGGGATTGGAAGGGGGAGGGGGGGACGGGGGAGGGATTGGAAGGGGGAGGGATTGGAAGGGGGAGGGGGGGACGGGGGAGGGATTGGAAGGGGGAGGGATTGGAAGGGGGAGGGGGGGACGGGGGAGGGATTGGAAGGGGGAGGGATTGGAAGGGGGAGGGGGGGACGGGGGAGGGATTGGAAGGGGGAGGGGGGGACGGGGGAGGGATTGGAAGGGGGAGGGGGGGACGGGGGAGGGATTGGAAGGGGGAGGGGGGGACGGGGGAGGGATTGGAAGGGGGAGGGGGGGACGGGGGAGGGATTGGAAGGGGAGGGGGGGACGGGGGAGGGATTGGAAGGGGGAGGGATTGGAAGGGGGAGGGGGGGACGGGGGAGGGATTGGAAGGGGGAGGGGGGGACGGGGAGGGATTGGAAGGGGGAGGGGGGGAGGGGGAGGGATTGGAAGGGGGAGGGGGAGGGATTGGAAGGGGGAGGGGGGGACAGGGGAGGGATTGGAAGGGGGAGGGGGGACGGGGGAGGGATTGGAAGGGGGAGGGGGGGACAGGGGAGGGATGGAAGGGGAGGATTGGAAGGGGGAGGGGGGGACGGGTGAGGGATTGGAAGGGGGAGGGGGGGGACGGGGGAGGGATTGGAAGGGGGAGGGGGGGACGGGGGAGGGATTGGAAGGGGGGGGGACGGGGGAGGGATTGGAAGGGGGAGGGGGGACGGGGAGGGATTGGAAGGGGGAGGGGGGGACGGGGGAGGGATTGGAAGGGGGAGGGGGGACGGGGGAGGGATTGGAAGGGGGAGGGGGGACGGGGGAGGGATTGGAAGGGGGAGGGGGGGACGGGGGAGGGATTGGAAGGGGGAGGGGGGGACGGGGGAGGGATTGGAAGGGGGGGGGACGGGGGAGGGATTGGAAGGGGGAGGGGGGGACGGGGAGGGATTGGAAGGGGGAGGGGGGACGGGGGGAGGGATTGGAAGGGGGAGGGGGGACGGGGGAGGGATTGGAAGGGGGAGGGGGGACGGGGGAGGGATTGGAAGGGGGAGGGGGGACGGGGGAGGGATTGGAAGGGGGAGGGGGGGGACGGGGGAGGGATTGGAAGGGGGAGGGGGGGGACGGGGGAGGGATTGGGAGGGGGGGACGGGGGAGGGATTGGAAGGGGGAGGGGGGGACGGGGGAGGGATTGGAAGGGGGAGGGGGGAGGGATTGGAAGGGGGAGGGGGGGAGGGATTGGAAGGGGGAGGGGGGGGAGGGATTGGAAGGGGGAGGGGGGAGGGATTGGAAGGGGGAGGGGGGGACGGGGAGGGATTGGAAGGGGGAGGGGGGACGGGGGAGGGATTGGAAGGGGGAGGGGGGACGGGGGAGGGATTGGAAGGGGGAGGGGGGGGACGGGGGAGGGATTGGAAGGGGGAGGGGGGGGACGGGGGAGGGATTGGAAGGGGGAGGGGGGGACGGGAGGGATGGAAGGGGGAGGGATTGGAAGGGGGAGGGGGGAGGGGGAGGGATTGGAAGGGGGAGGGGGGGACGGGGGAGGGATTGGAAGGGGGAGGGGGGGACGGGGGAGGGATTGGAAGGGGGAGGGGGGGACGGGGGAGGGATTGGAAGGGGGAGGGGGGGACGGGGGAGGGATTGGAAGGGGGAGGGGGGACGGGGAGGGATTGGAAGGGGGAGGGGGGGGGATTGGAAGGGGGGGACGGGACGGGGGAGGGATTGGAAGGGGGAGGGGGGGGACGGGGAGGGATTGGAAGGGGGAGGGGGGGGACGGGGGAGGGATTGGAAGGGGAGGGGGGGACGGGGGAGGGATTGGAAGGGGGAGGGGGGGGACGGGGGAGGGATTGAAAGGGGGAGGGGGGGGACGGGGGAGGGGGGGGACGGGGGAGGGATTGGAAGGGGCGAGGGGGGGACGGGGGAGGATTGGAAGGGGGAGGGGGGCCGGGGGAGGGATTGGGAGGGGGGGAGGGGGAGGGATGGGGAAGGGGGAGGGATTGGGAGGGGGAAGGGGGAGGGGAGGGATTGGGAGGGGGGAGGGGGAGGGATTGGGAGGGGGGAGGGGGGAGGGGGAGGGATTGGAAGGGGGGAGGGGGGACGGGAGGGATTGGAAGGGGGAGGGGGGACGGGGAGGGATTGGAAGGGGAGGGGGGACGGGGGAGTGATTGGAAGGGGGAAGGGGAGGGGGGACGGGGGATGGATTGGAAGGGGGGAGGGGGAGGGATTGGAAGGGGGAGGGGGGAGGGGGAGGGATTGGAAGGGGGAGGGGGGACGGGAGGGATTGGAAGGGGGAGGGGGGACGGGAGGGATTGGAAAGGGGAGGGGGGACGGGGGAGGGATTGGAAGGGGGGAAGGGGAGGGGGGACGGGGGATGGATTGGAAGGGGGAGGGGGGAGGGATTGGAAGGGGAAGGGGGAGGGGGGACGGGAGGGATTGGAAGGGGGAGGGGGGACGGGGAGGGATTGGAAGGGGGAAGGGGAGGGGGGACGGGGGAGGGATGTAAGGGGGAGGCGGGACGGGGAGGGGGGACGGGGGATGGGGACGGGGAGGGATTGGAAGGGGGGGGGACGGGGGAGGGATTGGAAGGGGGAGGGGGGACGGGGAGGGGGACAGGGGAGGGGGGGAGGGGGAACGGGGAGGGATTGGAAGGGGGAGGGGGGACGGGGTGAGGGGGACTGGGAGGGATTGGAAGGGGGAGGGGGGACGGGGGAGGGATTGGAAGGGGGAGGGGGGACGGGGGAGGGATTGGAAGGGGGAGGGGGGACGGGGGAGGGATTGGAAGGGGGAGGGGGGACGGGGGAGGGATTGGAAGGGGGAAGGGGACAGGGGAGGGGGGACGGGGAGGGATTGGAAGGGGGAGGCGGACAGGGGAGGGGGGACGGGGAGGGATTGGAAGGGGGAGGGGGGACGGGGAGGGATTGGGAGGGGGGACGGGGGATGGATTGGAAGGGGGAGGGGGGACGGGGGAGGGATTGGGAGGGGGAGGGGGACGGGGGGACGGGGAGGGATTGGGAGGGGGGACGGGGAGGGATTGGAAGGGGGAGGGGGGACGGGAGGGAGGGGTTTGGGGAGGGGACGTGGATTGGGGCTGGATGGGAGGGGAAGGGGTGTCGGGGGGTGGGAGTGTTTGTGGGGGCAGGATTGGGGGAGGGGGAGGTGAGGTATGTGGGTGAATGTGGACAGTGGGCAGAGGTGGGGGGAGGGGGAACCTGGTGTGGAGGGGGGGACGAGAGGGGAGTGTCTGTGGGTGAAGGCGACACTGGACAGAGGCTGTGTGGGGGGGAGTGGGAGGGTAGAGGATGTGTGATGGGGGGAAAGTGTCTTTGTCAGTGGGTGGGGTGGTGGGGGGGGGGGGGGAGGTTGACAGAGGGAGGGTTGTAGATTGATACAGCAGAGAAACTACCTGTCTGGATGGCATGCAATACAATTCCTTACCATCAGTGCATTGAAGTCATACAAAGCAAAAAGCAATCACAATACAAAATATCGTGTTACAGTTACACTGCAGGCAGACAATAAGGTGCAAGGGCCTTGACGAGGTAGACTGAGGAAAACAAGATTTCATTTTATCAGGCAAGAGCTCCGATCAAGAGTCTTA
Source organism: Pristis pectinata (assembly GCF_009764475.1). Taxonomy (NCBI): domain Eukaryota; kingdom Metazoa; phylum Chordata; class Chondrichthyes; order Rhinopristiformes; family Pristidae; genus Pristis; species Pristis pectinata. Next base: position 2,653,653 of record NC_067408.1, on the reverse strand, counting down.
TAACAGCAGGATAAAAGCTGCCCTTGAACCTGGTGGTACATGTTTTCAAGCATTTGTATCTCCTGCCTGATGGGAGGGGGGAGAAGAGGGAATGTCCGGTGGGGGGGGAGGGGTGGGGTCCTTGGTTACGTTTGGCTGCTTTACCAAGGCGGCAAGAAGTGCAGGCAGAGTCCATGGAGGGGAGGCTGGTTTTCATGATGGACTGGGCTGTGGCTGCAGTTTCTTGCAATCTTGGGCAGAGCAGTCCAGATAGGATGCTTTCTGTGGTGCATCTATAAAAATTGATGAGGGTCACCTTGTTATCCTGGCCATCTCCCCTCTCCAACCTCAGTTCCTGATGCAGGGTCTCGTCCTGAAATGTTGACTATCCCTTTGCCTCCACACATGCTGCCTGACCTGCTGAGTTCCTCCACATCCCAGCAGCTACAGTGGAGACACAAGAGGCTGCTGATGCTGGAAATCTGGAGCAGCAAACAATCTGCTGGAGGAACTCAGTGGGTCGACGCTGCTCAACCTGCTGAGGTCCTCCAGCAGATAGTTTGTTGCCCCAGCAGCTACAGTCTCCTCTGTCTCTGTTTTATCCCCATTTAGCAAAAGGTTTTCATGATTTTGAACACATGTTAAGTTTCACCTTGATATTTTTATACTTTATGGGAAAACAGAGTCTATCCCATGAATTTTCAGTTCTGCATTTCCAATGCAGGTAAATCTCCTCTGTGCCTCTCCAAGGATTAATGCTCTTCCGAAAGTTCAATGCCTGAAACTGGGTGCAGTGCCTCTGTTGGGCCAAAAGCAGTATTTATGAGTCTTTAGAGTCATAGAGCAATACAGCACGGATACAGGCCCTTCGGCCCAACCAGTCCATGCCGACCACGGTGCCCCACCCGGCTAGTCCCAATTTCCTGCATTCGGCCCAAATCCCTCTGAGTCCCACCCCTCCATGTACCTATCCAAGAACTTCTTTAATGACACTATTGTACTTGCCTCACCCACTTCCTCTGGCAGCTCGTTCCATACACTCACACCCTCTGTGTGAAAAAGTTGCCCCTCAGGTCCCTTTTAAATCTTTCCCCTCTCACCCTAAACCTATGCCCCCTAGTTTTGGACTCCCCTACCCTGGGGAGTACAAAATCCTATCCAGCACCAACCTATCTCACATTAATTCGCAAGGTAACATACAAGTGCCAACAAAAAAGTTTGTCTCTCCAGATACAAGTGGCCTTTCCTTTTTTAATCCTTCCAGCTTCTAAGCAGCTAGCACAATAGTTGCATGTTTCGATTAGCTGAACCACAGCTTGGTTAACCTGTGCAACCACCATACAAAAGAATGAGGGCAAGAGGGACAGATGGAGATTGTAAGGGAGTACTAGAAACCAAAGTAGTTCCAATAAGTAATGTATTAATTCTTTGCGGCAGACAGCTTTGCAAAGAAACATGAATGAAGTCACCTACCTGGCTTGGTAATCATTGCGAATCGGAAGCAAATGCTGAAGTATAGGATTAGACAGGAGGTTGCTTGCTTTTGTACTCTGGCTTTACAAGAGAAAAAAAACAAGGATCCCATATGTTTTCACCGGTTTTGTCAAGGGCCACCTTCAAACCATGACCTGAGACACAAAATGTGATTGCATCAACGTGTTGGGCCCAGGATAGCTCCTCAGATGTTGAAGCCCAGGAACTTGAAGCTGCTCACCCTTTCCTCCGCTGACCCGTCAATGAGGACTGGTGTGTGTTCTCCCGACTCCCCTTCCTGAAGTCCACAATCAGTTCCTTGGTCTTGCTGACGTTGAGTGTGAGGTTGTTGTTGTGACACCACTCGACCAGCCGATCTATGCCTGAACACTTTCACAGATCCCAGCCTTTTGAGGGACAATCTAATCTTTAAAAGGCTTTGGGACCAAGAGCTAATGAATAGGATTAGTGGTCTTGACCTGAAACATCAACTGACTATTTCCCTCCACAGACGCTGCCTGACCTGCTGAGTTCCTCCAGCGCTCGGTGTGTTGCTCCAGATTTCCAGCATCTGCAGTCTCTCTTGTGTGTCTAGTTTAGATCGGTACTCGCTAGTCAAGGTGGACTGAAGGGCCTGTTTCTCATGTGACTGTGAAGTAGTTATGAAATATATCAAATCCCTTTTTCCTCCTGGATAATTGACACACGTGTGATCCAATTAAAATGCAGTGCGTGTGCACATAGTGTGTTAGTTGCTCAGTCTCGGCACTAGGTGGGGGTGCTTTGCAAGCCACCAGTATATCTGGTGTTGATTCCCTGACTGGTTGTGCTGTGACTGTAGCTCACTGCTACCTTCAGCATCTACCAAGAATCTACATTTGACAGGTTGTGTCCACAGAGCTTTAGAGCATGGAAAAAGGCCCTTCGGCTGACTTGTCCATGCCAACCAGTGCCTGTCCACGCTAATCCCATTTTCCTGCATCAGGCCATATCCCTCTAAACCTGTCCTATCCATGAACCTATCCAAATGCTTTTCTTTCTTTTTACAATATTTTTATTAATTCTACAAAAAAATGCAGAGTACATGCATCAAAGAGAGGATAAAATACTATTTGAATACATTGTGTTAAATCATAATTGAGATCACAATACTCTAATAGTCACATGTGATAGTTAATAAAGAAAAAATTGGAATAATTTTATTATATAAAAAAATTACACCCACTACCAGAAACCGGAGCTGTTTGGTTAAAAAAAAGACACGGAAAGACCCTTGAGACATAACGATATCAGCCAATGTCTGTATTTTAGTCAGTAAATCAAAGGCTTTGAAAATAATTCAAAAAGGTCCCCACAGGGTTTTGAAAGTCTAAGTCAGATTCAAGAATTGAAACAACGAATCTTCTCTAGCTTCAGGTTTGACATAACATCTCATAACCATTGAGCATGGCTATAAGAGAAATAAAAGCCAGTGCTTTTCAAACATGTAATCGTACCCACCTCTACCACTTCCTCTGGCAGCTCGTTCCATATACACCGCTCTCCGTGTGGGAAAACTTGCCCCTCAGATCCCCTCTAATCTTTCTTCTCTCACCTTAAACCTATGTCTTAGGCTCCCCTACCCTGGAAAAAGACTGACCATCTGCCCTGTCCTATGCCTCCTAATTTTATAAACCTTCATGACATCACCCCTCAGCCTCCAACACTCCAGTGAGAACAATCCCAGCCTGTCCAATCTCTCCTTGTAATTAAAGCCCTCCATTCCAGCCAACATCCTGGTGAATCTCTTCTGCACTTTTTCTAATGCTACCACATCATTTCTATAGTGTGGTGACCAGAACTGTACTCATTACAACTGTAGCGTAACCAATGTCTTATACAGCTGCGACATAATGTCCCAGCTGTTATACTCAATACCCCTGCCAATGAAGGTAAGCAAGGTTCCTCACTACCCTATCCACCTGACAAGAGGCATCAACTGTGGCTAATGTATAACACCGTTGCCTCACAAGTGAGCAAGTTATGGATCAGAGTACCTTACTGGAAATCTGGCCAGGTTGGCAATCCGAGGGCAGTACTGAAGGAGAGCCACACTGTCAGCGATGCTGACTTTCAGAAGAAGTTAAATCTAACTTTGGTGCACCCTCCCGACAGCGTGGGGAAGATCCCACAGGGATGCTGAGCTGGAGCCCACCCACCACTCTACTTGAAGTTGCAGCTATGATGTCCCCGGTGAGCTCTTTTGGGAGCTCAGGAGGATAGCAGAGTGGTGCGACTCCCCACCGCTCACTGGTTGATGGTGTGCAGGAAGGTCATGTGACCAGCTGTACTTCACGGGTTGGCCAGTAAACCCTTGGCAATGTTTCTCAGCTGTGTCCTCTGTTGGGGACTGGCTTCACACCCTTCCCCACATCAAAAGAGGGCACAGCTGAGAGACTTTGCTGGGTGTTGCATGTCAATCCCTAGTACGATAAGATGGACTTTTGACCTCACAATCTACCTCGATATGGCCTTGTACCTTATTGCCTGCCTGTGCTGCACTTTCTCTGTAACTGTTACACTTTATTCTGCATTCGGTTATTGTTTTACCTTGTACTACATCAATGCACTGTGTAATGAATTGATCTGTGTGAACGGTATGCAAGACAAGTTTTTCACTGTACCTCAGTACATGTGGCAATAATAAACCAATCATCTAAAATTTCAAAATTACTTCATTGAGTCATAGAGTGGCCCACCTTGTCCATGTCTCTATTGGAGTACCCATCCATACTAATGGTCCATACACTTGGTCTATAGCCTTCTAAAGAACAGACATTCCTTCAAAATATTGGGACCTGTTTCTGATCTCATTTAATTGACTTCCCAAAGTACCTCTGACTGGTGGTTTGGACAAACAGGAACATTGGCAGTAGAGTCATACAGCATTGGAAACGGGCCCTTTGGCCCAACTGGTCCATGGAGACCAAATTGCCTGTCTAAGCTGGTCCCATTTGGCCCACATCCCTCTTAAACCTTTCCAATCCATGTGCCTATCAAGTGTGTTTTAATTGTACCTGCCTCAACACTTCCTCTGGCAGCTCGTTCCATATACCCACCTCCCTCAGGTTCCTATGAAATCTTTCCCCTCTCACCTTAAACCTATGCCCTCTAGTTCCTGATTCCCCAACTCTGGAGCAAAGGACTGTGTGCATTCACCCTCTCTGTGCCCCTCATGACCTTGTACACTTTCCACCCTTGCCCAGAGTCTCCAGGAAAGACCGGGTCTCTCACAGCCAGAGGACTGCAGCCATTCTGCTGTCCAGTGTGCCATAACGTCTCAGTGGAGTTGGATCACCGAATGGCAGGAGACCACCTTTAAGGGACCAAAGTGTTCCAGCTGACAGCAACAGGACTTGGGATAAGGTTACCGATGAGGGGATGCTGCAAAGATGGCCAAGTCAGCCATCAGCAAGTCACTCCACCAGCCTGGCCGCTCCCATAACTGCCACTCGGCTGATTTGGCCCAAAGTTTCCCAGGACGCCTTGGGCAATGTTTCCCTTTCATCCAACGTCCTGAAAGCAAAAGAGCCAACCATTATTATCGTGCTATTTGTAAGAGTTTGCTGTGCAAAAGTTGTCTCATTTCAAACAATGAGCATTTGTTTAGAAAAGATCTTTTAAATATTTCATTTGTTGTAGAGAGCTTTGAAGCTGGTACAGAAATGCACATTCCTTATTTCTTTACAGAAGGGGAGAGCCAAGAGTGAAGGGTTTAGTAGTTTAATCGGTTTATTATTGTCACATGTACCGGAATACAGTGAAAAGCTTTTGTTTGCGTGCCATCTGGACAGATCATTCCACACAAGTACATCAAGGTAGTAAAAAGGGAAAAGCAAGAACAGGTTGCAGAATATAGTGTTACAGTTACAGAGAAAGTGCAGTGCAGGCAGACAAATAATGTGCAAGGGTCACAATGAGGTAGATTAGGAGATCAAGAGTTCATCTTTATTATATGAGAGGTCTGTTCAGGAGTCTTATAACAGCAGGTAGAAGCTGTCCTTGAGCCTGGTGGTACGTGTTCTCAGGCTTTTGTATCTTATGCCCAATTTGGTAGGGAGGTGGTGGGGGGATCATCCGGGGTGGGAGGGGTCTTCATTATGTTGGCGACAGGAAGTGTAGACGGAGTCAATGGACACGGGGTGTGGGCCAGTTTTATTGCCCACCCAGGTTTGCTCAGTGAAGCCAGTGCTGGGACCTCTTGAACCAACGTGACATCTTCCCCCAGCACATGGCTGGCTGGGATCCTGCCAGATCTTTCCAAGTTTCGAGGTGTTGCCCAGGAGCTTTCCCTATTTTATTCACTGGTTCTCTCTTTTTCCTCTCAGTGTTTCATCGCTGGCCCACCACCGGACCCTCAACTTCGCTGCGCCTGCCTCCCACTCATTGTACCGAAGATGACCTGCTAAACCCGCCGGTTCTGGTTCCCAACAATCTACCCTCCAAATACAGGTTGGTTGCCAGTCAATCACACAGATCCCAGTTTCGTTTTCCAAGCAGCGCTGTCCAGTAAATCCACCAGTGTAGCAAGGCCAACAATTACTGCCCATCCCTGCTCCACTGAGGTGGTGGACGGTGGTTGTTTGATGCTGTCCAGTTGGGCCGAAGGGCCTGTTTCCATGCTGTACGACTCGGTGGTTTGTTAGGGCACTTCATGGGGCAGTTGAGGCTTAAACCCTTTGGTGTGGGACCGATGTCACAGGTAGCATGGGGCTAATTGGAGTTGGGGCAAGCTAGTCATATATCATGGGCTGAACAGTCTTCTCAAAGTGTGAAAGTCGTACAGCGTAGAAACAGGCCCTTCACACCACCATCTGTGCCATTTACCAGCACTTGGTCCCTAGCCGTCTCTGCCTTGGTGATTTGTGCATGTCCAGGTACTTTATAAACGTTGTCAGAGACTCTGCCTTCACCATGAGGTCAGACGTTGCAACTACTCTCCGAGGGGAGGTGGGTAGGGGGAGTTCTGGAGCTCTCCTCTAACTCTCTTCCTCCTTATCTTAGACCTAACCTAACCTCTGGGCTGAATTATCATGTGATCCTCAGAATTAAACTTCTAATAGTGGGGGTGATAAATTGGAGCATTCATCTTTGGTAATTGGTTTATTATTGTCACATGTACCGAGGTACAGTGAGAAACTTTGTTTTGCATGCCATCCATACAGATCATTCCAAAACATAAGTGCTTGAGGTAGTTCAGTGCAAAGGGAAAACAATAACAGAATGCAGAATATAGTGTTACAGTTACAGAGAAAGTGCAGTGCAGGCGGATGTACAAGTGAACTTTAACCCTTCTGTTTGTCAATCAGTCACATGGCAAGTCAAAAGGCAGTGTGAGAGTGGGTTTTTGATAGTTGTGAGGGTTTTACTTCATTGATTACAATGGTTTTTTCTCGGTAAGTAGATTTCTTGTAATACTTCATGCAATACTACCTTCATGGGGCATAGAATATAAAAGTTGGGAGGTTGTGTTGCAAATTTAGAAAACTTTGTTCAGACCACACTTGGAGTATTGTAGAAAAACAAAGGACTGCAGATGCTGAAATCTGGATGAAAAACATGATGATGCTGGAGGAACTCAGCAGGCCAGGCAGCATCCGTGGAGAAAAGCAGGCGGTCAACGTTTCAGGTCAGGACTGAAGACAGAAAAAGGGGAAGCCCAATATATAGGAGGGAAAAGCAGAGCAGTGATACGTGGACAAAAGAGGGGAGGCGGGGTGGACACAGGGTGGTGACAGGTAGATGCAAGTAAGGGATGGTGATAGGTGTGGGGAGGAGGGGAGAGCAGATCCACTGAGGGATGGGTCAAAGGTAAGGAAAGAGAGAGAAAAAAGAGGCTAGGAAAGGGAAGAAGAGAAGAGGCCTGGTGGGGGGGGGGGGGATCACCTAAAGTGGGAGAATTCAATGTTCATGCCGTTAGGCTGCAAGGTTCCAAGACGGAAAATGAGGGGCTGTTCCTCCAGCTTGGAATTCTCTATATCAGTGATAGTGTGGGAGGGGGAGTTGGTGACTGGCAACGGGGAGATGCAGGTCGCGGTTACGGACGGAGCGCAGGTGTTCTGCGAAATGGTCACCTAGTCTGCGTTTGGTGTCACTGATGTAGAGGAGGCCCGAACTGTGTGCAGTTCTGGTCACCACACTATAGGAAGGTTATGGTTGCGCTGGAGAGAGTGCTGAGGAGATTCAGCAGGTTGTTGCCTGGATTGGAGGATCCCTTAGTTACGTGGAGAGATGGGATAAGCTGGGCTTATTTTCCGTAAAGCAAAGGAGGCTGAGGGGTGACCTGATAGAGGTATATAAGATTAAAAGAGATAATCAAAATATGGACTCTGTCTACACTTCTTGCTGCCTTGGTAAAGCAGCCAACATAATCAAAGACCCCTCCCACCCCAGACATTCTCTCTTCTCCCCTCTCCCATCGGGCAGAAGATGCAAAGGCCTGAAAGCACGTACCACCAGGCTCAAGGACAGCTTCTATCCCACTGTTATAAGACTATTGAACAGCTCCCTAGTACGATAAAATGGACTCTTGACCTCACAATCTACCTCGTTATGTTACACTTTATTCTGCATTCTGTTATTGTTTTACCTTGTACTACTTTGGCACAACATCGTGGGCCGAAGGGCTTGTACTGTGCTGTAATGTTCTATGTACTTCAATGCACTATGTAATGAACTGATCTGTATGAACGGTACACAAGACAAGTTTTTCACTGTTGTCACGAACCAGCAACAAAAGAAACACACTGAGCATGATTTAGTGTTAAAAACTATTTTATTAATCACTACTTATGATAATACGTAAAATAAAAGTAAAAATGTTAGTATGTTAGAATTCAAGAATGTTAACCCTCGAACGTTAACCCCAAAACTAAACTCTTCATGTGTGTGTGTGACAAAGTCCAAAACTCCCATGTCTGGAATGGTTCTTGAAGTTCAGTTCCGCAAGCCAAAAGGTGAAACATGAGCAAGGGCTTCTTCAACAACCACCGTTGTCTGAAGATAAGATGTAGATGTAGAAAAACATAGAGAGAGTACATACGAAATCCAAATGTTCCACGATGGACCCCAAACGACACTCCAGTGTTTACTCGGTAGTGACTTCCTCACCCCGAAAAGCATCCGAACCGTGGTCGTCCACACACAAATACCTGTTTCCTTCTACAGGTCAGCAACAAAGTGAACTCCACCGCATTACTTCCAACTTCCATACATGGATTCCAGTGGCAAACACAGTTATTGTTTCTCATCCATCGATAGAGAAAACAAGCAGGCTGGTGTCTCTCTCCCTTCTCTCTCTCTCTCTCTCCTTCTTCTTCTTCTTCAACAACGTCATTACGTCCTTCATCTTCTATTGACGTAAGCACGCCCCACACACATACACACACACTCTCTATCTTAAAGGGACTTTCACTGAGTCCGTAACACTGTACCTTGGTATATGTGACAATAATAAACCAATACCAGGAGGTAGATAGAACCTTTTTCCTATGACGGGGTATCAAGAATAAGAGGGTGTTGGTTTAAGATGAGAGGAAGGAGTTTTAAAGGGGATCTGAGGAGTAATTTTTTTTAGAGAGAGTGGTTGATATCTGGAACTCGCTGCAAGAGGAGGAGGTGGAGTCAGATACAATCACTACGTGTAAGAGATGTTTAGACAGGCGGTTCAATAAACCATGCACAGGAGGACAGGCAAATGGAATTAGTGGAGATGAGGAGAAAGGTCAGCATGGATGTGGTGGGCCGAACAGCCTGTTTCTGTGCTGTATGAGACTATGGCACGGTTCTATGACTACATTCACCAGTATTGTAAGCAAGGCATTCTCTAAATTAAGTGAATGTGTCTAAAATTTTACCCCATCCCCAAATTACTTGGCTTGAGCCCATCAGTTTTGAAAGTTACCATCCGAGGAAGGAGGAAAGTTGCTCCATCGGATTTTTAATGCAGTGGTGGGACAGGGCCCTTTTGAGCTGCCCTTCAACAACAACTCCACAAAGAGCCTTTAGTCAAATATCCCAAATTGCTGCTGTTTTGGTGGCGTGTAAGGGCCTTGTTGGTCAGAAGTGATCTTAATGTGTTCAGCTGCTTACAATAAGTTTGTGCTTCCACGTTGGCTCAAGTTGTCATCTCCTAGTACCTTGTAACTATTCATTAACTATTTTAATGGGTCTGAAAGCTCAAAATTATGCTAAATTGGTTATTATTGTCACATGTACCAAGGTACAGTGGAAAAGCCTTTGCATGCCATCCATACAGACCATTTCATTACAACAGTGCATTGAGGTAGTACAAGGGAAAACAATGACAGAATGTAGAATAGTGTTACAGTTACAGAGAAAATGCAGTGCAGGCAGACAATAAGGTGCAAGGCCATGACAAGGAAGATTGTGAAGTCAAGAGTCCATCTTGTCATACTACGGGACCGTTCAATAGTCTTATAACATCAGGATAGAAGCTGTCCTTGAGCCTGGTGGTACGTGCTTTCAGGCTTTTGTATTTTCTGCCCAATGCGAGAGGGGAGAAGAGAGAATGTCCCGGGTGGGAGGGATCTTTGATTACGCTGACTGCTTTACTGAGGCAGCGAGAGGTGTAGACAGAGTCACATGTACATCAAAACACACAGTGAAATGCATCTTTGCGTAGAGTGTTCTGGGGGCAGCCCGCAAGTGTCTCCACTCTTCCGGCACCAACATAGCACGCCCACAACTTCCTAACCCATACGTCTTTGGAGTGTGGGAGGAAACCGGAGCACCCGGAGGAAACCCACGCAGACACGGGGAGAACGTACAAACTCTTCACAGACAGTGGCGGGAATTGAACCTGGGTTGCTGGCGCTGTAATAGCGTTACGCTAACCACTACACTACCATGCCTGCCTTCCATGCTGTATGACTCCAGCAGAGTTGAATACCTATGAGAAAAGAGAATAGAAAAACTATTTAAAGGCTTGGATAAAGCAGGTGGACCAGAAGAATAGTGTGGATCGTAGCCACCAATGTTAGTGCTGAATGTGGCCATTCAGTACAATATATTCTGTAATTGTATCAAGCATTCGTAAGTCTAAAACATCTATTTACTTGTATGTGAATTCCCCAGTTCCACAGATCCTCAGAATGGAGATGGAAGAGAGAGGAGAGAGGAAGAGGAGCAGAAGGCTCGATTTTATTCTAAGCCATTGCCACGGTTTTCAGGGTTGGATGCTGTTGGCTGGGTAAGAACTAGGAACATCAGAGCATTCCCTACAGCTCACGGACTTGCTGGGCTCAATCGCACGATCTTGACTGAGTGTTGGTGTTTTCGGTGTCTGACCAATAATAATAAATAACATTACTTTTTTTTTCTCGGGGTTAAGAATATGATAATTAAATAGCTGAATTTGTTTAGGGACGCTGCTCACTCTGGCTCGCATAGAGATACCTGGCAGTTGGGGAGTATATTAGCTGCTTCAACTGGCCAGAGTGGCCCTGTGTTGGGAATGAAGGGTGAAAGTTTGCTACCACTTCTGTTCCCTAACGTGTCAGCACCCCTGCTGGTGAATGCACACGGATCCTGGGTCGGTGCTATCCTTCCCCAAAGTCAGCTTCCCATCTAGACTGTGCAGTTGGACCCTTTGTGGACCTTTCTCTCTGATCCAAACTATAGAATTGCTTCTCCCCTTAGCAATCCACAGTACTTTAGAACCGCTTTGGTGTCAGCACACTGCTCCACTGTCTGATTTGCAATATTCCTCCATAAATCTGTCTTCTTTCAGAATATCTGTGCATGCAGAGGAATTTGAAGTCAAAGCTCACTTTATGAAAGCAAGCCTGTAAGCAAACCAAGATCTGTCCCAATTAATTCCCTTAATGGGTGGTTAATGTTCTCAATGGGATGTTAAACTAACCATGTCTCCTCTCACTCATAAGAGGACAGGATTCCAATTTACTGGGCAGAGGAACTCTCCCCATTATCCTGAGAACAATATTTATCACCTAATCAAGATCCCTGAAACAGTTTGCAGTAAAACTCTGATAATCTGGATTCTGGTGGTGCCGGACCAGCAGATTTTCCAAACTTAGATATCGCTCACTATTAGCCCACTTTCACTTCACTTTTAGATATTAAAAGTAGCATAATTTTTCCACTAAAAGTGATGTTTAAAGGAACCAAAGGGACCTTGGGGTCCAAGGTCCATAGCTCCGTGCAAATGCCTGCACAGGTTGATAGGGTAGTAAAATAAAGAATGCTTATGACATGCTTGCCTGTATCAGTCGAGGCACTGAGTTCAAGAGTCAGGGAATTGTATTGCAGCTTTATAAAACTGGTTAGGCCGCATCCAAAGTATTGTATTCAATTTGGTCGCCCCATTGTAGGAAGGATGCAGAGGCTTTGGAGAGGGTGCCAAAGAGGTTACCAGGATGCTGCCTGGATTAGAGGGCATGTGCTATAAAGAGTTGTATTGTTTTCTGTGGAGTGGCAGAGGTTGAGGGGAGACCTGATAGGAATTTGTAAGATTGTGAGAGGCATAGATAGAGCATCTTTTTCCCAGGGTTGAAATGTCTAATACTAGAGGGCATGCAATTAAGGTGAGAGGGGCAAGTTCAAAGGAAATGCGTGTGGCAAGTTTTTTTTACACAGAGTGGTGGGTGCCTGGAATGCGCTGCCGGGGGGTGGTGGTGGAGGCAGATACAATAGAGGTGTTTGAGGAGCTCTTAGACACATGAATGTGCAGGGAAATGGATTTTATGCAGGCTTTTAATTACTAGTTTAATTAATTTGGCACATCATGGGCCAAAAGGACTGTTCCTGTGCTGTCCTGTTCTGTGGAGCACAGGAACAGGGCCCCTGGTGAATTAAAGGGAGCGCAGGAACTGCGGCTGGACTAGTTAAAGGTGGCAGGTTCACCTCCCTGAAAGGTCAATTTATGTCCCACCCACAATCATTGGATCAGTTTTTGCAGTGCGATCTTTGCAGGATTCATGTTCTACCCTGGTAATAATAATCAGTGCCTTGCCCCATCCACGAGACAGTGTGTACAGGTAGCACCACTGCAGCTCCACGTGGGTCCCATGCATTATGTTGCCCCGCTGCCCTGAAGCAGCCTTGCTAACTGTGTTTCCTCCCCCTGCCTTCCAGGGTGCTGCTGCCGTGATGCTTTTACAGTTTGTCAGACACCTGCATCGCCAGTTCTGTCACCACAACGGGCCCCAAGAGAGTGATGTGGGCTTGCGTCTCTGTCTCCCAGACTTCGTTGCTTCCACACTGACGCCAGACAGAATCAGTAAGTTTACTTTTTATTCGATGTACATCGGTCCTGAAGGTGACATTGATAAGGATGTGTGCACAGCTTGTCCAGATTCTGTATGAGGCAACTTAAAAAAATGCTTTGGCTCTCTGTATGCAAGAGGTAGAAATTATCTTGTGTTTCCTCCTAATTTTCCTGCAACCCCAAAGAGTGCTTTCTGCTGCTGAGGAAACACAAGAGACTGCAGAACCTGGAATCTGGAGCAACACACAAGATGCTGGAGGAACTCAGCAGGTCAGGCAAATGGACAATTGATATTTTGGGTCGAGGACCCTTCACCAGTCCGGATGAAGGTCTCGATCTGTGAAACGTCGACTGTCCATTTCCCTCCACAGTTGCTGCCCGACGCCGCTGAGTTCCTCCAGCATCTTGTATGTTGGATTAGAGAGGATGTTTCCTCTAGTGGGAGAATCTAGAGCTGGGGAGTCACTGTGTTGAAAGCAAGGGGTCACAGAGAAGAGACTTTTTTTCCTCAGGATCATGAGTCTTTGGAAACTCTCTTAAAGGCTGCTGAAAACGTAGCCTATAAATATCTTTAAGGCAAAGATAGATACCTTGATAAGCAAGAAGGTGAAAGGTTACCAGGGGTAAGTGGGAATGCAGAGTTTAGGTTACAATTAGATCAGCCATTAAATGGCAGGGGCAGGCTCGAGGGGCCGAGTGGCCTACTCCTATAACGAGTATGTTCATAGGTTGTGTTGGGGTAGATGGATGATTATTTGAATTAGAATGAGGTTTTATTATCACTGACATATGATGTGAAATAGTTATTTTGTGGCAGCAGTACAGTGCAAGACATAACTTAATAAATCTTGTCCTTTCCTACATTATTTCTCCTTGTTACCTGTTCCCTCTCAACCCACCCCTTTCTCTTCCCTTCCCTTCCCCCCCAAATTGTTTTGCTTTCTGTGGTAGAGTTCAGACCGGTGCATTCTGCCTCATGGTGTGGGCTCCGATGCGATCAGCAGCTCAGCGGTTCCGACTTCAGCACTGGCAGGATCCTCCCCTCCAGCAGATGACACAGCAGTGCTCTTTAAGATTGGGCAGGAGAATTTTGAAAATGTTGAACAAGGTACAAGTCTTAGGAACAAAAATCTCACGGAATTCTCTCTGACACTTGGTTGTTGAAAGTAATTACTTATCTCACAGTACAAGATCGTTTGTCAGATGTAATTGGACATTGCTCTATGGGGACAGGCAAGGAGAGAAGACTAACTAGTCAATCACTAATATATGATGTGAAATTTGTTATTTTGTGGCAGCAGTCCAGTGCAAAGACATAAAATTACTACAAATTACAAAATAAAGTGTAAACTAAAGGAATAATGTGGTTGGGTTCATGGACTGTTCAGAAACGTGATGGCGGACGGGAAGAAGCTGTTCCTGAATCGTTGAATGAGGGTCTTCAGGCTCCTGTACCTCCTCCCCGATGGTAGTTACGAGAAGTGGGCATGTCCCGGATGGTGAGGGTCCTTAGTGATGGATGCCGCCTTGAGGCACCGATGGTGGGGAGGGTTGTGCCCATGGTAGAGCTAGCTGAGGTCTACAACCCTCTGCAACCTCTTGCAATCCTGTGCATTGGAGCCTCTGTACCAGGTGGTGACACAACCAGTCAGAATGCTCTCTGCTGTACATCCATAGAAATTTGTAAAGAGTCTTGGTGACTTATCAGAAGGTTAAAAAAAGAGAGACAGTTTTGGGAGGGAAATCAGTGTAAAGGTCTAAGCAGGTGACTAAAGTTGGGGGATGTACAAAAGGGATCAGAATTTGATGTTCCAGGGTGCTCTAGGACTACAGGAGGTTAAAGAGATCAGAAGAGGTGGGATTCTGAAGGAATTTGCAAATGGGGATAAAAATGTTTAAAATCAAGAATCACTACATAGCAACACCATCATTTGTAGTGATTTTGTCAGAAAAAGGAATGGCAGAGTGGCGCAGCAGGTAGAGCCGTTGCCTCACAGCTCCAGAGACCCGGGTTCGATCCTGACCTCTAGCGCTATCAACGTTACCGGAAACCAAAACACCCTGGGGAAACCCACGCTGTCTTTGCACGTTTCCCTGTGACCGGGTGGGTTTCCCCAGAGTGCTCTGGTTTCTGGTGATGTTAATAGCGGCAGGATGATTGATGGAGGTTGAGCAGAAATGGAGCTTCTCTCTCTGGCGTGTGGGTTGGTAGGTTAATTGGCCGTTGTAAATTACTTCTAGTGTATAGGTGAGGGGTAGAATCTTGGGGAAGAATAAAGTGGGATTAGTGCAAAGAGGTGCCTAATGGTCAGTGGGTCAAAGGGCTGTGCCTGTGGTGTTTGACTCAATGGCTCTAGAATAGCCCAGACAGGCTCCCTGCAACCATGTATTGCCCAAGTGTGGACCTTCTGCATCCACACCAGGTTATTTTACTGTCCCAGAGCTCCCCTTAATCCAAGGCCCCGAGTGGGTACAGGTCTGCAACATTGCAATAGAGGAGCCTTTGACAGCCAGCAAAGACCTGCCCAGGTTTTATTATTAACTATTAAAAATGAAGCACTGGAAGATGTTCAAAGTTTTTAAGTTGGGTTTGGGAGGTGCTTTTGAAGTTTGGCATCCCACCACAATCCATCCTACGTTAGACTATTGCTTATTGACTACAGCTCCCCCTTCAATACTGTAAATCCAAGCAAACTCATCACCAAACTCCGAGACCTGGGACTCAACACCTCCCTCTGCAACTGGATCCTTGACTTTCTGACCAACAGACTGCAATCAGTGAGGATAGGCAGCAACATCTTCAGCCCCTCTACTCTACTCCCTATACATTCACGACTGTGTGGCCAGATTCTGCTCTAACTCCATCTACAAGTTTGCAGATGATACCACCGTAGTGGGCCGTATCTCAAATAATGATGGGTCAGAGTACAGGAAGGAGATAGAGAGCTTAGTGGAATGGTGTCATGACAACAACCTTTCCCTCAATGTCAGCAAAACAAAAGAGCTGGTCATTGACTTTAGGAAAGGGGGCGGTGTACATGCACCTGTCTACATCAATGGTGCTGAGGTCAAGAGGGTTGAGAACTTCAAGATCCTTGGAGTGAACATCAATAGCCTGTCTTAGTCCAACCACATAGATGCCACAGCCAAGAAGGCTCACCAGTGCCTCTGCTTCCTCAGGAGGCGAAAGAAATTTGGCATGTCCCCTTTGACACTCACCAACTTGTATCGATGCACCATAGAAAGCATCCTCTCTGGATGCATCACATCTTGGTATGGCAATTGCTCTGCCCAGGACCACAAGAAACTGCAGAGAGTTGTGGACACAGCTCAGCACGTCACAGAAACCAGCCTCCCCTCCATGGACTCTGTCTATGCCTCTCGCTGCCTTAATGAAGCAGCCAGCATAATCAAAGACCCCACCCACCCATCAGGCAGAAGATACAGGAGCCTGAGGGCACGTACCACCAGGCTCAAGGACAGCTTCTAACCCACGGTGATAAGACCATTGAACATTTCCCTTATACGATGAGATGGACTCTTGACCTCACAATCTACCTTGTTATGACCTTGCACCTTATTATTGTCTACCTGCAATACACTTCCCTGTAGCTGTGACACTTCACTCTGTACTCCGTTACTGTTTTTACCTGTACTACCTCAATGCACTGTATAATGAAATGATCTGTACGGTCGGTATGCAAGACAAGTTTTTCACTGTACCTCGGTACAAGTGACAATAATAAACCAATACCAACCTGTAGGTGGTACTCGTGGTAGCTGTAGTTTGCTGGTGGTGAGGGGACTGATATTTAACATATGGATAGACTACAGTTTGAGTGGGTTGCTTTATCCTGAGTGACATCCCCAATCCACGCAATTGGAGTATGTCCCATCACAGTACTGACATGCCTGTAGAAAAAGGAGGCAGACAATTGCACATTCTCTTGGTAATTGGTTTATTATTGTCACGTGTACTGAGATGCAGTGAAAAGCTTTTCTCTGTGTGCCATCCAAACTGATCATGCTCATTGAGGGAGTAGAAAGAAAATAATGCAGAACAAAGTGTTACAGTTACAGAAGAGTGCAGTGCAGGCAGACAATAAGGTGCATGGCCCATGACTAAGTTGATCGAGAGATCAAGAGTTCACCTTTATCTTATAACAGTGGGATAAAAGCTGTCCTTGAGCCTGGTGGTATGTGTTCTCAAGCTTTTGTATCTTCTGCCTGTTGGGAGGGGGGAGAAGAGCGGATGTCCGGCATTGGAAGGGTCCCTGATTGTGTCGGCTGCTTTCCTGAGGCAGTGGAAAGTGTAGATGGAGCCAATGGAAGGGAGGGACTGGATGCACTGGACTGCGTTCGTTACTCTGCAGTTTCTTGCGGTCTGGGGCAGAGCAGTTGCCATACCAAGCTGTGACATATCCGGATAGGATGCTTTCTGTGGTGCTTCTGTAAAAACTGGTGAGAGTCATTGGGGGATCTTGTTACGGAACGTTACAGAAGGTCATTCAGCCTATTGAACCCGTGCTGGGATAACCTGCCAGCATTTTTTGGGATATTGTTTCCTTCCAACATTTGCCGATCCTTTTGGTGAGAGATTTTGTGCCTTTAATACGGATCTCCCATGTGTTGCAGATGACCCACTGTTTATGGAGAGTGCACAACGCTCAGACTACAGTGTAACGGATGGGAGCAGTCGGCAACTACATCCCCAGGTAACCATAGGGGGTGGGGGAGGAAGAGACGGTATGTTGTTTTGCACAGAATGACCCAGTAGTCATCCCGGTTTATAATGGAATCAGCAGTCATCTGTAGTTATAATAAGTCAGAAGAGAACTGCAGCTGTGTAAAACTTTGGTTAGGCCACACTTGGAGTATTGTGTGCAGTTCTGGTCGCCCCATTACAGGAAGGATGTGGAGTCTTTGGAAAGACGGCAGAAGAGTTTCACTGGATATTGCCTGGGTTGAAGTGTATTGAGCCATAAGAAGAGGTTGGACAAACTTGGATTGGGTTTTCTCTGGATTGTCAGAGGCTGAGGGGCGATCTGATGTATAAAATTAAAGAGGCATACGTAGTCAGAATCTTTCCTAGAGTAGAAATGTCAAATATTAGAGGGTATAGCTTTAAGGTGAGAAGGGGAAAGTTTAAAGATTTAAGTGGCAGAGGGTGGTAGGTGCTTGGAAGATGCAGCCAGGGGAAACGGTGGAGGCAGAACAATAGCATTGTTTAAGAGGCATTTAGACAGACACATGAACAGTAGGGAATGGGGAGATATGGATCATGTGTAGTCATTTGTAATGGCAGAAATGGGGCAGCTGCTGGCACACAGCTTCCACAAACATCAATGTGATCACCAGATTCGTAGGATTATTTGGGGGTGAATGTTGGCCAGGGCGTTGGGAAGGCCTGGTCTGTCCTTTAAAGTGGCTCGTGACGTCGTTGAGTTGAAGGGGCTACGGTTTAATGTCTCATTGGTCAGTGCTGCAAATAATAGCCAAGTTTGTTTGCTTGCCTAGTATCTGGAGTGGTGCTTGCACCTCTGACTTGGAGGTGAGAGAGTCGACTACTGTGCCGCAGTTAGCATGGATAAAGTACTTTAGATCAGGTGGATTTGAGACTGTTGCACTTGTCGCTTGCATTGTTCAGAGCCCCCAGTTTTCAAGCACCTGCTTTGACCTCTCTGTCGGCTCCGAAAGCATCTCATTAGCAAAGTGTTTCAAGCTGATTTCGATGCATTTGGGTGCTTCCACCCTCTCTGGTGATTTAGTTCTATGTTTAGACCACGTGGAGCCATTAGAGTCAAGTCACTGTTTCCTGCTGTTTTCCTGTCTGTTGATACAGAGGGAGGGACCCAACTCAGAAGAAGCTTTAAACCAAGCCACTTCCGACCTGCAAGGGACTACAGAGTCCAGCATTTCTTCCATATTAAATATTATTGGTAAGTGAACAAAATCCCTAATTTGCAGACACAAGAGAGTGCAGATGCTGGCATCAGGAGCAACAAACAAGATGCTGGAAGGACTCAGATGGTCAGGCAGCAACTGTGGAGGGAAATGGACAGTCAACGCTTCAGATTGAGACCCTTCCATTTCCCTCCACAGATGCTGCCTGACCCGCTAAGTTCCTCCATTATCTTCGGTGCTCCTAAATCTCTAATTTGTCATGACTTGGGCATCTAAAGAGTCCCCACCAGCAGCATGGTGGGAGTTTCTTTACCACACAACCACAACAGTTCAAGAACAGCTCACCACCAAGTTCTCAAGGACCATTAGGGACAGACCCATGTCCCAATGAGTACCCACCAGCCATTCAACTGTAGGAGGCATTCCAATAAACGGCCCTGTCCTCATATAATAACCAACCACAGAGTTGTACAGCACGGAAACAGGCCTTTCGGCCCAACTGGTCCATGCTGACCAAAATGCTCATCTAAGCTGCGTTTGGCCCAAATCCCTCTAAACCTTTCCTATCCATGTACTTGTCCAAGTATCTTTTAAATGTTGTTAATGTACCTGCCTCACCCACTTCCTCTGGCAGCTTGTTCCATATACTCACCACTCTCTAGGTGAAAAAGTTGCCCCTCAGTTTCGTATTAAATCTCTCCCCTCTCACGTTAAACCTGCGTCCTCTAGTTCTTGATTCCCCAGCCTTGGAAAAAAGACAGTGAATTCACCCTATCTGTGCCCCTCATGATATTATGCACCTCTATAAGATCACCCCTCAGTCTCCTACGCTCCAGTGAATAAAGTCCTAGTCTGTCCAACCTCCCTCTATAACTCAGTTCCTTGAATTCTGGCAATATCCTCAAATCTTTACTGTACTCTTTCCAACTCAAAGGCATCTATCCTACAGCAGGGTGACCGAAACTGAACACAATATTCCAAATGCGGCCTCGCCAACTGCAATGTGTGGTCTCTTCAATAAAACAGCTCATTGTGGTTTACACTTTAAAATGGGTGCATTTACTGGAATGTGCTAATTATTACCCACCCATTCAGGGTCCTTGCACCTCAGTATCAATGTTCCCTGTGTCTTTCTATTAAATCTCTCAAATAGGGATTGAAAATATAAGAGCTAAAGATGACGACATGGCTTTCTCCTGCTTCATGATGGCAGCCCGGCAAGGCTACAGCAAGGCCCAGTACAACGTCGGAGTGTGCTACGAACTGGGGAGAGGCACAGCCAAAGACATTGAGAAGGTAAGGATCTGAGTCAACGAGACCGTGTACTTGACATGTGCTAATATCTGTGTCATATTTCCTTTCGCTTCCTTGGCCTTTGCATGTTATCTCCTGGGTCAGGGGTTCGAATGTACCCCTCAAGCTGGCAAGTCCCCACCAAGTACCAAGGGAGTGCGGCTCACTGCATTTTAGATAGAACCATAGAACACTACAGCACAGAAAACAGGCTATTTGGCCCTTCTTAGTCTGTGCCCGAAACTTTATTCCGCTAGTCCCATTGACTTACACCCAGTCCATAACCCTCCAGACCTCTCCCGTCCATGTATCTATCCAATTTATTCTTAAAACTTAAGAATGAGCCCGCATTTACCATGTCAGATGGCAGCCCAGTCCACACTCCCACCACTCTCTGAGTGAAGGAGTTCCCCCTAATGTTCCCCCTAAATCTTTCCCCTTAAATCCATGTGCTCTTGTACTTATCTCTCCTAATCTAGGTAGAAATAGCCTACTCGCATTTACTCTGTCTGTACCCCTTATGATTTTGTAAACCTCTATCAAATCTCCCCTCATTCTTCTACACTGTTAAAACCAAGACTGCTGTGCTCTAGGTGGACGTTAATGATCTGGCAGTACTGTCTGAACAACATGCAGGAAGTTCTCCCAGTGGTCTCACCAACTCTCTCATTGCCTAGCAAATTCCTCAGCAAAAAATGTTTCAAACATATTCACCTGAGGTGATTGTACTCAAAGTAAACCCTTGAACTGTTAACTGTTTTATGTTTTTAACGTGTTTTATACATGGGGCAGTGCCTGGTTTGTTGCATCTAATTCTGTTGGCTCTCCTCTCCCCTGCCTTGTGCCTAGGCTGCCCTGTACTATAGTCAGGCAGCTACTCAAGGGACATGCCATGGCTCAGTACCGCTGGGCCAGGTATTTTGTTGGAGGTCAAGCCAGGAAGGGATGTCACAGATGCCCCAAAGAGCCGTTGAGCAGTTCGAAAAGGCGGGGAAGTCTGGACTCAGAGAGGTAAGTGGTTTATCATTTATGAGTACATTGGTTTCATGCTAAAAGATAAAATGCAATGTAATTCCATTCCCTTTCTCCCCTCTGCACCCCTCTCTGTCAAAGGCACTGAAGTAATAACGTGCTGTGATGCACTCCTCCCTTGCTGGCAAGCTGTTTGGCCATCTGAGAGACCTAATCACACAAGGTCCATGCCTCACTGGGAAGTACTTGCCACAAGCTCCCCTCTCTGCTGTCCAGTCCTGGTCTGTAAACTTCCATAGAAAATTCCCCCAAGGCAAGAAATTCTTCACCCTCACTCCCATACGATGAGATGGACTATGACTCTCACGATCTACCTTGTTGTGACCTTGCACATTATTGCACTGCACTTTCTCTGTAGATTTGACAATTTACTCTGTACTGTTATTGTTTTTAACTGTACTACCTCGATGCACTCTGTACTAACTCAATGTAACTGTACTGTGTAAGGAATTGACCCTGTACGATCGGTTTGCAAGACAAGTTTTTCACTGGACCTCGGTACAAGTGACAATAATAAACCAATACCAGTGCAGTGCTGAGGAAGAGCTGCGAGATTACAGATGCTGGCTTTTGAATGAGCTAGATAGAGGCACAAAACTGGTCTGGTTCGACTCTCCCCATGAAAAACCGTTCATCTAGTGATTGTCAGCTCGCTGCGTGAGATCATCAGAAGGGCAGGCAGACAGTCCTGTGTCCCTGTGAAACGGTGACTACACTTCAGGAGAACTTAATTGACTGTGGACATAACTTTTGGGATATTCCCCTGTTGTGAGAGGCAGCAGAGAAATGAAAGCTCTCTTGCAACCACCAGAG
Organism: Pristis pectinata; assembly: GCF_009764475.1. Lineage (NCBI taxonomy): Eukaryota > Metazoa > Chordata > Chondrichthyes > Rhinopristiformes > Pristidae > Pristis > Pristis pectinata. Next base: position 2,631,872 of record NC_067408.1, on the reverse strand, counting down.
AGGAATAACACAGAACACTACAGCACAGGAAATAGGCTCTTCGGCCCACGATGAGTGTGCTTGGCATGATGCCAATCGAAACTAATTCCATCTGTCTGCATGTGGTCTCTATCCCTCCATTCCCTGCCTGTTCATGTGCCTCTATAAATGCCTCTTAAACGACTCTCATATCTGCCTCCACCAGCACCCCAGGCAACACATTTCAGGCACCCACCACTCTCTGTAAAAAAAAACTTGCCCCGCACATCCCCTTTGAACTTTCCCCCGCTCACCTTAAATGCATGCCTCTGGTATTAGACAGTTCCACCCCTGTGGGTAAAAGACCCTATCTATGCATCTCATAATTTTATAAGCTTCTCTCGGGTCTCCCCTCGGCCTCCAACACTCCAAAGTTTGTCCAAGCTCTGCTTATAGCTCATATTCTTCAGTCCAGGTAATATCCTGGTGAAACCTCTTCTACACCCTGTCCATCCTTCCTGTAATGCTGCAACCAGAACTGCACACAATTCTCCAAATGAGGCGCAACCAAAGTTTTGTACAGCCGCAACATGACTTCCTGACTTTTATACTCAACACCCCGACCAATAACAGTGAGAGATGAAAGATCCCAAGTGGGGGAAAGGTGGGGGGAATGAGTAATGCCTCTGAAAGCAATGGGTGCCCCTATTCAGCAGGTAACCTGTCCTCTCATTATTCCAGGCACAAGCGTACCTCGGAGTGTTCTATACCAACGAGCCCCACCAAGATCCGCAGCAAGCTGTCAGGTATTTCACCATGGCATCGAGAAATGGGGGTAAGTTGACTGACATTTCAATAGGGTTAGGTGAACAGTGCTTTCTGAATACATGGAGACACGAGAGAGACCACAGATGCTGGAATCTGGAGCAACAAACAATCTGCTGGAGGAACTCAGTGGGTCGAGCAGCATCTGTGGAGGGAAATGACAGTCGACGTTTTAGGTTGAGACCCTTCATTTGGACTTGGATGAAGGGTCTTGACCTGAAACGTCGACTATCCACTTCCCTCCACAGATGCTGCCTGACCCGCTGAGTTCCTCCAGCAGATTGTTTGTTGCTCTGTACTGAATACATTACTGAGTACTGAAATAAAAACTGGAAATGGTCGGCATGTGTGGAGATCCTTTGTCAGAACTGTGACAGAAAGATATAAAAAGGTAAATTTAAATTGCAAGAAGGTGGCTGGAAAGATGGATCAGATGGAGGAAGTATCTGTGGTAGAGCAAGAACAGGGTTGCCGTGTGGTTGAGTTGTAGGAATGAGTTAATGAGGGGAATGAGAGAGTGATAATACATAAAAGTGTAACGTGCAGGGCTGTGGGACCTGTGATCCACTATCACAGATGGATGCTTTGAAACAGAAATGGCCAGATCAGTTACCCAAAGTTGGAGAATTTGATATTGAGTCCAGAATGCACCCAATCAGAAAGTGAGGTGTTGTTCCTCAAGCTTTTGTTGGGCTTTGTAACATTACAGGAGGTCACAGGACTGATATGTCAGTGTGGGATGGGGGAATTAAGTGTTAGGCAATGGGAAGCTCAGGGTCGCTCCTGTGGACTGAATGAAGGTGTTCCATAAAGTGGTCACCCAGTCTGAGTTTGGTTCCTCCGATGCAGGAGAGACCACCGCTGTGAACACTGAGTGAAGTACACGAGATTGGAAGTACAAGTGAATCACTGCTCCACCTGGAAGGATTGTTTGGGTCCTTGGATGGTGTGCGGGGGAGAGTGGAGAGGACAGGTGTAACATCTCCTGTGGTTGCGTAGGGAATGCCGTAGGACTGGGAGTGGCTGCTGGGGATGAAAAGGAGTTCCAGTTTATCTGTCAGGAATTGCCTGAACTTAGGGTCTCTCAATCCACACCTCGAGTTTTGCTTGCAGTGGCACATTCCAGTGATTTCTGGGAACAATATACTTGCTGATTAAAGGGGGAGAGAGAGGAAAAACTACTTCCTCTCTTGGGGAGGGTCATTAAATAAGCATAACCTTTAAAATTAGAGCCAGTTTGTTACTGAGTTAATGTCAACCACCCATTTACACCAATCCAACCTTGTCCCATTTTATCTTTCCCACATTGGGGTTGGCGCGGACTCGGGCCGGAAGGGCCTGGTAGCACACTGTAAATAAAATTTTAAAAAAAAAAACTCCCCTCCTGCCCACCCACCCACCGCCCCCACCCCCCAACCCCCACCCAGATTCTACCCCTCACCCACACACCAGGAGCAATTTACAACAGCCAGTTAGCCCGCCGACCCAAACATCTTAAGGTCTTAAGGATGTAGGACGAAACCAGAGCACCAGGGGAAACCCACACAAGCCACAGGGAGAACGTGCAAACTCCACACAGACAGCGCCAGAGGTCGGAATCGAACCCGGGTCTCTGGCGCTGTAATGCAGCGGCTCTACCCGCTGTGCCACCTCTGCTCCTGTAGCCTTCTCATGGAGTCATACAGCATGGAAGCAGGCCATTTGGCCCAACTGGTCCATGCCAAACCTATCAACTATGCATTGCTGCTGATTTCATGGCCTGACAGATCTTTATTAAGGTCCATAGCTGAGATCTTGAAACTCCAAAGAACTGTCGCCTGTCCTTTGCAGGATCCTATGAGCCAGTACCACTTGGGGATCTGCTACCAGAGAGGATGGGGCGTGCTGAAGGACTAACGCCGAGCTGTAGATCTCTACAAGCAGGCTGCTGCTCTTGGACATCCTGACGCACAGTGCGCTCTGGGCATGTTCCACCAGAAAGGACTGGGAGGTACTGGCCTGTTAAGGAGAGTTAAGCTGTTTGTATGTCAGGGGTTTCCTGAGGAAGCTCTCGCCAAGAATAAATTGCTTTTACCCTTTTGCTTCCTGCCTCTCTCGGTGCCGGGACTTGCCAGGGCAGCATAATCTCCACCCCTTCCTCAGCTTTCAGCTCTGCTGTAGGATCTCTGCATCAGTGAACCGACGAGCTGATCTTCTCTCTCTCTCTCTCCCCCTCCCTCAGGCCTCCCGGTGAACCTATGGAAGGCCTTGGAGTTGTATCAGAAGGCAGTTCGCAGGGGCAGTGAGGAGGCTGCGCACAATCTGCAGATCCTAATGAAGGAGCTCCGAGTCAAAGGTAATGCTGCCCATTGGATTGCAGCCTGACCAGAGAGGGTCTCCTGTGAGCTAGTGTGGGGTTGGAGTTTTAACACAAGGTTTTGATGGTGCATTTTGTTAAGAATGAGAGGAACAAAATCTTTAAAGGGGGTGCTGAGACAGAGACTGGGAGGTGTGGATTAATCTTAGAGTCTGAATGTTGGTTAAATCATAATGGGCTTCTGTAAAGGCACTCAGTTGCAATAAACTACTGGCCCAATTTCAAGCTTTGCACAGATTAAACCTCAACGCAACACCCCTCCCATAGTCAACCTCCTCTCCAGGATCTGCAGCTTTTGCATAAGCAGAGAAGGCATTTTGTGGGACAGTCCACAAACGGGCTGATAAAATCGTGCCCTTCATCCAGGCCTTCCCCACAGCCCTGGACACGTCCATACGTGGGAGCTCTTGGGCTTTGACCAGGAGCCCCGACCTTCCATGTCTTCCCATCGAGCCCAGGTCTCTGGTGCAGCGAGGCAGCAGCTCTTCTAGCTCGCAAATAGAAAGGTCCCAAGCTGGCAGCTGCTGCAGGGAATTCTGCAGCTGATGTAGTTTGAAGGCAGAACCTAGCACGAGTCCCAGCAGCGAGGCTGAAACGTTTACTGACGTCTTCAACCAGATGGTCCATCTCTGTTCCTCCTGAGATCCCACAGAGCCCAGTCTTCCAATTCGACCTGTTCCTTGTAATATCAAAGAGCGGTTGGGGACACTGGATAAAGCAAAGACGGGGCTACATTCTGGTTGTAGTACTGAAGACGTGTGTTGCAGAATTACTCAGGCCTTTGGCAAGCTGTTCCTGTAAAGCTGCAACCCGTTCTGAGAAAGGATTGGAGGTCATTGTCAGCAGTCCTTCCAACTGGCACTTGCTCACAATACGTTGCTCGTTATGCCCAGTTTGGGTCTTGCCAGGACTGCTCCACACGGAGCAAAGAGGTAAGAGTAACCAACCTTGACATGAAGGAAACATTTGCCCTGGAGAAACTAATCGATAGCGATCTAGGGCAACCGCTGGTGTCATACATTGCACAAAGGCACATGTATACAGTGGGTGGAGGTCAGTTAGCCCAGCCCCAGATATTGCTGCAGAAGTTCTTCAGGACCCACCAACTTCAGCTGCTTCATCAACACCTTCCCTCCATCAGTCAGAAGTGGAGCAGTGGCCATCTCCAACACAACCACCAACCCTCGGTAGTCAATGATATTGCCGTTGCAGAGACCGTCCAACCATCAACATGCTGGTCAACCACCATTGACCAGAAACTTAACTGGACCAACCGACTATAGGTGCAGATTGTGGAAATCTGAAATAAACATGGAAAATGCTGGGAACACTCAGCAGGTCAGGCAACACCTGTGGCAGAGGGAAACAGTTAATGTTTCAGGGTCTGGGACTGTAGGTCCGAGTGATTATAAGGAGTTAGGAAAGATGTTTAAAAAGCAGGACCTCAAGGGTAACCTGCACCTACGAGTGCAGGTGACTCTGGATTGCCCCCAGTGCCACATGCAAGTGAGGGCAGAAAGAGAAAGATGGGTGAGGTGAACTCGTAGTTGGTGCAGAGAGGCAAGGATTCATGTTCTTGGATCACTGGGATCTCTTCTGGGGCAAAGGTGACCTGTACAAGAGAGATGGGTTGCACCTGAACTGGAGTGGGGGGGGGGGGGGGGGGCGCGATATCATTAGAACCATAGAACACTACAGCACAGAAAACAGGCCATTCGGCCCTTTTAGTTTGTGCCAAAACTTTATTCCACTAGTCCCAATGACCTGCACCCAGTCCATAACCCTCCAGACCTCTCCCGTCCATGTATCTATCCAATTTATTCTGAAAACTTGAGTGAGCCCGCATTTACCACATCAGGTGGCAGCTCGTTCCACACTCCCACCACTCTCTGAGTGAAGAAGTTCCCTCCGATGTTCTCCCTAAACCTTTCCTGTTTCACCCTAAAGCCTTGTCCTCTCATATTTATCTCTCCTAATCTAGGTGGAAAGAGCCTACTCGTATTTACTCTGTCTATACCCCTCATAATTTTGTAAACCTTGTATCCTGAAAGGAGGTTTGCTAGTGCTGCTTGGGAGGATTTGAAACTAGGTTGGCAGGGGAGTGGGTCGCCAGGCTTAGATGGGCATCTTGGTCGGCATGGATGAGTTGGGCCGAATGGCCTGCTTCTATGACTCTGACGCTTCACCGGAACTGCGTGGGTGTTGCAGCCACGAGTGCAGGTTAGTGACAATGACATGACTCCCGTCAGGTATAATCAGGACAACAGTTCTTTCCCCCAGACTGTCAGGCTCCTGAATACCTTGGAGACAGTCTCAGACAAATGCCACGTCAAAAGCCCTGGTTTGCACAACAGCGTATAAGAACTTTGGCTGCTGCCGAACATGTTTATACAATTAGTGCAACACACTGAGTTCTGTATTTTCTTCGTCCAACTCGGTTTGGCACTAACCCTGCACTAAATTTGTATTCTGTATACACTGTTTTTTGCACTATTTCTACTTGCACAATTTTTTTGTCTGCGTTTATTGTATGTCCTCTGTTCTATTTATGTCCTCTGTCGTGTGAGTCTGGGGGAAACGACATTTCGTTCCTCCGTGTGTAGCATGTGGGTGAATGACAATAAAGTAACTTGAACTTGACTTATTTCTCATTGCAGGAGGTTTTACTGTGTCCGGTGGCTCCGGCTCCCTGAGGTGTGTGATGTCCTCCCCTTGCCTCAGTGCACAGGGCACGCTGAAAGCACTGCTCCCTCGGCAGCGCGCAGGCGAAGCCGACTCCAACTGTCTTCCACCCGGAACACCGCTGACTCTGCTGCCCCACTCCTGGAGCACAGGCACCCTCCTCGCCTTGACGCTCAGCAGTGGCGGTCTCCGCGTTAGCACCGACCCATCCGAGACAGGCTGCCAGGACTGCCATGTGGAATTCCCGCGGAACACCGCACCTTCCTTGTCGGCGTGGGGTGATTTACGTGGGGGCGTTTCCTCGGAAGCCTGCGTGCCGCACCGCCTCCCGTTCCCTCGAGGCCGAGGGATCTCCTCACCCCGTTGGATGGATCCACAGCTCCCTGGGCAGAGACCCAAGTGGGGGAAGCTGCATCATGTAGGCAGGAGTCTGAGGGATTTCCATCACCGGCTCTCCCAGCCCTGACCTGATGCAGGGTCTCCACCCGGAATGTCAAACGTTCCCACAGTTGCTGCTCGACCCGCTGAGTTCCTCCAGCAGATTGTTTGTTGCTCCAGATTCCAGCGTCTGCACAGTTGACGGTTTCTGTCCAGACACCCTGATTTGACCCCCAACATGTGCTTAACCATTGCCAAGGCAAAACGTCCTGTTCCAGCAGTGGAGAGCTCGGAAGCAAGGCAGCAGTTCAGCAACCACTCATCCAGGACGATCCAAAATCTCATCCCGATCCCCTGCTGTCTGTCTTCCCTCACGGGAGAGCGTTGTGTTTTTAACTCTTTCTGTTGCGTGCTGCTCTGCCTCTGAGGTTGTTGACTCCTGAGCTGGAGTGTCCCGACAAGTAATGGTCGGATATCTGATGTGCCCTCAGGAGTGGGGAGGGGCTCAGGTGGAGCATAAACCCCAGCACGATGGGCCGAGTAGCCTCTAGCTGTACAATAAACAGCCATGCTTAGCTGATTTGTGTTGCTGCAGGCAGTGGTGGGCTGTTCCTCTGCGAGCTAGACCCATGATTAATTTGGAAAGCTGTCATCCTAATTTACATTAGACTTTCTCTCCCCAGACATACAGTCAGTTTAAATGTTAATGTGATGCTTCGCTGCATTTCTCCCTTGCTGTCTCTTGCGCACACGCACGCCCACACTCTGTCAGTCTGTCACAGTGATCCACCATATGCCACGCCTATAGTCTTGAAAGACCAGTTTATATTTTCACTCGCCAACCATTGGTTCAAAACCCTCAGCCAGTTAGTTGCAGCTGACACTTCATGCAGCGAAACTGGGTGCATCTACAAGCAACGAGGCAGCTGTGATCTCTACAATGCAATGTCTCCTCGCCACTACTGTAAGCACATCACACCTCCCTCACTGCATTGAATGTGTTACACACAATCTTTGCAGCATTTGAATGCATAACGCACAACCCAAAGTGAATTGAGTGCACTGCACGCAATCCTCGCGGCATTGAACGCATAACGCGCAATGATATATTGAGTGTGGCATGCACAACTCTTTGCCACATTCAGCGCATCACAACCCCCTCAGTGCCTTTAGTGACTTCATAGCTTTAAGAGAGGAGTCTTTCTTTGAGCCAGTGACACAGATACCCGACCCGGGTTCAGTGCTAGCCTCAGGTGCTGTCTGTGTGGGGTTTGCACACTCTCCCTGTGCGTTGCCCCCTGATGCTCCACTGTCCCCTCTCATCCCAAAGATGTGCCAGTCGGTAGGTTAATTGGCTGCTGTATATTACCCCCAGTGTGTAAGGGGGGTGGTAGAATCTGGGGGGGGTCAATGAGAATGTAGGGAAGATAAAAATATGATTAACGTAGGATTAGTGTAAATGAGTGGTTGGTGGTCAACACGGACTCAGTGGGCCAAAGTGCCTGTTTTGTGCTGTATCTTGGTCTCTCACACTATGCCAGATCTGATGGCTTAACCCTCGTGTTATATTGGCAAGTGAAGTGTTTTAAAGACTTTCCTGACTGATGTCACTTAAATGCAAGCTGTTCGATTAAAAAATTATCTGGGAATCTAATGATTTGTGTTCCTGGTGATTTGCTTTTGAAAGCAGTTTAAGCTCAGCTTCCATGGGGAGACATTCCAGGGAGCTCGACCAAAGTTTGCAATTCCAAGATCATCGACAAAGTTGGATGAGGCAGATTGGTCATTGGTTTCTCTCTGCCTAGATCCTGAACCACAGCCTCTGACCCTTCACCTAGGTTACCTGTCCCTGGTTGTCTAAAAGCCAAGACTTCGTACAGTTCAAACTTCTACCCTGTGGATGTTCCTTGCCAGCAATCAGACTAAAGCCACGGTGCCGGGAGGGAAAGGTCCTCTCCTGTACATTTAATTCGAACTCCCCCCCCACCCCCACCCCAGTCTTGTTTCAACCATTTGCTAATTGGTTGAATTAATATTGCAGTGGACAGATCTATAAACTAATGGCCTAAGACGGTGTCCAGAGGCAGCAAACCTCCCTGTGCTGTGCTACGTTAACAGCATAAATTTCACTTTAATGGAGAAGGAAGTTTTTATAATTAAGAATCTCCCATTACTTTTTCCATAAAGCCACAAAATCTTTGTCTTGCAGTGAAACTGTTGTCAGCCTTGCATCTCCAAAGTGTGCAGAAAGCTGGCTAGGAAATGGCCTGCTTGGAGCCAGTTTTATACAGCACAGAAGCGGGCCCTTCGGCCCAACTCATCCATGCTGACCGAGTTGCCTACCTGAGCTAGTCTCATTTGCTTATGTTTGGCCCATATCCCTCTAAACCTTTCCTATACATCTACCTGTCTAAGTGTCTTTTAAACACTGTCTCTACCACTTCTTCTGGCAGCTTGTTCTTTACAGTAGTGTAGCGGTTAGAGTAACGCTATTACAGCGCCAGCGACCCAGGTTCAATTCTGGCTGCTGTCTGTAAGGAGTTTGTACGTTCTCCCCACATCTACGTGGGTTTCCTCCGGGTGCTCCAGTTTCCTCCCACATTCCAAAGACGTACGGGTTAGGAAGTTGTGGGCATGCTATGTGGCGCCGGAAGCATGGCGACACTTGCGGGCTGCCCCCAGAACACTCTACACAAAAGATGCATTTCATTGCATGTTTTGATGTACATGTGACTAATAAATCTTATCTGTGGAAAAACTTGTCCCTTGGGTCCCCTTGAAATCTTTCCCCTCTCACAAACCTCTGCCCTCTAGCTTTAGACTCCCCTACCCTGGGGAAAAAGTCTGTGACCATCCACCTCTCATGATTTTATAAACCTCTACAAGGTCACCCCTCAGCCTCCTTCGTTCCAGGGAAAACAGTCCCAGCCTGTCCAGCCTCTCCTGATAACTCAAGCCCTCCAGTTCCAGCATCAGCCAGTGCTATGCTGCATAACAGCATAAATTTCACTTTAATGGAGCAGGAAGTTTTTATCATTAAGAATCTCTCGTTACTTTGCCTGTAAAGCCACAAAGTCTTTGTCTTGCAGTGAAACTGTTGTCAGCCTTGCATCTCCAAAAGCACGGTAGTGTAGTGGTTAGTGTAACGCTATTATAGCGCCAGCGACCCGTGTTCAATTCTGGTCGCTGTCTGTAAGGAGTTTATACGTTCTCCCCGTGTCTGCGTGGGTTTCCTCCGGGTGCTCCAGTTTCCTCCCACATTTTAAAGACGTATGGGTTAGGAAGTTGTGGGTGTGCTATGTTGGTGCTGGAAGCGTGGCGACACTTGCGGGCTGCCCCCAGAACACTCTACGCAAAAGATGCATTTCACTCTGTGTTTCAATGTACCTATAACTAATAAAGATATCTTAATGTGCAGAGAGCCAGCGAGGAAATGGCCTCCTCGCTGCAGAGGAGGCAGCCAAGCTGCATTTTACTCCGTGTGCAGAGTGCTCGACTGCTCGGGGCTTTGTATGCCTGTAGAGTAAGTTGCTTTAGACAATGCACCTGTTGACACGGAGGAGGGGTTCACTGTAACCAGTGCATTCCAACCTGGTTTTAATCACAGGTTTTAAAAACTGCTTAATGTTTACTGATACCTGGAGAACAGTCTGAAGGTCCGAGTCAGTCACACCTGGAGAAAAGCAATGCCGCGGAAAAAAAGGTTAGCTGTCTGTTGCCCAGATATTTCTGTGGCATTAAGTGTATTGGGAATGGATTGTGGATAATCCTTCATGGCTTTCAGATAGACACATGAATATGGAGGGATAAGGCTGACACAGGAGGGGGACATTTAGTACAAATGATCAGAATCAGGTTTATTATCACTGATTTGTATGTGGTGAAATGTGTTGTTTTGCGGCAGCAGTACATTGCAAAGGCATAAAATTACTATAAATTACAAAATAAATAAATAGTGCAAAAAAGAAAAGGAACAATGAGGTAGTGTTCATGGGTTCATGGACCGTTCAGAAATCTGATGACAGAGGGGAAGAAGCTGTTCCTGAATCATTGAGTGTGGATCTTCAGGCTCCTGTACCTCCTCCCTGATGGTAGTAACGAGAAGAGGGCATGTCCCGGATGATGAGGGCCTTTAGTGATGGTGCCTCCTCCTTGAGGCACTGGCTCTTGAAGATGTCCTCGATGGTGGGGGAACATCAAGATCAGTACATCGTGGGCTGAATGGCCTGTTCAGTGTTGTACTGTATGTAAATCTCCCCTAGTGTGTGGGTGACTGGTAGAATCTGGGGCGAGTTGATAATGGTAGTTGATGGTTGGCATGAACTCGATGGGCTGAATGGCCTGTTTCCGGGCAGTCTGACTTTGGCTCTGATTATGCTCAAGAGGAAACAGTCACAGGGAGAGCATGCAAGCTCCACACAGACAGCACCAGAGGTTGGGATTGAACCTGGAGCTGTGAGGCCGCAGTATTGACTGCTGTGCCACTGAGTTTTCATGGTTTCAAAATAAGGAGGAAAGGACATGAGGAGGAATTTCTTCTCCCTCTGGGTTGTGACTCTTTGGAATTCTCTACCGGGAGAGCTGTGGAATCACTGAAACTATCCAAGGTCAAGACATTTAGTCTGTGGGAACAGGCCGGGGGGTTGGGGGGGGAGGGGGCGGGTGCTGAGGCCAAGATCAGCTTAGACACAGTCCCACTGAATGGTGGAGCCCACTCAAGGGGCCATGTGGGCAACTCCTCCAGTTATGTCTTGGGAATGGCAGAACAGGCTTGAAGGGCCAAATGTCCTCATTGCTTTGCCCAGCTAGTGGGGGCTGTGATGAGAGGAGGGAACTGACGGCTCCTGTGTAGTGAGGGGTCACAGTCTCGGTATTAGATAGCAGTTCAGCCAGAGCAGGGTCCTGAGTAGCTGGAGACCTCCACGTGAAGGTGCATTAAGTGACTGCTCCATCTTCAGACCCGGCCAAAGATACTAACCCCAGCCGAAGATACTAACCCCTGCCAAGGTAAAAGAATTCGCACACACGCATCTCGCACTCCTCCCAACAGAGCAGAAGAACTCCTCCTCAACAAGAAGACAAAGTCACTGTCAGTCTCTTTAATTGTACGTTTTATTTCTATGTTCCATTTAACTGTACACGTAGAACTTCAAGTGCTCCACAAAACCCACCCTTCACAACAGCAAGATTCTTCAACGGTGTACTGCCCCTCCCGCAGTGCGACCCTCCCTCAGTACTGCACCCCCCACAGTGTGACCCTCCCTCTGCCACCCCTCCCACAGTGTGACCAACCCTCAGTATCCCCCCCCCCCCCACCCCACAGTGCAGCACTCCCTCGGTACCGCCCCTCTCCCGCAGTGCAGCGGTCCCTCAGTACTGCCCCTCGCACAGTGCGACCCTCCCTCAGCACCACACGGGAGTTTTTGCACAGGTCTCTGGGCCAGGTCCGCTGTTCACTGCCAGTGCACTGCTGAGAATATCAGTGGTCGGCGTGAGGGTTCTGGGTACACTAGCCCTGGGAAAGGTCAGCTCATCAAACCTTCCCGGGAACCCCTCCCTACCACCTAGTGTCCACTTACCCAGAGCAGAGGGATTGTAGGGAGCACAGAGGCTGAACAGTTGCAGTGTCTGTGGCCTAAAGTAACTGACAGAGGTGGAGTTGTCAACACAACCTCCTTTTATTGAAATGGGAAGTCTCACTCCTTGGTACAACCATGCTTCAAGGTTCTCACTCTCCCCCCATAAGATGTCTACTAATTCCCCCCTCTCCCCTTACCCATCACAATGTGGTATCAATCCCCAGACTAATCCCACTGAAACTCTCCATAAAACTTGTATCAATCCCCAACTAATCCCACTGCCCCGCGCTCTCCTTACAGCCCTGTATCAATCCCCAGACTAACCCCACTGCCCTGTTCTCCACAGCGCTGTGCCATCATACTATCCTTCAGTACTGTTGGTGTAGCATTGTGTATTGGCTGGGACACCAGAAGATGACCTCTGTTCTTTGACATGGAGTCTCTGATATTTTACATCCCACTGAGAGATCAGATGAGCCTCAGTTTAAAATCTCCCCTGCAGCACCGCAGACAAGTGCTGCACCTCTTCAGTGCTGCCCTTCAGAGTTAGCCCAGATTGTGGGCTCAAAGCCCCAGAACCGTCCTTGAACCCATCGCCTTCTGGCTGGGAGACGGGACAGTTACCCAATCGGCCAGTGCGCACGTTGCACATTGAAGACTGGAGAAACTGGGCTCTCCTTGGGTCAAGGGCTGATATAATGGGAGTGTTAACACAGCCTCGTGACTCGGGGCTCCTCAGAAGTTACTTTTCATCCCCCACCTCCTGATTAAATATTAGATCTCTTTATTAGTCACACGTACATTGAAACACCCAGTGAAGTGCATCTTTTGTGGAGAGTGTTCTGGGGGCAGCCCACAAGTGTCACCACGCTTCTGGCACCAACACAGCATGCCCACAACTTCCTAACCCGTACGTCTTTGGAATTTGGGAGGAAACCGGAGCACCCGGAGGAAACCCACGCAGACACACGGGGAGAATGTACAAACTCCTTACAGACAGCAACGGGATTTGAACCCAGGTCACTGGTGCTGTAAAGTGTTACGCTAACCACTACACTACCGTGCCTGCCTATTTAGGGAACTGGGGTTATGGGGTTATTTCAGGGCAGTGATACTGGGGTAAAACATCAGCTGTGATCTCATCGAATGGCAGAGCAGGTTTCAGGGGCTGAATGACCCACGCCTGCTTCTGTGTTTATTCTCATCGGCCAGTGTGGCGAGTCACAGACCCCGGTCCGATTACTCAGATCTCCACACAGTGTGGACTGGCTGGCTGCAGAGATTCATTCAGACGTTACTGAAGTTGCCTGTTCCTTGCTGAGCCGTGTTAAACAGTGGTTTCCAGTAAACAGGACACATTTATCCTGACAAACACATCTATCACTCAGTTGGAAACAATCCTGTTACTAATCCTGCAGTTCCCCACCCTCACTTAATGCTTGAGTTGTCCTTCCTGAAATCGGGGCTGTTTATTAGGATTTCTCTTTTGAACCCAATGTAAAAGGCTACTCTGCTCAGCTCTGTGTTATCACCCCACCAATTTTCCCTGTAACCCATTCCCACCAACTCCCCCCAGATTCTACCCCTCACCCACGCACTGGGGGCAATTTACAGTGACCAATTAACCTGCATCGTTGGGACATAGGAGGAAACCGGAGCAGCTGGGGGAAACCCACGCAGTCACAGGGGAACGTGCAAACTCCACACAGACAGCGCCGGAGGTCGGGATTGGAGGCTGAGGCAGAATCTTTTCATGCTGTCCTAAATTCTGCGTAAACTAATTGTATATTTTTTCCTATCACATGTCTGATTTAAAATTCCATTATCTTTTCTAACCCCAGACCTACACTGGTCGGCCTTCCAGAACCTAGACGAGACGCCCCACAGAGCGCTGATATTGGTGGGCAGTGATCGGCCTTTCCAAGGTCCCCAAGAAACCCACGCACTGTTCAATTACACAAAGATATCACATTTTATTGTTAATAACAAAATATACATTAGTCAGCTTGGGTAATGAGCAGTGTTGGAAAATAAAAATATCACATCATTGGCACTGGTCGGAAATAAATCATTAAATAGAATAGAAAAATATTTTGTATTTAACTGGAAAAGGTTAAAATCTTCATCAGTCAGATACATTCCAGTGTGAAAATATTTATACCATGGGTATGCACCAAATTATCAGCAGTCCTGGGGCTGAGCAGTGGAACCATGTGGGTCTAGTCCTGGGAGAGTGAGAGACGGTGTTTTGGATGCAAGACTTGGCCAGTTGGTTTTTCAGTGGTGGGGAAACACTCCCAATGATCTACAGGGGGAGGTAGTGAGGCCCCAGTGACAAACCAACCCAGGTGATCGAAGTAGCCAACTGTATATGGAAGGGTCATGATCCAAAAGTCATTGGCGTCATCCGGTTGGTGTCCAAGCTTCCCAATAAACCGATTGGGAGATCTCGGGAATGGATCCAATCTGCTCTGAAGCTCCCCCACATTCTCTGCCACGATAAGGTAAGATAAGATTCTTTATTAGTCACATGTTCATCGAAACACACAGTGAAATACATCTTTTGCGTAGAGTGTTCTGGAGGCAGCCCGCAAGTGTCGCCACACTTCCAGCACTGACACAGTATGCCCACAACTTTCTAACCCATATGTCTTTGGAACGTGGGAGGAAACCGGAGCACCCGGAGGAAACCCACACAGACACGGGAAGAACGTACAAACTCCTTACAGACAGCGGCCAGAATTGAACCCGGGTCGCTGGTGCTGTAATAGCATTGCGCTAACCGCTACACTACCGTGCCTGCCCATGAATGACTGTCGAGACCTAAAACAGAGAGATGGTGGAGAGGTTGAGGCTTCTCTTCAAGGACATCAATAATTAAATGCACCAGTGCTAATCTTTCAAGGATTAAAATGGGCATAAACGTACTGACAAAGCAGGAAAAGAGGATCGGAAAATAGTTAATGACAACAATTGCAATACAGCCCTCTCAACTGGTTGAACCACAGTTTCTGGAAAAGGAAGTTTTTCCTGAGTTCCCTTGTGTTAGATTAGTCTCCTCTGTCACACAGCACAGAAACAGGCCATTCGGCCCATGCCAAGACACCCATCTAGACTAGTCCCATTTGCCTGCATTTAGCCCACATCCCGCTAAACCTTTCCTATCCGTGTACCTGTCCAAGTGTCTTTTAAATGTTGTTAATGTACCTGCCTCAACCTTTTCTGTTCCAGGGCTTGGGATCTTTAGTTTAAGCATCAGAGCTAAAAGACTGCACATTCACTAATACAGCATGGAAGGGGGTTTGGACTGGGGGTTAAAACGTGGTTCTACTGGGAGCAGTAACACCAGAGAGGCCAGTGACAGGGCATCCAATTCTTTTAAAATGTTTCCAACAAGCCTGAAGGTAAATGTGTTTGTTTCAGTGGAAAAGAATCTCCCCCCAACCCGCCGGACACTGTTTCTGATCCAGTGTGTGTGAGGGTGAGTCACAGGCAAACACACATCCGTTCTGACAGGGGCCCCTCCCTCAGCAACCAGAGGAAGCACCTGGTCAGGATCCCAACCCCACTCCAGCCGAGCCAAACCAAATCACAGCAAACTAAATGAAAAACACGACGATGCTGGAGGAACTCAGCAGGCCGGGCAGCATCTGTGGAGAAAAGCAGGCGGTCAACGTTTTAGGCCAGGACCTTTCAGGACACTGACCCCGAAACGTTGACCGCCTGCTTTTCTCCACGGATGCTGCCTGGCCTGCTGAGTTCCTCCAGCATTGTCGTGTTTTTCATCTAGATTCCAGCATCTGCGGTCCTTTGTTTCTCCACAGCAAACTAAACCCGTGTCTCCAAACTAAATCGCGGTATTCGAAGGGAAGAACTTTTTTTCCCTACACAAAGGGCGGTGTGTATGTGGAATTGGCTGCCAGAGGAAGTGGTTGAAGCAGGTACAATAACAACATTTAAAAAACACTTGGACAGGTACATGGATTGAAAAGGTTTAGAGGGATATGGGCCAAACGCAAGCAAATGGGACTAGCTTGGATGGGAATCTTGGTCTGCATGGACCAGTTGAGCCGAAGGGCCTGTATCCGTGCTGTATGTCTCTATGAAGTTTGGAAGCTATATACAAACACGAGGAGGACAGACCATTCAATCCCTCAAGTTGCATCATAGATAGATTAAAGAAAACCTTCAACACCAACAATGGTAGAGCTGCTACCTCACAGCTCCAGAGACCTGGGTTCGATCCCAACCTCGGGCGCTGTCTGTGTGGAGTTTGCATGTTTTTCCTGTGACCGCGTGGGTTTCCCCCGGTTCCCTCCCACATCCCAACGACGTGTGAGTCGGTGGGTTAATTGGCCACTGTAAATCGCCCCATGTGTGGGTGAGGGGTAGAATCTGGGGGGAGTTGATGGGAATGTGGGGAGAATAAAATGGGTTAGTGAGAGATTAGTGTAAAGGGGTGGTGATGCGGACTGAGTGGGTCAAAAGGCCCACTGTCCTGTACCTCTCTGTGACCAATGGCCCCAGCTCTTCCCAATCCACATCCATCGGCACAATCTCCCTCCTCATTCTATCTTTGGACTACAACAACTAAACCTTTCCCTCCCACTCCATATTCTCTCCAGTCATAGAACTGTACAGGATAGAAACAGGCCCTTCAGCCCATCATCTCCATGCTAACCATCACACCCATCTCTACTGATCCCATTCACCACATTTGACCCTTCTCTGCCTCGGTGATTCAAGTGTTCGTCCAAATACTTCCTCAATGTTGTGAGTCTCTCTGCCTCCACCATCCCTCAGACAGTGTGTTCCAGATTCCAACCATCCGCTGGGTGGAGAATTTCTTCCTCAGGCCCTGTCTAAACCTCTTCCTCCTCACCTTGAACCTATACGCTCTAGTTTTCGACATTGCTGTCACGGGGAGAAGTTTCTCACAACCCACCCTGTCTCTGCCCCTCATAATTTTGCATCCCTCTACCAGGTTCTTCCTCAGCCCCCTCCACTCCAGGGAGAACAGAACCCGGCCCTCTCCAGTCTCTCCTCATAACTGAAGCGCTCCATCCCAGGAAACATCCTGGGGAATTTCCTCTGTAGTGTAGCGACCAGAACTGCACACAGTACTCCAGCTGTGGCCTAACTAAAGTTTTATAAAGTCATACTCTGATCTTCATTGCCCCGACTAATGAAGGCAAGCATCGATATGCCTTCTTCACCACTTTACTTACCTTTGGGGATCTCTGGGCTTGTACATCAAGGACCCCCTGTTCCTCAATACTCCCTAGGTCCCTACCATACCTGGTGTACGTCCAACCCTTAGTAGATCCCCCAAAATGCATCACCTCCCACATCAGGACTAAATTCCATCTGCCAATGTTCACCCAACTTACCAGCTGATCAACATCATTCAGTAGCCCAAGACTACACTCCTCAACATCAATGACAGCAGCAATTTTTGTCCTGTCAATAAACGTATTAATCATACCCCCTACACTCACTTAATGTACATGAGAGACAGCAAGATCCCAGCACTGATCCCTGTGGTACACCACTGGTGACAGGCTTCCAATCACAAAACCTATGGCTCACCCATAGAAGACAGAGGGTGGTGGTAGATGGAGCGTATTCTGCCTGGAGGTCGGTGACTAGTGGTGTTCCACAGGGATCTGTTCTGGGACCATTTTGATAACTGACTTGGATGAGGATGTGGAAGGGTGGGTTAGTAAGTTTGCAGATGACACGAAGGTTGGTGGTGTTGTGGATAGTGTAGAAGGTTGCTGTAGGTTACAACAGAACATTGATAGGATGCAGAGCTGGGCTGAGAAGAGGTAGATGGAGTTCAATCCGGATAAGTGTGAAGTGATACACTTTGGAAGATTGAATTTGAAGGCAAAATACAAGGTTAATGGCAGGACTCTTAGCAATGTGGAGGAACAGAGGGGTCCACATCCATAGATCCCTCAAGGTTGCTGCGCAGGTCGATAGGGTTGCTAAGAAGGCGTATGGTGTGTTGGCCTTCATTAGTCAGAGTATTGAGTTCAAGAACTGCGAGGTAATGTTGCAGCTCTATAGACTCGTTAGGCCAGACTTGGTGTTCAGTTCTGGTTGCCTCATAATAGGAAGGATGTGGAAGTTTTAGAGAGGGTGCAGAGGAGATTTACCAGGATGCTGCCTGGATTGGAGAGCATGTCTCATGAGGATAGGTTGAGCGAGCCAGGGCTTTTCTCTTTGGAGAGGAGGACGATGAGAGGTGACTTGATAGAGGTGCACAAGATGATAAGAGGCATAGATCGAGTGGACAGTCAGAGACTTTTTCCCAGGACAAAAGTAGCTCACATGAGGGGGCATAATTTTAAAGTGATTGGAGGAAGGTACAAGGGGGATGTCAGAGGTAAGTTTTTTTTACACAGAGAGTGGTGGGTGCATGGGACGCACTGCCGACAGAGGTTGTGGGGGCAGATACATTAGGGACATTTAAGGCACATGAATGATAGAGAAATGGGGGGCTATGTGAGAGGAAAAGGTTAGATTGATCTTAGAGCAGGATAAAACGTTGGCACAACATCACGGGCCGAAGAGTCTGTACTGTGTTGTAATGTTTGATGTTAAAACCATTGTCCTCTGCCTCTACTACCAAACCAACCTTGGATCCAATGTGTGAACTTGCCCTGGATTCCATGTGTTCTAAGCCTTTGAAACAGGCTGCTCTTGCCACAGATTGATAGAGTGATACAGCACGAAAACAGGCCCTTCGGCCCAACTTGTCCATGCACCTAAGCTAGTCCCATTCGCCCGCGTTTGGCCCATATCTCTCTAAACGTTTCCTATCCACATACCTGTCCAAATGTATTTTAAATGTTGTAATTGTACCTGTCTCAACCACTTCCTCTGGTAGCTCGGTCCATTACACCAACCACATATTGTTACTTCTTGAAAAAACAATCTCAATCGGGGTGGAAGGGAGGTTAGTGGGATCTGAGGGACATTCTCTCACCGTTACTGGAGGAGCTGCTCTGGTCCCGCTCCCTGTTCTGGGGTTTCCAGCAGGCCGGGGAGACGCCTGCCCCTGCCTCTGTCCACCTCGCCCTCGCACAGGACGCTCCAGCGGGCAGACAGTCTGCGCAGCAGCTCGGGGCTGGGCTGGCCGTAGGTCTCGGCCTTCTGCAGTAGCAGCTGCTGGAAGAGGACGCTCACTCCGGTCAGGAGCCCTGCCTGCTCCTGCTCCGCGCCACGGCAAGAGCCCACCCCGCCTTTTCCGAAGGTCAAGAAGGTTGTCTTCTCCCCGTCCGCGGGGGTTGCCGCCATCTCCACTGCCTCGGGGGACTTGGGGTTGAACACGTTCTCCTTGTAGTCAGAGGGCAGCGTTGAGGGCAATGTCCAGCACAGCTCCTCGAGGCTCAGCCGCTCCACTGCACTTCCTGCAGATCCCGACCCTGGAACAGCAAGAGGACTCTGTCACCAGCGGCCCCTTCTCAACCAGAACACAGAACAGTACCGCATAGGAACAGGCCCTTCGGCCCACCACGTCTGTGCTATACACGATGCCAAATTAAACTAAATCCCTTCTCCCTGCACATGATCCACATCCCTCCGTTCCCTGCACGTTCCCTGTTCCTGAGCACTTTCCACTTCCTCGCCCCCATCTGCCATCCGGACACACTGCGGTGGTCCGTTCTGCTGTGCAGCAGCGAGGATGTCCCCCGTGGAGGTCTCTCTGCCTTTACCAGGGGTGGAGAGTTGCACAGGGCAGTGACTTACAACATTGATAGGTTGGTTCACCTGATGTGTCTGCAAGAAGACAAAGTAATAAAACCTGAAGATGTTGGCCTCTCTTTGGGCACTCAGTACAGTAGGTTAGGGGACCTCCTCATTGATCTGCTCCTGGATCTAGCCATGGTTGCCATTCATAGGACTATGAAGCGGGCTGTCGAGGGCTCCACCTGAACCGACTGCCTGTCCCCCTTCTGAGGAAACGTCCGTGCCCATGTGTCCCTGGAGAGGGAGCACGTCGTGTCCACTGGCTCTCTAGGGGCCTTCCAGGACCAGTGAGCACCACAGAGCCAGTGTGTTTTAAAAACAATTCTCGGGGTTATAGAGTAATACAGCATGGAAACAGGCCCTTCGGCCCAACTCGTCCATGCCAACCAAACTGCCCACCTACACTAGTCCCATTGCCTGTGTTTGGCCCATATCCCTCGAAACCTCTCCCATCCGTGTACTTATCCAAATGTCTTAAAATGTTGTTATTTTACACACCTCAGCTAGCAGCTTGTTCCACCCTCTGCATGAAGAAGTTGCCCCCTTATAAATCTTTCCCCTCTCACCTTAGACCCACGACCAGTCCTGAAGAAAGGTCTCGATCTGAAGCGTCAACCATCCATTTCCCTCCACAGAGGTGGCCTGACCCGCTGAGTTCCTCCAGCGCTTGGTGTGTTGCTCCAGATTTCCAGTCTCTTGTGTCTTCCTCTAGTCTTTGGTTCCCCATCCCCAGGGTAAAAGACTGTGGGCATTCACCCTATCTGTGCCCCTCATGACTTTATACACGTCTATAAGGTCACCTCAGTCCCCTACATTCCAGTGAATAAAGTCCTAGCCTGACCGACCTCTCCCTATAACTCAGTCCCTCAAGTCCTGGCAGCGTCCTCATTTCTTGTAACTTTAGATCAAGTGAATGGATAAAGGGTTTTAGTCCTTTTACTAAAAATAGAGGACAACATTTTTAATTTTAACGTGGATTTTTTTCTCATGTGAATAAATGTATCTTTAAAACAAAGGAACAAAAGGAAATAGACAGGTCCAACGCAGAGCACAGCTCTCTCAGCACGTCCCGTCACACACACCCAGCCAGATCTACACAGGCTCCTTCCCTGCGCTGGGGGCGGGACAGAGACCTCTCACCTGCCGGTGCTGTCCAGCTGCCCCTGGCCAGCAGGTCGCTCAGTCCGTCCTCCAGCAGCTGGTCGATGTGCGAGGTTCTCCCTGTGCCACTGTCACTGTCTCCCTCTTCGCTCTCCCCCTGCCCGCTGTCCTTCAGACTCCCTCTGTCAGCCTCGGGCACCGCTGGCCTGCGGGACAAGGGTGGGAACACATCCTCAGAGTCGGCTACAGGGCAAGTCACAGGTGGCGTGGGGAATGTGGGGAGGGGAGGAGGGGGGGAGGGGGAGGAAGGGGAGGGGAGGGGGAGGAGGGTTGAGGGGGAGGAGGGTTGAGGGGGAGGAGGGTTGAGGGGGAGGAGGGTTGAGGGGGGGAGGGGAAGAGGGGGGGAGGGGAAGAGGGGGGGGAGGGGAAGAGGGGGGGAGGGGAAGAGGGGGGGGAGGGGAAGAGGGGGGAGGGGAAGAGGGGGGAGGGGAAGAGGGGGGAGGGGAAGAGGGGGGAGGGGAAGAGGGGGGAGGGGAAGAGGGGGGGAGGGGAAGAGAGGGGAGGGGAAGAGGGGAGGGGGAGGGGAGGGGAAGAGGGGAAGGGGAGGGGAGGAAGGGGGAGAGGGAGGAGGGGGAGGGGAGGGGAAGAGGGAGGGGGAGGGGAAGGGTTGAGGGGAGGGGAGGGGTGGTGGGGGAGGGGGGAGGGGAGGGGGGAGAGGGAGGAGGAGGGAGGGGAGGGGAAGAGGAAGAGGGGAGGGGAAGAGGAAGAGGAAGAGGGGAGGGGAGGGGTGGTGGAGGAGGGGGAGGGGGAGGAGGGGAAGGGTTGAGGGGAAGTGTTGAGGGGGAGGGTTGATGGGGGAGGGTTGATGGGGGAGGGTTGATGGGGGAGGGTTGATGGGGGAGGGTTGATGGGGGAGGGGGGAGCACAGACTGAATAAACTGCTGTGTTTTAACCACAGGAACAGAGATCCAGGTCCCACCGGTGGGACGGTTGGACCCAGGGGACGCGGACTGAAGGGGATCAGCAGAAGGCCCAGAGGGGAGAATGTTCTTGGCCAGCGAGTTGCCTTGGGGACGGATTCACAACGTTCCGACTCCAGGCGACAGGCACTACTGATGAAAGCAAACAGACCCAACTGCTCCAGTGCCTTCAATCTGACTGTTCCTGCATTCACTCAGAAACAGAAACTTCACGGCACACAAGGACCCAGTGTGCCCACTATTTCAGTGAAGGGCGGCTCAGTTCATCCCATTCCCCGATTGTCTCCTATAAAGCAACAATTAGCTCTACAAGTTTTAATTCAGTTCTCCACGGATGCTGCCTAACCTGCTGAGTTCCTCCAGCATCATCGTGTTTTTCATCTAGATTCCAGCATCTGCAGTCCTTTGTTTCTCTTTAATTCAGTCCTTTCTGAAGACTACCACTGAGTCAGTTCCTTGACACAAGCACATACCAGATCAGAAATACCCTTGGACAACAGTTTCCTTGTCTCCCCTCTGATGTTTCTGCCAGTGACCTCGAAGCTGTGCCTCCTGTTATCGACTCTGCTCCTTACCTGAGCAAAACCCTTCCTGTTTTAGAATCATACAGCACGGAAACAGGCCCTTCAGCCCAACTGGTCCGTGCCGACCAAGATGCCCATCTGAGTTCGTCCCATTTACCCGCATTTGGCCCATATCCCTCCAAACCTTTCCTATCCATGGACCCGTCCAAATGCCTTTTAAATGTTGTTATTGTACCTGCCTCAACCACCTCCTGTGGCAGCTCGTTCCATATACTGACCACTCTCCGGGTGAAAAAGTTGCGCTTCTAGTTCCTATTAAATCTCTCCCCTCTCACCTTAAACCCATGCCCTCTAGTTCTTGATTCCCCAACCCTGGGGAAAAGACTGTGTATTCACCCTATTTATGCCTGTCATGATTTTATACACCTCTATAAGATCACCCCTCATTCTCCTACTGTTCAGTGTATAAAATCCTATATCATCTATATGGAATCTCCTCTAAGCCTCCTCAGCTCCAGAGAGAACCTACCTGCAGTTCTTTAAATATTTATTTCCCCGAAAGTTTGGCCTAGCCTGGAACTGTCCCTGGTGTAAAAGGGAGAGCAGCTGGGAGATCTGCTGTAAAACACAAAGGAAAACGCGTGTCAGGATTCACACCAATCTTCACACATGGCAATCGATCACCTTTCAAAAGTATTCTCAAAATTAGCTGATCTCACTGTTTATTTAGAGGTGTGGGTACCTCTGACAGGTCCAGCACATTGTAATTGGTGAATGCTTTATAGGGGAGATCAGGAAAACTGTTTTCACCCAGAGGGTAAGTGGTAAATTGGTTTATTATTGTCACATGTACCAAGGTACAGGGAAAAGCTTTGTTTTGCATGCCATCCATTCATTACAACAGTCCGTTGAGGTAGCACATGTGAAAACAACAACAGAATACAGAGGAAAGTGTTACAGTTACAGAGAAAGTGCAGCACAGGAAGACAATGAGGTGCAAGGTCATAACGAGGTAGATTGTGAGGTCAAGAGTCCATTTTATCGTACTAGGGAAGTGTTCAGTAGTCTCATAACAGCGGGATAGAAGCCGGGGTCTGGAACTGACTGCCTGAAAGGGTGACACGAGGAGAAACGGTCATCACACTTATGGAGAACTTGGATGTATAATTCTTTTATTTCATCACTTGTTTCCAGAGGAACTGGCAAAGACAGCATTTAGTGTCCATCCCCAATTGCCACCTTCTTGAACCATTGCAGTCCTTCTGGTAAAGGTGCTTCCACAGTGCTGTGGGGAGGGAGTTCCAGGATTTAGACCCAGTGACGGTGAAGGACTGGCGATATATTTCCAAGTCAGGAATGGTGTATGACTTGGAGGGGAGCCTGCAGGTGGTGGTGTTCCCCTGTACCTGCTGCCCTGCCCCTCTAAGTGGTAGGGATGGAGGGTTTGAGAGGTGCTGTCGGAGTAGCCTGGGTGAGTAACTGCGGTGTATTCTGTAGACAGTGCACACTGCGGCCACTGGGCAGCAGTGATGCAGGGAAAGAATATTTACAGTGGTGAATGGGTGTCAATTGAGTGGGCTGCTTTGTTTGGGATGGCGTTAAGCTTCTTGAGAGTTCTTTGAGGCAAGAAATTATTCCATTGTGCTCCCGGCTTGTGCCTTGTAGCTAGTGGAAAGGCTTTGGGGAGTCAGAACGTGAATCACTCAGTGTAGGATCCCCAGCCTCTGAGCTGTTCTCACTGCCACAGTATTTCTGAGGCTGCTCCAGTTGAGTTCCTGGTCAATTGTGACCACCCCCCCCACCCCCCCAGGATGTTGATGGTGGGGGTCACTACTGGACAGGAGCTCAACCGGACCAGCCATTGGCAATGTGGTGCCATTGAAGGTCAAGGATTGGCGATCAGACGGGTCACTGCCTGGCACATTAGTGGTGCAATGTTAATTGCCGTGCATCAGCCCATTGCCCAAATGTTATTCAGGTCTTGTTGACAAATGCACTGAGTTAGGATGGTAGTGTTACTGAACGAGCAATCCAGGGAGCCCACCTTTGCAAACCAACTGGGAATGCAGAGGATGGGGGTTCAAGACCCACCCAGTAAATGAAAATTCCAATTTTGAAATTCTGCAAAAATCTGACATTAGGGACTTGTGCACTAACATTTGTCTTTCCCTTCACGTTCGGGTACAAATTATATTCTGTGTGGTGTCTGTACCTACGTGCCTGTGATGCTGCTGCAAGTTTTTCATTGTACCTGTACCTCACCGCACTTGTGCACATGTTGTGGATAGTGTAGAAGGTTGCTGTAGGTTACAACAGGACATTGATAGGATGCAGAGCTGGGCTGAGAAGTGGCAGATGGAGTTCAAGCTGGCAAAGTGTGAAGTGATACACTTTGGAAGATTGAATTTGAAGGCAGAATACAAGGTTAATGGCAGGACTCTCAGCAGTGTGGAGGAACAGAGGGATCTTGGGGTCCATGTCCATAGATCCCTGAAGGTTGCCATGCAGGTTGATAGGGTTGTTAAGAAGGTGTATGGTGTGTTAGCCTCCATTTGTCAGGGTATTGAGTTCAAGATCTGCCAGGTCATGTTGCAGCTCTATCGAACTCTGGTTAGACCACACGTGGAGTATTGTGTTCAGTTCTGGTCACCTCATTATAGGAAGGATGTGGAAGCTTTAGAGAGGGTGCAGAGGAGATTTACCAGGATGCTGCCTGGATTGAAGAGCATGTCTTATGAGGATAGGTTGAGCGAGCTAGGGCTTTTCTCTTTGGAGAGGAGGAGGATGAGAGGTGACTTGATAGAGGTGCACAAGATGATAAGAGGCATAGATCGAGTGGACAGTCAGAGACTTTTTCCTAGGGTGAAAATGGCTCACAGGAGTGGGCATAATTTTAAGGTGATTGGAGGAACGTATAAGGGGGATGTCAGAGGCAAGTTTTTTTTTACAGAGTGGTGGGTGCGTGGAACACACTGCCGGCAGAGGTGGTGGAGGCAGATACATTAGGGACATTTAAGGGACTCTTAGATAGACACATGAATGATAGAGAAATGTAGGGCTATGTGGGAGGGAAGGGTTAGATAGATCTTAGAGCAGGATAAACATCATGGGCCGAAGGGCCTGTACTGTGCTGTAATGTTCTATGTTCTCATAGAATCATAGAACAGTACAGCACAATACAGGCCCTTTGGCCCACAATGTTGTGCCGACCTTTAAACCCTATCTAACCCCTTCCTCCCACATATCCCTCTATTTTAAATTCCTCCATATGCTTATCTAGCAATCTCTTGAACTTGACCAATGTACCTGCCTCCACCACCACCCCAGGCAGCACATTCCATGCCCCAACCACTCTCTGAGTAAAAAACCTTCTTCTGATATCTCCCTTGAACTTTCCACCCATTACTTCTTGTATTGAGCATTGGTGCCCCGGGAAAGAGGCGCTGGCTGTCCACTCTATCTATTCCTCTTAATATTTTATACACCTCTATATCCTAAACTCGACTTGACTAGTGAAACCTATCTTGTTCACTAATGTTAATTGGGAGGAGAATCTGCAGCCCTCACTCAGTCCGGACACTGGACTCCAGTCCTGCACCACCCTGGTTATCCTGACCAGCCCTCCCCAGCATCTGACAAGGCACTAGGCTGCATCAAAGACATCTCACCACCACCACCTCCAGTGATTGGCCAATAACGTCCGGCCCTCTGATCCACACACGCGCTCCAAGGGCGAGATTCCCACAGAAATGCTGTCCTCAGCAATTTCAGATGCTCCAAGGAACTTAGCCCCAAATTCCTTCCTCCAGCGTTAAATTTCCTTTCGAGCACTGGGAAGGGTGTGGAGAGGGAGGGGAACATCCTCCCTGTCGAACCCTTCAGGAATTCTGTACATTTCAATGAGATCTGTCATTCTTCTAAACTCTACAGAATAATGACCCAATCGATTCAATCTCTCTCCATACAGTGAACCTGCCGCCCTGGAGCAGTCTGATGAATCTTTACTGCACTCCCTCTATGCAAGGACACCCTTTCTTGGGTAAGGAAACTAGAACCAATATTCTGCATTCTCAACACTATATTCTGCATTGTTTTCTTTTTACTACCTCGATTTACTTACGTCTGGAATGATCTGTCTGGATGGCACATAAAACAAAAGCTTTTCACTGTATCTCAGTACACGTGACAATAATAAACCAATAACAATCGTCCAGGTGTGGTCTTATCAAGGCCCTGTATAATTGCAAAACTACATCCTTACTCTTGTAATCAAACCCTCCCGTAATATAGACTAAAGGCCAACACACCATTTGCCCTCCTAATCACCCACCTGCCCCTGCACGTTGGCCTTCAGTGAGTTGTACACAAGGACGTCCAGATGTCTTTGAACATCCACACTCCCCAATATCTCACCATTTAACAAACACTCCCCTTCCTGTAACGCCCAGATGATATCCCATTTGCCATGTTCTCACCCTGTCCATACCCCTGAACCTCCTCCTGGTTGAGGTCAGCATTAGATCAGCCATACTGAATGGTGGGGTAGTCTTAAGGGGCTGAATGGCCTACTCTTAATTTTCTTGTGTTCAAAGTCACATGGCACAGAAACAGGCCCTTTGGCCCAACTGGTCAATGCCAACCAAGATGCCCATCCAAGCTAGTCCCATTTGCCAGCGTTTGGCCCATAAACGTCTAAACCTTTCCTATCCATGGACCTGCCCACGTGTCTTTTAAAAATTGTTATTGTACCTGCCTCACCCACTTCCTCTGGCAGCTCGTTCCACATAGATGCCACCCTTTGTGTAAAAAAATTTTCTATTAAATGTCTCCCCTTTCACCTTAAACCTATGCCCTCTAGTTCTCAATTCCCCTTCCCTGGGAAAAAGACTGTACATTCACCCTATTTATGCCCCTCATGATTTTATACACCTCTATAAGATCACCTCTCAGTTTCCTATGCTCTAAGGAATAAAGTCCCAGCCAGTCCAACCTCTCCCTATAACTCAGTCCCTCAAGTCCTGGCAGCATCCTCGTAAGTACAGGAGTTGTGACCTCATGTTGTAACTGTACACAGCTCTTGTATTGTGCACAGTTCTGGTCGCCCAGCTATAGGAAGGACGTCTTTAAGACGGAAAGGGTGTGGAAAATATTCACAAGGATGTTACTGGGACTGGAGGGCTTGAACTACAAGGAGAGGCTGGATAGACTGGGAGTTTTTCCCTGGAGTGTAGAAGACTGAGGGGTGTCCTTATAGAGGTTTATAAAATCATGAGGGGCATAGATAAGGTGGATGGTCACAGGCTTTTCCCCAGGGTAGGGGAGTCTAAAACTAGAGGGCAGAGGTTTAAGGTGAGAGGGGAAAGATTTAAAGAGGACCTGAGGGGAAACATTTTCACTCAGAGGGTGGTGGGTGTGTGGAACGAGCTACCAGAGGAAGTGGTAGAGGTGGCTACAATCTAGACAGGTACATGGATAGAAAAGGTTTAGAGGGATATGGGCTAATGCAGGCCAAGTGGGACTAGCTCAGTCAGACAACTTTGTCGGCATGGACTAGTTGGGCCAAAGGGCCTGTTTCCATGCTGTGTAACTCTACGTCTCCACAGAAACAATTCCGGAATCTGTCGAAGCCTGGAAAATGAGAAATGGGAGCATCCACTCTCTCAAAACCTCCTTTTATCCCTTGGGACCCATCAGCTTCCAAACTCGTCACCCTCTCTCCTCATGTTAGTGTGACCATCCACCTTATCCATGCTCCTCATGATTTTATAAACCTCCATAGTGTCACTACACCAAGGAAAACAGTCCCAGCCTGTCCAGCCTCTCCTGGTAACTCAAGCCCTCCAGTCTGGGTAACATGCTTGTGAAACTTTTCTGCACCCTTTCCAGCTTAATTTGAAGAGCTTGCAGAGCTAAATGGTCACCTACTATCCCACTGACATAAATATTCATGGCCCATTTGTTACCCACAGCACAACCCTGCAATGCACTTCCCTGTAGCTGTGACACTTTACTCTGCACTGTTATTGTTTTACCCTGTACTACATCAATGCACTCTGTACTAACTCAATGTAACTGCACTGTGTAATGAATTGACCTGTACGATCGGTATGCAAGACAAGTTTTTCACTGTACCTCGGTACAAGTGACAATAATAAACCAATACCCACACTACCTCCCAAAACAAAAAGCTGAATATCGACCCAAGGACTGTTCATGGAACAAGTACAGAATGGAACACACCCACTGCCTGTTTTTCCCAGCTGTGAGGCACTGCTCCAGATGTGTACCATAGTCTTGCCAAGGGCAGGGAAACCTAACTACAATTGCTGTAGCTCCTGGTGATTGTCCATCAGTTGGGCAGGGAATGCCACACGTAATCAAGGACCCCTCCCACCCTGGACACTCTCTCTTCTCCCCTCTCCCATCGGCAGCAGATACAAAAGCCTGAAAGCACGTCCCACCAGGCTCAGGGACAGCTTCTACCCCGCCGTTATCAGACGATTGGGCTATTGAAGACTATTTTCTCTCTTTTTTTCCAGCCCCTTTTTTTTCCTCTCTCCATAACTTTGACCCATCCCCTGGGGGATCTGCTCTCCCCTCCTCCCCCCACACCTGCCCATCACTATCTCCTACCTGCATCTACCTATCACCACCCTGTGCCCACCCCGCCTCCCCTCATTTGTCCACCTATCACTGCTCTGCTTTTCCCTCCTATATATTGGACTTCCCCTTTTCCTATCTTCAGTCCTGAACATAGAACAGTACAGCACAATACAGGCCCTTCGGCTCACCATGTTGTGCCGACCTTTAAACCTCACCTAAGACTATCTAACCCCTTCCTCCCACATTTTAAATTCCTCCATATGCTTATCTAACAATCTCATGAATTTGACCAACGTATCAGCCTCCACCACCACCCCAGGCAGCACATTCCATGCACCAACCACTCTCTGGGTAAAAAAACCTCCCTCTGATATCTCCCCTGAACTTCCCACCTATTACTTTAAAGCCATGCCCCCTCATATTGAGCATTGGTGCCCTGGGAAAGAGGCGCTGGCTGTCTACTCTATCTATTCCTCTTAATATTTTGTACACCTCTATCACGTCTCCCCTCATCCTCTTTCTCTCCAAAGAGTAAAGCCCTAGCTCCCTTAGTCTCTCCTCATAATCCATACTCTCCAAACCAGGCAGCATCCTGGTAAATCTCCTCTGCACCCTTTCCAAAGCCTCCACATCCTTCCCATAATGAGGTGACCAGAACTGGACACAGTACTCCAAGTGTGGTCTAACCAGAGTTTTGTAGAGCTGCATCATTACCTCGCGGCTCTTAAACTCGATCCCACGACTTATGAAAGCTGACATCCCATAAGCTTTCTTAACTACCCTATCCACCCGTGAGGCAACTTTCAGTGATCTGTGGATGTGAACCCCCAAATCCCTCTGCTCCTCCACACTACCCAGAATCCTGCCATTAACTTTGTACTCCGCCTTGGAGTTAGTCCTTCCAAAGTGTATCACCTCACACTTCTCCGGATTGAACTCCATCTGCCACTTCCCACATTCCAAAGACGTACGGGTTAGAAAGTTGTGGGCATGCTATGTTGGTGCCGGAAGCGTGGCGACACTTGCGGGCTGCCCCCAGAACACTCTACACAAAAGAGGCATTTCACTGTGTCTTTCAATGTACGTGTGACTAATGAAGATACTGTATCTTATCTGAGGAAGAATTGTTTTAACCCTGATGGTGTTTGGAGTCTGGAACACACTGCCTGAGGGGTGATGGAGGCAGAAACTCTCACAACATTGAAGTATAAAAGCAGGGATTTGAAACGGCAAGAGCTGGGGAATGGAATGAGTACGGACAGGTACTCGAAGACACAAGAGACTGCAGATGCTGGAATCTAAAACAAAAAAATACTGGAGGAACTCAGCGGGTCAGGCAAGTGCGGTAGGGGGGCTGGGCTGCAGGTGAGGCTGAAACAGCGTGGATACAAGACCCCCCTTCCCAGCATACTACCAGCTAATGTCCAGGCCATTGAGAACAAAGTTGATGAACTAAGGGCAAGACTGACCTACCAAAGAGAACTGAGGGACTGCTGTGTGCTATGTCTCACCAAAACGTAGCTTACACCTGCTTCACCTGACTGCACCGTACAACCTGAGGGCTTCTCAATCCACCGAATGGACCGTACAGCGTCCTCAGACAAAGTTAGAGGCAGAGGGGTCTGCTTCTTAATCAATAACTCCTGGTGCTCAGACGTGACGGTCTTGGTGAGTTCCTGTTCACCCAGCCTGGAATATCTAATGGTGAAATGCCGCCCATATTACCTGCCACAGGTGTTCACTTCAGCTATCTTGACAGTAGTCGACATCCCACCCCAGATGGACATGAAGCCTGCACTCAATGAGCTATACTCTGTGGTCAACGGCCTTGAAACAGGATACCTTGAGGCCATCTTCATCATTGCAGGTGACTTCAACAGGCCAACCTCCAGAGTATGTCCCCTGTCCCACCAGGAGCCCAAACACCCTTGACCATTGCTATATAACCATCAAAGATGCCTTCCGAGCCACCCCCACCCCACCTTGGGAAGTCAGACCACTAGGCTGTGCTCCTCCCTGCATACAAACAGAAACAGTACAGAAAGATCTGGTCACCTCACTATAGGAAGGATGTCGAGGCTTTAGAGAGGGTGCAGAAGAGGTTTACTAGGATGCTGCCTGGATTAAAGGGCATGTGCTATCAGAAGAGGATGGACAAACTTGGGCTCTTTTCTCTGGAGCGGTGGAGGCTGAGGGGTGATCTGTTGGAAGTGTACAAAATTATGAGGGGCATAGGTAGGGTGGACAAGCAATTTTTCCCATTATTGAGCGATCCAATACCAGAGGACATGCATTTAAGGTGAGAGGGGGAAGGTTCAGAACAGACGTGAGGAGTATGTTTTTTTTACTGAGAGAGTGGTGGATGCCTGGAATGCATTGCCTGATAGGGTGGTGGAGGCAAATTCATTGGGGGCTTTTAAGAGGGGCTTGGATGGGCACATGAATGAGAGGAAAATGGAGGGTTATGGGCATTCTGTAGGTAGGAGGGAATAGCTATGTCGGCACAACATTGTGGGCCGAAGGGCCTGTTCTGTGTTGTACTGTTCTATGATCCAGTACAGTGCTGATCTGAGGAAATAGATGAGCTACTACGCAACTGCTTTGAGTCAGTGGACTGGTCCATGTTCAGATACTCAGCTGCCAACCAAATGAGTACGTCACCACTGTCACAGACTTTATCAACAAGTGTGTGGAGGACTGTATACCAAAGAGGACAATCAGGGTGTTCCCAAACCGGAAACCGTGGATGAACCGGGAGGTCCACTCCCTAATGAAGTCCAGGACTGCAGCATTCAAAGCAGGTGACCCTGACCTTTACAAGAAATCAAGATACGCCCTTCAGAAAGCTATCAGAGACACCAAGAGACAATACCAGTCCAAAATGGAATCCCAGACCAGCCATCGGTTGTGGCAGGGCTTACATGCTATAACAGGCTACACTACAACGTCAGGCAGCACCGTCAACAACAGCACATCCCTTCCCGATGAGCTTAATGCATTCACAAGATCACAAGACAAAGGAGCAGAAGTAGGCCATTCGGCCCATCGAGCTAAACTATTCTCCTATCTAGCCCCAATTCCCGGCCTTTTCCCCATATCTCTTGATACCCTGACTAATTAGATACCTATCAATCTCCTCAAACACTCCCAATGATCGGGCCTCCACAGCTGTACGTGGCAACGAATTCCATAAATCCATGACCCTCTGGCTAAAAAAATTTCTTCTCATTTCTGTTCTAAATGGGTACCATCTAATTCTAAGACTGTGCCCTCTAGTCCTGGACTCACCCACCAAGGGAAACAGCTTAGCCACACCTACTCTGTCCAGTCCTTTCAACATTCGAAATGTTTCTATGAGGTCCCCTCTCATTCTTCTGTACTCCAGTGAGTACAGTCCAAGAGCCGACAAACACTCATCGTATGTAAGCCCTTTCAATCCGGGAATCATCCTCGTAAATCTTCTCTGAACCCTCTCCAACATCAGTACATCCTTCCCAGAATAAGGGGCCCAAAATTGCACACAGTATTCCAAATGAGGTCTCACCAGTGCCCCGTAGAGCCTCATCAACACTTCCTTACTTTTATACCTCTCGAAATGAATGCCAACACAGCATTCACTTTTCTTACCGCCGATCCGACCTGGTGGTTAACCATTCTGTGCATGTTTTGAACAGAAGGGGAGTGGTTTGTCACCACCCACCCTGACACCCTCCAATGCACCTGAACCCATGGTCACCATTGAGGACATAAGATCAGTCTTCTGGAGAGTGAACCCGTGGAAAGCATCTGGCCCGGATGGTGTCCCTGGCCATGTCCTCAGATCCTGTGCAGATCAGCTGGTGGGGGTATTTGCAGATATTTTTAACCTCTCCCTGCTTCAATCTGAGGTTCCCACCTGTTTTCAGAAGACCACTATCATCCTGGTACCCAAGAAAAACAAGGTAACGTGCCTCAATGACTACCGACCAGTGGCTCTGACATCAACCATCATGAAGTGCTTTGAGAGGTTGGTCATGGCACACATCAACTCCAGCCTCCCAGGCAACCTCAACCAACTGCATTTTGCCTACTGCCGAAACAGGTCTACGGTGGACGCCATCTCTAGCCCTACACTCATCTCTGGAGCATCTAGACAGTAAAGACACCTACGTTAGACTATTGTTTATTGACTACAGCTCTGCCTTCAATACTATAATTTCCAGCAAACTCATTAACAAACTTCAAGACCTGGGACTCAACACCTCCCTCTGCAACTGGATCTTTGACTTCCTGACCAACAGACTGCAATCAGTGAGGATAGGCAGCAATACCTCCAGCACGATTATTCTCAACACTGGTGCCCCACAAGGCTGCGTCCTCAGCCCTCTACTCTACTCCCTATACACTCACGACTGAGAGGCCAGATTCTGCTCTAATTCCATTTACAAATTTGCAGATGATACTACCGTTGTAGACCATATCTCAAATAATGATGAGTCGAGTACAGGAAGGAGATAGAGAGCTTAGTGACATGGTATCAGCAAAACAAGAGAGCTGGTCATTGACTTCAGGAAGTGGGGCGGTGTACATGCACCTGTCTACATCAATGGTGCTGAGGTCGAGAGGGTTGAGAGCTTCAAGTTCCTAGGAGTGCCTCTCGTGGTACAAGTGACAATAATAAACCAATACCAATACCAATGTAGATGCCACAGCATAGAAAGCTCACCAGCACCTCTACTTCCTCAGGAGGCTAAAGAAATTTGGCATGTCACCAACTTTTATCGATGCACCATAGAAAGCATCCTAGCTGGATGTATCACAGCCTGGTATGGCAACTGCTCTGCCCAGGACTACAAAAAACTGCAGAGTTGTGGACACAGCCCAGCACATCACGGAAACCAGCCTTCCCTCCATGGACTCCATACTTCTTGCTGCCTCTGTAAAGCAGCCAGCATAACCAAAGACCCCACCCACCCTGGACATTCTCTCTTCTCCCTTCTCCCATCGGACAGAAGATACAAAAGCCTGAAAGCACGTCCCACCAGGCTCAAGGACAGCTTCTATCCCGCTGTTATAAGACCTTTGAATGGTTCCCTTGTATGATAAGACATTCATGACCTCACAATCCACCTTGTTGTGACCTTGCACCTTACTGTCTACCTGCACAGCACTTTCTCTGTAGCTGTGACACTTTTTCTGTTATTGTTTTCCCTTGTACTACCTCAATGCACTGAGTAATGAATTGATCTGTATGAACGGTATGCAAGACAAGTTTTTCACTGTACCTCAGTATAAGTGACAATAATAAACCAATTTCCCGCATCTATAGAGGGAAATGGACAGTCGATGGTTTGGTCGAGACCCTTCATCTGGACAAAGATAAGAGGGGAGATGGCCGGTATAAAAAGGTGAGGGGAAGGGGTGGGGAAAGATCTGGCAGGTGATGGGTGGATCCTGGTGAGGAGGGGGGATCGGCAGATGGGGGAGGGGAGGGTGGGGACAGTGACAGAGGCTGGGAAGGGACAGGTGGAGGTGACAGAGGGCTGCAGATGGTGGGATCTGATGGGAGAGGAAGGTGGGAGCCTGGAACCAAATAAGGGAGGCGGGGAGGGCAGATGGGAACAGTGGGGGGGGAGGGGACCCAGTGGGAGGGGTGTGTGGGTGACGGGCAGATGGCGTGGGTGGGGGGGGGGGGAAGGAACAGGGTGATGGGGGCTGGGGACGGTGTAGGAGGAACTGGGTAGATCAGGGGGAGAGGGGAAAGGGACAGAGGGGGAGCAGGTTACCTGAAGTTGGAGAATTCAATGTCCGTGCCGTCAGGGTGTAGACTCCCCGGGGGGAATATGAGGGGCTGTTCCTCGAGTTTGTGTTTGGCCTCACCCCGGCAGTGGAGGAGGCCGAGGACAGACAGGTCGGTGTGGGACAGGTATTGGAGACTACAGACACTGGAATCTGGAGCAACAAACAATCTGCTAAAGGAACACAGCAGGTCGAGCAGCATCTGTGGGGGGAACGGACGTGTGTCCTGATGCAGGGTATTGACGGAAACATCGACAATTCCTCTTCCCCACACCCCCCCCCCCCCCAACTATTCCCCCTGGGTAGTCTACAGTACAACGGCATGAACATTGAATTCTCTAGTTTCAGGTAACCTGCTGCCTCTTTTCCCTCTTCCCCCGATCTCCCCAGGGATAGGTATTTGATGGCCAGCATTGACACAGAGGGCCGAAGGGCCTGTTTCCCTGCCGCATGACTGTTGGTGAGGCCGGACTTGGAGGACTACGACACGAGAGGTTCTGCAGATGCTGGGATCTGGAGCAACACACACAAGATGCTGGAGGAACTCAGCAGGTCAGGCAGCATCTGTGGAGGGAAATAAACAGTCGACGTTTCAGGTTGAGACCTGGAAAGGAAGAGGGCAGAAGCCAGAGGAAGGAGGTCAGGGGAGGGGGAGGAGCGCAGGCTGGCAGGTGACAGGTGAGTCCAGGTGGGAGGGGGAAGGTGGGTGGGTGGGGGAGGGGGGGGACGGAGTACTGTATACAGTTTTGGTATAGGAAAGATGCCATTAAACTGGATTTACAAGGATGTTGCCAGGACTTGAGGGACGAAGTTATAGGGAGAGGTTGGGCAGGGTAGGTCATTATCCCTTGGAGTATAGGAGACTGAGAGGTGATCTTATGGAGGTGTATAAAATCATGAAGGTCATAGATAGGGTTGGGGAATCCAGAACTAGACAGAAGTTTGTAAAATGATGAGGCATAGACAGGGTACACAGTCAGAATCTTTCTCCCCCCGGGCAGAAATATCAAATGCTAGAGGACATGCATTTAAGGTGAGAGGGGGAAAGTTTAAAGGAGATGTTGGGGCAAGTTTTTTTTTTAAAACACAGAGAGTGGTGGGTGCCTGGAACGAGCTGCCAGGGGTGGTGGTGGCGGTGGCGGCGGCAGATACGATAGTGGTGTTTAAGAGGCTGTTAGACACATGAATGTGCAGGGAATGGAGGGAAATGGATCCCGTGCGGGCAGAAGGGATTTAGTTTAATTTGGAATCATGTTCAGCACAGATATTGTGGGCCGAAGGGCCTGTTCCTGTGCTGTACTGTTCTGTGTTAGAGAACATCTATTTAGAGTGAGAGGAGAGAGATTTAATAGGAACCCGAGGGACAACATTTTCACCCTGAGGGTGGTGTGTATATGGAAGGAGCTGCCAGAGGAAGTGGTTGAGGCAGGTACAACATTTAGAAGACACGGACAGGTAGACGGATGGGGGTTTGGAGGGGGAGGGGAAAGGTTCGGAGGGGGAGGGGGAAGGGGAAGGTTCGGAGGGGGAGGGGGAAGGGGGAGGGGGAAGGGGGAGGGGGAAGGGGGAGGGGGAAGGGGGAGGGGGAAGGGGGAGGGGGAAGGGGGAAGGTTTGGAGGGGGAGGGGGAAGGTTGGGAGGGGGAAGGTTTGGAGGGGGAAGGTTTGGAGGGGGAAGGTTTGGAGGGGGAAGGTTTGGAGGGGGAGGGGGGGAGGGGAGGGGGGAGGGGGGAGGGGGAGGGGGGAGGGGGGAGGGGGAGGGGGGAGGGGGGAGGGGGGAGGGGGGAGGGGAGGGGGAGGGGGAGGGGGAGGGGGAGGGGGAGGGGGGAGGGGGAGGGGGGAGGGGGGAGGGGGGAGGGGGGAGGGGGAGGGGGGAGGGGGAGGGGGGAGGGGGGAGGGGGAGGGGGAGGGGGGAGGGGGGAGGGGGAGGGGGGAGGGGGGAGGGGGGAGGTTTGGAGGGGGAGGGGGAGGGGAGGGGGAGGGGGAAGGTTTGGAGGGGGAGGGGGAAGGGGAAGGTTTGGAGGGGGGAAGGTTTGGAGGGGGAGGGGGAAGGTTTGGAGGGGGAAGGGGAGGGGGAGGGGGAAGGTTTGGAGGGGAGGGGGAGGGGGAAGGTTTGGAGGGGGAGGGGGAGGGGGAAGGTTTGGAGGGGGAGGGGGAGGGGGAAGGTTTGGAGGGGGAGGGGAAGGTTTGGAGGGGGAGGGGGAGGGGAGGGGGAGGGGGAGGTTTGGAGGGGGGGAAGGTTTGGAGGGGGAGGGGGAAGGTTGGAGGGGGAAGGGGAGGGGGAGGGGAGGGGGAAGGTTTGGAGGGGAGGGGGAAGGTTTGGAGGGGAGGGGGAGGGGGAAGGTTTGGAGGGGAGGGGGAGGGGGAAGGTTTGGAGGGGGAGGGGGAGGGGGAGGGGGAGGGGGAAGGTTTGGAGGGGGAGGGGGAGGTTTGGAGGGGGAAGGTGGGGAGGGGGAGGGGGGGAGGGGGGAGGGGGGGGAGGGGGGAGGGGGGAGGGGGGGGAGGGGGAAGGGGGGGAGGGGGGGAGGGGGGGAGGGGGGGAGGGGGAAGGGGGGAGGGGGGGGAGGGGGAAGGGGGGAGGGGGGGGGAGGGGGAAGGGGGGAGGGGGGGGAGGGGGAAGGGGGGAGGGGGGGGAGGGGGGGGGAGGGGGGGGGGGGAGGGGGGGGAGGGGGAGGGGGGGGAGGGGGGGGGGGAGGGGGGGGGGAGGGGGGGAGGGGGAGGGGGGGGAGGGGGAGGGGGAAGGGGGGGAGGGGGAGGGGGAAGGGGGGGAGGGGGGGAGGGGGAGGGGGGGGAGGGGGGGAGGGGGAGGGGGAAGGGGGGGAGGGGGAGGGGGGGGGAGGGGGGGAGGGGGAGGGGGGGGAGGGGGAGGGGGGGAGGGGGAGGGGGGGAGGGGGAGGGGGGGAGGGGAAGGGGGGAAGGGGGGGAGGGGGAGGGGGGGAGGGGGAGGGGGAAGGGGGGGAGGGGGGAGGGGGAAGGGGGGAGGGGGGAGGGGGGAGGGGGAGGGGGAAGGGGGGGAGGGGGGGAGGGGGAGGGGGAAGGGGGGAGGGGGGGGAGGGGAGGGGGAAGGGGGGGAGGGGGGGGAGGGGGAGGGGGAAGGGGGGGAGGGGGAAGGGGAGGGGGAAGGGGGGGAGGGGGGAGGGGGAAGGGGGGAGGGGGAAGGGGGAGGGGGAAGGGGGAGGGGAGGGGGAAGGGGGGGAAGGGGGAGGGGGAGGGGGAAGGGGGGGGAGGGGGAGGGGGAAGGGGGGGAGGGGAAGGGGGGGAGGGGGAAGGGGGGGAGGGGGAGGGGGAGGGGGAAGGTGGGGAGGGGGCCAAACGAGGGCAAATTAGGGAGGAATGTCGGTCGGCATGGAGAAGTTGGGCCGAATGGCTGTATGTGACTAACTGTCCTGTTTCCTCTCCCCTCCACCCTCACCCCGTCCGCAGACGCTACCGATTGCGGGTGGAGGGTTCCCCCAATCTGCTCTCACCTGGACGTGCGGAGAACCGACAGCCAGTTCCAGAGATCCGTCGGGGCAACCGGCCCGGGACAGTCGGACGAGCTGCCGCAGCAGCTGGCGGTGGCGGGGGTCAGCTTCCGTGCGGGGGGCGGGAGAGGGTCCGGGTCCGTCCGGCTCCCGCACGGCGACTGCGGGCGGCTCGGTGCGGGAGCGCCGCAACAGAGCGATGTCGGTCTTCTGGATGCTCCGCTTGGGGCGGCGGGGTTGCAGGCTGTAGTCGGTCTCGGCCCGCCGGCAATTGTACGCCCCGCCGTCCCGCCGCCGCCGCTTCCCGCAAACCACCCGCAGCAGCAGCAGGGCGGGCAGCAGAGTCCCGCAAACGGCACCCAGGGCGATCCCGGTCACCGCCGGCCGGCCGAGCCTCCCGCTGGGCGCCGCCACGAAGGAGATAGTCAGGACGGTGCTGGCCGAAAGGCTGGGGATCCCCCGGTCCCGGACCCGCACCGACACCCGCCACTCCCGCTCCAGTAGCCGGCTGACGCCGCAAACGTTGGCCCGCAGCTCGCCGCCGCTGCCCAGACCGAAGACGCCGCCGTCCGCCGCCGCCAACTCGTACACCAGCTCCCCGTTGCGCCCGGAGTCGGCGTCCACCGCCTTCAGCGCCGTTACCGGCAGCAGGCTCCGGTCCCCCGCCGGCGGAGCCCCGCCCGCGCACCCGCCGCCTACTCCCAGCGCCACGGTCAGCCGGCGCGCCGCCGGCGCCGTGAACACCGGGCTGTTGTCGTTCAGGTCGCCCACGTCCAGGCGCACGGGCACGGTGGCGCGCGCGGGCGGGTGCCCGCCGTCGCGCGCCTCCACCACCAGGTCCACGCGCCGCGCGCGCTCGTGGTCGAGCGGCGCCAGGGAGTAGACGGCGCCGGTGGCGGGGTGGATGCCGAGCGGCCACGGGACGTCCGGGCTGACGATGGAGTAGGTGACCCGCCCGTTGGCGCCCGAGTCCCGGTCGGACGCCGCCACCGTGAGGAGGGTCCGGTTGGAGCGCCCGTTCTCCATCACCAGCGCCCGGTAAGCGCTCTGACCGAACACGGGCGGGTTGTCGTTCACGTCGGTCAGCCGCACGGTGATGGGCCGAGCGGCCTCCCCCTCCCCGATCCGCTCCGTCACCAGGGTCAGGTTGTACTCGGCGCGCTGCTCCCGGTCCAGAGCCGCCCGGGTCACCAACGTGAACCGGCCGCCCACCGCCTCCAGCCCGAAGCTGCCCTCCGCCTCCAGCCGGCAGTCCACCCCCGGCGCCGGAGCCTCCACCACGGCCACCGCCGCTCCTACCGCCACTCCCTCGGGCACCAGCAGCAGCTCCGCACCGGCCGGCGGCACAGAGCTCTCGGCGTCGTCCGGGACCCCCACGGCTGGAAGGAGAAACAAACAGGTTGGTCAAAATAAAATCACACCTGCATTTGTGTGGCCTCCTTAACATAAGACAGAAGTTGGCCATTCAGCCCATTGAGTCTGCTCTGCTATTCTATCATGAGCTGATCCATTCTCCCATTTAAAGGAGTTGTAAGTTCTCCCCCTGTCTGCGTGGGTTTCCTCGGGGTGCTCCGGTTTCGTCCCACATTCCAAGGACGTACGGGTTAGGAAGTTGTGGGCATGCTGTGTTGGTGCCGGAAGCGTGGCGACACTTGTGGGCTGCCCCCCAGAACACTCTACGCAAAAGATGCACTTCACTGTGTGTTTCGATGTACATGTGACTAATAAAGATATCTTCTCACCATAACCTTTGATGCCCTGACTACTCAGATACCTGCCTTAAATACACCCAATGACTTTGCCTCCACAGCCACCCGTGGCAACAGATTCCACAGATTCACCACTCTCTGGCTAAAGAAATTTCTCCGCATCTCTGTTCTGAATGGGCGCCCTTCAATCCTGAAGTCGTGCCCTCTTGTACTAGACTCCCCTACCATGGGACACAACTTTGTCACATCTACTCTGTCCAGGCCTTTTAACATTCGAAATGTTTCTATGAGGTCCCCCCTCATTCTTCTGAGGAGTACAGCCCAAGAGCCGTCAAACCTTCCTCATATGTTAACCCTCTCATTCCTGCAATCATTCTAGAGAATCTTCTCTGAACCCTCTCCAACGTCAGCACATCCTTTCTTAAATAAGGAGCCCAAAACTGCTCACAGTACTCCAAGTGAGGTCTTACCAATGCCTTATAGAGCCTCAACATCACATTCCTGCTCTTGTATTCTATTCCTCTAGAAATGAATGTCAACATTGCATTTGCCTTCTTCACCACCGACTCAACCCGGAGGTTAACTTTTAGGGTATCCTGCACGAGGACATAAAGGTCCCACAAGGCAGCCAACACAGCTGATGAGGATGGGGCAGAGATGGATTTTAGGAAGGCATTTCACAAGAAGAATCAAGATTTATTGACACATGCAGAAAGCCAAGGAGAAATATTACCTTTCGAGTGCAACAAATTGATAAATCTGAGATTTGACCAGGACTTTTTTCACCCAGAGAGTGACCAGTAGAGTCAAACAGCACAGAAACAGGCCCTTCAGCCCAACCAGTCCATGCTGGTTGCCCATCTAAGCTAGTCCCATTTGCCCATGTTTGGCCCACATCCCTCTAAACCTTTCCCATCCATGGACCTGTTCAAATGGCTTTTAAATAAGATATCTTTATTAGTCACATGTACATTGAAACGCACAGTGAAATGCATCTTTTTATTTTGCCTGGTGTTCTGTGGGCAGCCCGCAAGTGTCGCCACACTTCCGGCGCCAATATAGCATGCCTACAACTTCCCAACCCATACGTCTTCGGAATGTGGGAGGAAACCAGAGCACCCGGAGGAAACCCACGCAGGCATGGGGAGAATGAACAAACTCCTTCCAGACAGTGGCCGGAATTGAACCAGGGTCGCTGGCGCTGTAAAGCATTACGCTAACAGCTACACTACCGTGCCTGCCGATAATACTACAATTTTGCCAACAATAAAACAATAGTACAATGTTGTTAATGTACCTGCCTCAACCACTTCCTCTGGCAGCTCGTTCCATATACTCACCAACCTCTGTGGAAAAAGTTGCCCCTCAGGTTCCTATTAAATCTCTCCCCTCTCACCCTAAACCTATGTCCTCTAGTTCTTGATTCCCCAACCCTAGGAAAAAGATAAGGTAAGATATCTTTATTAATCACATGGTCATCAAAACACACAGTGAAGTGCATCTTCTGCATAGGGAGCATTCACCCGATCTATGCCCCTCATTTTATACACCTCTATAAGATCACCCGTCATTCTTTTATACACCACTGAATAATGTCTCAGCCTGCTCAACATCTCTCTGTTACTCAGTCCCTCAAGTCCTGGCAACTTCCTCACAAGTCTCTTCTGTACTCTTTCCAGCTTAATGGCATCTTCCCTGTAGCAGGGCAACCAAAACCGAACATAGTATTCCAAATGCTGCCCCACCAATGTCTTGTACAACTGATCCATATCCCTCGATTCCCTGCATATTCAAGTGTCTATCTGAAAGCCTTTTACACACCGCTATTGTACCTGTATCCACCACCATCCCTGGCAGCCCATTCCAGGCACTCACTACTTACTGTGTAAAAAAACTTGCCCCACACATCTCCTTTAAACATCCCCTTCTCTCCTTAAATGCATATCATCTAGTATTTGACATTTCTACCCTGGGAAAAAGATTCTGACTGTCTACCCTATCTCTGCCTCTCATAATTTTATAAACTTCTATCAGGTTTCCCCTCAGTCTCCGACGCTGTCGAGAGTTTGTCCAACCTCTCCTTATAGTTCATACCCTCTAATCCAGGCAGCATCCTGGTGAACCTCTTCTGCACCCGCTCCACAGTCTCCACACCCTTCCTGTAATGGGGCGACCAGAACTACACTCCAGAGAGGAAACAAGAGAGTCTACAGGACAGTAGGGAAGAGGGTGTTGTGTACATGGATTTTTTTTGTAAGGCATTTGACAGGGAAAATCAAGATTTATTAATAAATTCAGTTTCCTGGAACGTGCTGCTAGGGGTGGGGGTGGAAGCAGATACAATAGTGACATTTAAGAGGCTGTTAGACAGACACATGAATATGCAGGGAATGGAGGGATGTGGCAGGAGATGTGTAGTTTAATTCGTCATTGTGTTCAGCACAGACATTGTGGGCCAAAGGGCCTGTTCCTGTGCTAAACTGTTGTATGTTCTACAGTGGTGCATCTGGTAGAGTTGCTGCCACAGAGCTCACAACACACAGGAACGCATGAGGCTGCAGAGAGTTGTGGACACAGTCTGGTCCATCACGGGCACATCCCTCCCCACCACTAACAGTATCTACAGGAGGCGCTGCCTCAAGGAGGCAACATCCATCATCAAAGATCCCCACCATCTGGGCTGTGCCGTCTTCTCGCAGCTCCCATCGGGCAGGAGGTACAGAAGCCTGAAGTCCCACACCACCAGGTTCAGGAACAGCTACTTCCCTTCAACCATTCGGTTCTTGTACCAATCAATACAACCCTCACCCATACCTCAGCAACAGGACACTACAGACCACCTCTTGCACTGCCGTGGATTGTTTTGTTTAGCACTAATGTCTTGTTTTCTACAGTCCTTTTCTTCACTGTCTTGAATAATTTATGAATAATTTATGTCCTGAGTGATGTCTGTACCTACGTGCCTGTGATGCTGCTGCAAGTTTTTTTACTGTCCCTGTACCTCACCGCACTTGTGCGCATGACAATAAGCTCGGCTTGACTTGATTCACATAACACAGGAACAGGCCCTTCAGCCCACAATGTCTGTGACAACCATGATGTCAATCTAAACTGTATATCTCCTTGCACATGGTCTACATCTCCCCAACCCCATTCCCTATCTTTTCAAATGCCTCCTAGCTACCCAGCTGTGGTGAAATGGTGAGTTACAAGCTGCCTCACAGCACCAGTGACCTAGGTTTGATCCTGACCTCCAGTGCTGTCTGTGTGGAGTTTAAACGTTCTCCCTGTGACCGTGTGGGTTTCCCCTGGGTGCTCCGGTTTCCTCCTGCATCCCAAAGACGTGCAGGTTGGTGGATTAATTCCCAGGCAGGGATTTGAGGGAATATACACCACTCGCAGACAGGTGTGCAGTTTAAGTTGGCATTATGGACAACGTAGATGTGGTGGGCCGAAGGGCCTGTTCTGGAGCAACAAACAACCTGCTGGAGGAAGTCAGTGTGTCAAGCAGCATCTGTGAGAGGAAAGGAATTGTCGATGTTTTGGGTTGAGATCCTGTAACAGTTCCTTCAGCAGATTGTTTGTTGCTCCAGATTCCAGTGTCTCCAGTCTCGTGTGTATGTTCTAACTGGCTGCCGTAAATTGGCCTCGTGGGCAAGAGGTAGGATCTGGGGAGAGTGGATGGGAACATGGGGAGAATAAAATGGGGGTCAGTG
Organism: Pristis pectinata; assembly: GCF_009764475.1. Taxonomy (NCBI): domain Eukaryota; kingdom Metazoa; phylum Chordata; class Chondrichthyes; order Rhinopristiformes; family Pristidae; genus Pristis; species Pristis pectinata. The sequence continues at coordinate 2,588,463 of NC_067408.1, read as the reverse complement.
TAAACAAGGGCTTGAGATAGTCAACATGGACTCAATGGGCTGAAGGGCCTGTTCCCGCTCAATCCTCAGAGATAGGATAAAGGAAGATCTGAAAGAAGGTGGAGATGTTTGAGGGGAGAGTTCTGGAACTCCGACCCCAGCAGCTGAAGGCAGGGCTGCCAGAGGTGGAGTGATTAGATTCAGGGACGTGCAAGGGGCCAGAAATGTGATTAAAGTTTGTGTTTTGGCAGTCACAGCCTGCAATAAAAGGCAGGAAATAATGGAGAAGGTTAACATCAGAAACGTCACCCACCTCCGGGATATGTAGGGAAGGAACTAAATATAGAAGCAAGCTGGAGTTCAGAGTCTCTATCAGATCCCAGACCTCACATCTCCCCTGGAAGACAGCAGTGCGAGTAGCCCAGGTAGATTGTGAAGCCTAACAACAGGAGACTAATCCACTCCTCCTCCTAACAGAAGGGTCCCTGCTCTCTTCCAACAACCTGGCAAGAAATCCTGCACTTCCCCTCTTAAAAGTTCCTGCTGAAGCCACTCCCTTTGTCCTTCCAGAACTGGAATACACTGCCCGGGATGGTGGTTTAATTAGTTAATTTATGTTCATCTTGTGAATGCTGCTTATCTGATGCTCTGTGCCTGTGTTGCCGCCGCAAGTAAGTTTTTCATTGCACCTGTGCACACACGGACTTGTGCAGATGACAATCAACGACTCTGATTGAAGCTGGGCCGCTGACAGCATGCAAGCGTGTACTCTCACCATAATTATAGGAAGGATGTGGAAGCATTGGAAAGGGTGCAGAGGAGATTTACCAGAATGCTGCCTGGTTTAGACAGTATGCATTATGAGGAGAGACTAAGGGAGCTGGGGCTTTACTCTTTGGAGAAGAGGAGGATGAGAGGACACGTGATAGAGGTGTACAAAATATTAAGAGGAATAGATAGAGTGGACAGCCAGCGCCTCTTTCCCAGGGCACCAATGCTCAATACAAGAGGACATGGCTTTAAAGTAATGGGTGGGAGTTCAAGGGAGATATCAGAGGGAGGTTTTTTTTACCCAGAGAGTGGTTGGGGCATGGAATGTGCTGCCTGGGGTGGTGGTGGAGGCAGGTACATTGGTCAAATTCAGGAGATTGCTAGATAAGCATATGGAGGAATTTAAAATAGAGGGGTATGTGGGAGGAAGGGGTTAGATAGTCTTAGGTGAGGTTTAAAGGTCAGCACAACATTGTGGGCCGAAGGGCCTGTATTGTGCTGTACTGTTCTATGATTCTATGAAAATGTAAATCTCCCACCAGACCAGTTGTCTTAAATCCATGACCACAGTCACAGATCTGGCTGCCAGTTTCTTACCACTTACTCACTCTCTCCAGTCCCTGAGGGGTTTGTATACCTCTTCCCTTTATCCCTGTAACAAAACTAGCTGAAGTGGCTTTAGCACATGGCCCATCGAGTCTGTTCTGACCATTAACCATTCATTTACACTAATCCCATTTTATCAACTCCCCACTGATTTTCCAACCATCCCACCATGCTCCCCCCCCCCCCCCCAGATCCTACTACTCACCCACACACTGGGGACAATTTACAAGACCATCATCAAAAATAGGGGGCTATGTGGGAGGGAAGGGTTAGATAGATCTTAGAGCAGGATAAAATGTCAGCACAATGTAGGCCAAAGGGCCTGTACTGTGCTGTAATGTTCTATGTTCATCTGATCATAACCTCAGCTCTATATCTGTCTGCCCACGATAACCATTCACTCCCTTGCTTATCAATACATTTTATTATTGATATTTATAATTGGTTATTTGTATTTTGTTATTGGTAATAATCAATCTACCTGTGCCTTCAAAATATTCAGAGACTCTGCTTCCACTGCCCTTTGACGGTGTTATGACCTTCTCGTTCACATAACTAGTTACCAAGAATCATATCCCCCACACAACCAGCACCCCTTGAAATACTGAACCATATAAAATTTTGAGTTTCTTGACAGGGTGTTCATGAAGCAGTTCTTTCCTCTCATGGGAGAATTCAGAACTAGGGGCCTCTGTCAAAAGGTGATTAGAAATTGTCCTATTCAGACAGAGGCAGGGCGGAATATTCTCTCTCAAAGGGAGGTCAGTCTTTGGAACTCACTTCCTGCAAGGTCAATGGAAGAGGAGTCTCTGAATTTCTCTAAGGTAGAGGGAGCTCGATTCTTGACAAGGTAGAAAGTGAAAGGTTACGAGGGGTGGGTAGAAATGCAGAGATGAGGTGTTCAAGTTCATTGTCATGGGCACACATACCCAGGGTATAAATGCCACGTAGATCAGCTTTTTACAGCACAGAACATTGTAAACACGTCAAACACAAGTTAACATAAACTATACAGGATTATAGTCAAAGTCGAGTTTATTGTCAGATGCACAAGTCCATGTGTGCACAGGTGCAATGAAAAACTTACTTGCAGCAGCATCACAGGCACAGAGCATCAGGTAAGCAGCATTCACAAGAAAAACACAAATTAAATAACTTTTACAGGAACACAATTAGAACAAAAAGAAGTCTATTTTAGTGCAAACTGGTGATAGTGTTGCTGAACTGTAGTGATTAGGGTTGTGTCGGTTGGTTCAAGAACCGAATGGTTGAAGGGAAGTATCTGGTGGTGCAGGATACAGTCACTGAATGGTGGTGCGGGCCCGAGTGGCTGCCTCCTGAAGTGTACGCTGCCGTGAGGTAGTCATGTCCCCGCTGCTGGTGGTGGAATTTCACGCTCCCAGTGTGAAAAAACAAGGAGCTCGTTGTTGGGCAGAATGTCCTCCTGTTGCAAGGTTCCACAAATTCGTCCATTCCCGTGGCAGGCAGGGTCGTCAGTGGAAAGTCGAGGGAGGGGTGGAGAGGAGATGGGACAGGGCAAAATGACAGGAAAACCCCCTCCCTCCTTCCCCTCCCCAGCACGGAAACCCCAAACCTGGCGCGCCAGAGGCTCTCCACGAAGCTGGGACATGCCAGTGCGCTCCGTGAACCAACTGTGACTACTGAATGACTCTAGAACTAAGGTCAGCGTTGCCCAGGACCTCTGCTGATAATACGCACATACAGAGGGCAAGCCAGGGGGTAACTGGCGGAGGAGGGAGACTCAATGTAGCAGTGGGAGGGGGCACAGTAATGGCACGGGTCCCAACTCCCGCACCTTCACCGAAGGCTTACAGGGCCACTGAGGGAGGGGTGGGAAGTCCAGAAATCACCCCCCTCCTCGCAGATCGACTGGGTAGGAGAGGATGAGAGAACAGAGGGCGGCGAGGGGCGAGAAGGCACAAACGGGAGATCCAAAGCCAATTCCGCGCCTCAGTCACGCAATGGGACGGTTCTACACACCACCCCTCTGGACCTCAGGACACCACCCCACCCCCCAACCTCCTCTGGGCCCCTCCCTACTCATCTGCACCCCGACTGGTCCCCACGACCCCTCCTCCACTCACCCCCAGAGCCTCAGGACCTCCTACCAATCACCCACCCCCTGACACCGACCCTCACACCCTGGACCTCAGGAGGACCCACCCCACCCCACCCCACCCCCAATCTCCCCTCGACGGGACTCCCACCTGTCGGCTGCAGGCGGCAGAGGGCGGCTCCCTCCTCCTCGGGCAGTCGGGGTCCCTCCGCCGGCACATCCTGAGGACAAGCGGTGTTTACAATGCAGCAGAGCAGCAGGAGTAGCCCCTGTCCCATGGCGGCGCAGCGGGCATCTGCTGGTGGATCCCCGGCCAGGCCGGGACAGGACACTCGGGGGTGGACCGGACACCCCGCTCCGCCCAACCCTACAGCGCCGCCTCCGCGCCCATTAGTTGCAAACTTTTTTTTGTTCCAAAACTTTTCTGTTACTCTCTCTGCTGTTCCCCAGGCGGAGAGAGGCTTCCGTCCAATCAGGGACAGCCGTGGGTGGAGGCGGGGGTGTCCAACAAATGCAACCCCAGCCCCTCCTCCGTAAATTACCGGGCTGGGAAGCCGAGCACGATGGTCGGAGGAGTTGGGGTTGAGTTAGTCTGCATGTAAGGACGTGGGGAGGAGGGGAGGTGTGGAAGGGGGAGAGAGGTGGGCAGGTGGAGGTTGAGGTGGGAGGAGGGAGGAGGGAGGAGGGAGGAGGGAGGGAGGGCGGGCAGGGGGAAGAGGGGGAAGGGAGGGGGAGGGGAGGTAGGGCAGGCAGAAGTGGGGACAGAGGTGGAGGTGGGTGGGGAGGGAGGTCAGGTGGGGGGAGGGAGGTCAGGTTGGGGGGGAGGGAGGGAGGTCAGGTGGGGGGGGAGGGAGGGAGGGCGGGGGAAGAGGGGGTGGGGGAGGGAGGTCAGGTGGGGGGGGAGGGAGGGAGGGTGGGGAAGAGGGGGTGGGGAGGGAGGGAGGGAGGGAGGGAGGGCGGGGGAAGAGGGGGTGGGGGAGGGAGGGCGGGGGAAGAGGGGTGGGGGAGGGAGGGCGGGGAAGAGGGGGTGGGGGAGGGAGGGAGGGCGGGGGAAGAGGGGGTGGGGGAGGGAGGGAGGGCGGGGGAAGAGGGGGTGGGGGAGGGAGGGAGGGCGGGGGAAGAGTGGGGTGGGGGAGGGAGGGAGGCGGGGGAAGAGGGGGTGGGGAGGGAGGGAGGGCGGGGAAGAAGAGGGGGTGGGGGAGGGAGGGAGGGCGGGGAAGAGGGGGGTAGGGAGGGAGGGAGGGCGGGGGTAGGGGAGGGAGGGCGGGGAAGAGGGGGTAGGGGAGGGAGGCGGGGGAAGAGGGGGTAGGGGAGGAGGGAGGGCGGGGGAAGAGGGGGTAGGGGGGGAGGGAGGGCGGGGAAGAGGGGGTAGGGGAGGGAGGAGGGCGGGGGAAGAGGGGTAGGGGAGGGAGGGAGGGCGGGGAAGAGGGGGTGGGGGAGGGAGGGCGGGGGAAGATGGGGGGAGTGAGGGTGAGGAGTGGGAGGGGGGGAGGAGGAGGGGGGTAGGGAAGGAGGGAGGGGAGGAGGAGGGGGGTAGGGGAAGGAGGGGGGGAGGGGGATAGGGGAGGGAGGGGGAGAGGAGGGGGAGGGAGGGCGGGGGTAGGGGAGGGAGGGCGGGGAAGAGGGGGTAGGGGAGGAGGCGGGGGAAGAGGGGTAGGGGAGGGAGGGAGGGCGGGGGAAGAGGGGTTAGGGGAGGGAGGGAGGGCGGGGGAAGAGGGGGTAGGGGAGGGAGGGCGGGGGAAGAGGGGGGAGTGAGGGTTGAGGAGTGGGGAGGGGGAGGAGGAGGGGGGTAGGGAAGGAGGGAGTGGGAGGAGGAGGGGGGTAGGGGAAGGAGGGGGGGGAGGGGGATAGGGGAGGGAGGGGGAGAGGAGGGCAGGTGGGGGGAGGGAGGGTAGGTGGGAGGAGGGGGGGAGGGGGATAGGGGAGGGAGGGGGAGAGGAGGGCAGGTGGGGGGAGGGAGGGTAGGTGGGAGGAGGGGGGGAGGGGGGGGGGAGGGGGGGAGGGAGGGCAGGTGGGAGGGGAGGGAGGGGAGGTGGGGAGGGGAGGGAGGTGGGCAGGTGGAGGTGGGGTCGGAGGGCAGGGGAAGAGGGGGGAGGAGGAGGGGAGAGGTGGGAGGGATGGGGAGCGGGGCAGGTCGGGGGGGACAGGGAGGGAGGGTGGGGAGGGGCTCGGGGACAGCCCAGCGATGGGGGCTGTGTGAAGGGTAGGGCCGGTTTTGGTTGGATGTGCCACACAGCACAGAACCAGGCCCTTTGGCCAATGGCCCACCTCCTCCATGCCAACCAAGGTGTCCACCTAAGCAAGTTTCTTTTGCCCATAGTTGGCCCCATACCCTCTGAACCTTTGCTATCTGTGTCCCCTTTGACGTCACCATAGAAAGTATCCTATTCAGATGCATCACGGCTTGGTACGGCAACTGCTCTGCCTGTGACTAGAGAGTTGTGGACACAGCCCAGCACATCACGGAAACCAACCTCCCCTCCTTGGACTCTGCATTTCCGCTGCCTTGGTAAAGCAGCCAACTTAATCAAAGACCCCACCCACCCCGGACATTCTCTCTTCTCCCCCTCCCATCAGGCAGAAGATACAAACGCCTGAAAGCACGTACCACCAGGCTCAAGGACAGCTTCTATCCCGCTGTTATAAGACTATTGAACGGTCCCCTAGCCTGATAAGATGGACTCTTGACCCACAATCTACCTCATTATGACCTTGCACCTTATTGTCTGCCTGCACTGCACTTTCTCTGTAACTGTAACGCTTTATTCTGTATTCTGTTATTGTTTTCCCTTGTACTACCTCAGTGCACTGTTGTAATGAAATGATCTGTATGGATGGCATGCAAAACAAAGTTTTTCTCTGTGACAATAACAAACCAATTTAATGTCTTCATCCAGAGGGTGGTGAAACTGTGGAATTTCCTACCACAGAAGGTGTGGAGGATGAGTTGCTGAATATATTTACGGAGGTAGGTAGATTTCTAGCCACAAAAGTCATCGAGCGGTTGGGGAGAGAGGGAATGAGGTATTGGAACAGAGCATCAGCCATAATTCTTTAGAATGACAAAGCATGTTTAAGGGTCTGGTGCAACAAATTATCTGCTGGAAGAACTCAACAGGTCGAGCAGCATTTGTGGGGAAAGGAATTGTCGACATTTGGGGTTGAAACCCTTCAACGGGACCTCTTCCTCCAGCAGAATGTTTGTTGTGAAGTTTATAAAACTATGAGAGGCATATATCGGGTAAACAGTCAGAATCTATTTCCAGAGTAAAAATGTAAAGTACCAGATGACGTGCATTTAAGGTGAGAGGGGAAAAGTTTAAAGGAGATGTGCGGGGCAAGTTTTTTTAACACGGTGTTGTGGTAGGTGTCTGGAGTTGTGCTGCCAGGGGTGGGGGTGGAAGCAGATACATAGAAGCAGTTAAGAGGCTGTTAGACACCTGAATATGCAGGGAGTAGAGGGATATGGATCACGTGCAGGCAGAAGGGATTTGCATCATCGTCGGCACAGACATGGTGGGCCGAAGGGCCTGTTCCTGAGCTGTACTGATCTATGTTTCTAAGTGAAAGGTGCTACATAAATGCAAGACTTTTGTTGAAAAAGCACATTTTTCCAATTTGATAAAAGGGTCCGGTGCTGGAATCTACTTTTGTGGCAAACTCCCTTGTGCAATAACAATAAGCCCTCTAACTGTGGAATCAGTGGCCAGTTTAGCCCCAAGTCTGACAAATAGTTTGTTTGTAAAGTTGGGAACTTTTAGAGAAACACAATGTGTGATTGTTACCACTTCCTCCAAAGTTGTTAGAATGAGTTAATGATTCAAAGCCACAGACATAACAGCAACATGCCTGGGTCCTCGATACTGGCAACTTTCCAAGTGATTCGTCCAGTACCCAGAACGTCCTTTCTCTCCAGGGTTACTGCCTCACCTGCTGAGAGTTTCCAGGATTTTCTGTTTTATTTAAAATTCTTACTCTGGTGTCACCACTTCTCTGCCTGAAGTCCCACACCACCAGGTTCAAGAACAGCTACTTCCCCTTCAACCATTCGGTTCTTGAACCAACCTGCACAACCCTAATCACTACCTCGGTATAGCAACACCATGTCCACTTTGATCACTGTTTCTTTTAGTTCTAATTGTGTTCTTTCTTGTAAAAAAATGTCCAATTTATGTTTTTCATGTGAATGCTGCTTATCTGATGCTCTGTGCCTGTGATGCTGCTGCAAGTAAGTTTTTCATTGCACCTGTGCACACATGGACTTGTGCAGATGACAATAAACTTGACTTTTTGACTTTTCAACAACCATCCAAAATCTCTCCATACCGTCAATTCTACCTAGTTCTCATTCCCAAAGTTACTCACTCCTCCACTGGCAGACATGCCTTCTGCGAAAGACAGAGAACAGAACCGTGTGCCAATCCCACAGGTGACACCAATTCCAGTCACTAAACACCCCCTCAGCCATTGCTTCCTGCTTGTGAACCAGTTCTGGATCCAGTTTGCCACTCTCCCATGGATCTTATAGACTTTACTTTCTTGAGCAGCCTCTCATGTGGAGGCTTTGATAAAGGCCTTCCTAAAATCTGTGTAGATAATATCAAATATACCACCCTCATTAACCCTCCCTTCTGAAGAGATTCAATCACATGAGTCAGATGTGAAGGTCCCCTCACGGTCTTTGCTGACTATCCCTGATTAATCTGCGCCTTTCTACACAAAGTTTCATACTGGCCCTCCGAAATGATTTCAAAATCTGGCTAACTCGGTAGAGCCGCCAGCATAATCAAAGACCCCACCCACCCCAGACATTCTCTCTTCTCCCCCCTGCCATCGGGCAGAAGATACAAAAGCCTGAAGGCACGTTCCACCAGGCTCAAGGACAGCTTCTATCCTGCTGTTATAAGACGTTTGAACGATAAGATGGTCTCTTGATCTCACAATCTACCTCGTTGTGGCCCTTGCACCTTATTGTCTGTCTGCACTGCACTTTCTCTGTAACTGTAACACTTTATCTGCATTCTGTATTGTTTTCCTTTGTACTACCTCGATGCACTGATGTGATGAAATGATCTGTATGAACGGCATGCAAAACAAAGTTTTTCACTGTACCTCGGTACATGTGACAATTGTAAACCAATTTACTAATTTACCAAATTATAGACCCAGACAGCATAAGGATGGCAGGCATCCTTCACCAAGTGTACATCAGCAACAGAGAGTCATAGAGTTATACAGCACAGAAACAGGCCCTTCGGCCCAAACTCATCCATGCTGACTGTGTTTCCCAGTAAGCTAGTCCCACCTGCCCGCGTTTGGCCCCTAGCTCTCTAAAACCTCTCCTATCCGTGTACTTATCTAGGTGGCTTTTAAATGTTGCTAATGTGCCCGCCTCAACTATTTCTGGCAGCTCGTTCCAAATACACACCACCCTTTGCGTGAAGAAGCTGCCCCTGATGCCCCTTTTAAATCTCTCGCCTCTGATCTTAAACCCAGACCATATCCCTCCAAGCCCCTCCCATCCATGCACCTATCCAAACCTCTGAAATGTTACAATTGAACCTGCATGTACCACTTCCACTGGCAGCTCATTCCACCCTCGCATCACCCTCCAAGTGAAGAAGTTCCCCTTCAGACTCCCCTTAAATATTTCACCTTTCACCCTAAACCTATGTCCTCTAGTTCAAGTCTCACCCACCTGAGGGGAAAAAGCCTGCATGCATTCACCCTATCTATCCCCCTCATAATTTTGTATACATCTAGAAGATCTCCCCTCATTCTCCTGTGCTCCAGGGAATAAAGTCCTAACCTATTCAATCTATCCCTTAACTCAGTCCTCAAGTCCCAGCAATATCTGTGTAAATTTTCTCTGCACTCTTTCAAGCTTATTGATATCTGTCCTGCAGGCAGGTGACAGAACTGCACACAATACTCTAAATCGGGCTTCACCAATGTTTTGTACAACTTCATCATAACATCCCAACTCCTGTACTCAATAGCCCTGGTTTATGAAGGTCAATATGCCAAAAGCTCTCTTTATGACCCCATCTACCTGTGATGCCACTTTCAAGGAATTATGGATCTGTATTCCCAGGTCCCATCTACCGCACACCTCAGAGCCCTACCATTCACTGTGTAAGTCTTATCCTGGTTTGTTCCTCCCAAAGTGCATCACCTCACACTTGTCTGCATTAAATTCCATCTGCCATTTTTCAGCCCATTTTCCTAGATGGTTCCAGATCACTGATCTATCTCCCATTCTATCCTTTGTCAGTCTTCTACACTATCCACAACACCACCATTTCGTATCATCTGTAAATTTACTAACCCACCCATGTACATTTTCATCCAGGTCATCTATCTACATCACAAACAACAGAGGTCCCAGTACAGATCCTTGAGGAACACCACTAGTCACAGGTCTCCAGCTAGAATAAGTCCATCGACCACTACCCTCTTGTCTTCTACAGCAAGCCAGTTCTGTATCCAAACAGCCAATTCACCTTGGATCCCATGCATCTTAATCTTCTGGATGAGCCTGTCATGAGGGATGTTGTCAAACGCCTTACTAAAATCCAGGTAGACAACATCCACAGCTCTACGTCATCAATCACCCTCATCACCTCGTCAAAACACTCAATCAAGTTAGTGAGGCACGACTTGCCCTGCACAAAGCCATGCTGACTGTCCCTAATTAGGCTATGGTTTTCAAAATGCTCATAAATCCTATCCCTAAGAATCCTCTCCAGTAACTTCCCTACCCCTGAGGTGAGACTCATCGGTCTATACGTATGCAAAAAATTAATTTAAGATCTCCCCCATCTCTTTCGGCTCCATGCATAGATGACCATGTTGACCTTCAAGAGGACCAATTTTTGTCCCTTGCTACCCTTTTGCTCTTAATATAGCTGTAGAAACCCTTGGGATTCTCTTTCACCTTGTCTGCCAGAGCAACCTCATGTCCTCTTTTTGCCCCTCCTGATTTCTCTCTCGTGTTCTCTTGCATTTCTCATACTCCTCAAGCACCTCATTTGATCCTAACTGCCTATACCTGATATGTGCCTCCTTTTTCTTTACCAGGGCCTCAATATCCCTCGATAACCAAGGTTCCCTAATCCAATAGGAACATACAGATCCTGTACTCTCAATATTTCACTTTTGAAAGCCTCCCACTTACCAAACATCTCTTTGCCAGAAAACAGCCTATCCCAATCCACACCTGCCAGATCCCTTCCAATGCCATCAAAATTGGCCTTGTTCCAATTTAGAATCTCAACCCAAGGACCAGTCCTATCCTTCTCCATAATTATCTTGAAACTAATGGAATTATGATCACTAGATCCAAAGTGTTCCCCTACACACACTTCTGTCACCTGCCCTGTCTCGTTCCCTCAGAGGAGATCCAGTATCATGCTCTTTCTTGTTGGGACCTCTACATATTGATTAAGGAAACTTTCCTGAACACATTTGACAAACTTTATCCCATCCAGTCCCTTTATAGTATGGAAGTCCCAGTCAATATGTGGAAAGTTAAAATCACAATCTTATGTTCTTGCAACTGTCTGCAATTTCTCTACAAAGATTGAACAGGTTAGGACTTTATTCCTTGGAGCATAGAAGAATGAGGTGAGATTTGACAAAGGTTTACAAAATTATGAGGGGTATGGACAAAGTTAATGCGAGCAGGCTCTTTCCACCTAGATTAGGAGAGATAAGTACTAGAGGACATGGCTTTAGGGTGAAAGGGGAAGGGTTTAGGGGGAACATTAGGGGGAACTTCTTCACTCAGAGAGTGGTGGGAATGTGGAACGAGCTGCCAGCTGACATGGTAAATGCGGGCTCACTCTTAAGTTTTAAGAATAAATTGGATAGATACATGGATGGGAGAGGTCTGGAGGGTTATGGACTGGGTGCAGGTCAATGGGACTAGAGGAATAAAGTTTTGGCACAGACTAGAAGGGCCGAATGGCCTGTTTTCTGTGCTGTAGTGTTCTATGGTACAAATTTGTTCCTCTGAAACCTGCTGACTATTGGGAGGTCTATAATATAGTCCCATTAATGTGGTCATCCCTTTTTTATTCCTCAGTTCCACCTCTATATTTTCCCAGTAGTCAAGTCCTCCAGTATGTCCTCCATGTGGAAAGTTAAAATCTCCTACTATCACAACCTTATACTTCTTGCAACTGTCTGCTATCTCTCATTACTCTAGGGGACTGAGAGAATCCTCAAAGAGTTAAATTTTCCCAGCTGACCTTCCTTTAGCTGAGAATCGGACCAACATCCTGGTTTCGTTGGCATGTCGCAGGGGAGTCAGTCCCAGTTACAGCATCTGATTTATTGCAAGTTCACAAACAATCAGACAGCTGGCCCGTACAGCTGAGAACACTGTGTGCTGTCCTACACCAGCAGAATCAGGTTTATTATCACTGACAGATGTCATGAAATGTGTTGTTTTGTGGCAGCAGTACAGTGCAAGACAAAAATTATAATAAGTTAGAAAAATAAATAAATAGTACAAAAGAGGAATAACGAGGTAGTGTTCATGGGTTCGTGGACTGTACAGAAATCTGATGGCGGAGGGGAAGAAGCTGTTCCTGAATCATTGGGTGTGGGTCTTCAGGCTCCTGTACCTCCTCCCCGATGGTAGTAACGAGAAAAGGGCATGTCCCAGATGGTGAGGGTCCTTAGTGATGGATGCCGCCTTCTTGAGGCGCCGCCTCTTTTACAGTTCGATTACAGCTCCTCCCACCCTGTCTCTTGCAAGGACACTATCCCCTTTTCTCAATTTCTCCGCCTCCACCCCATCTGCTCCCATGATGAGGCTTTCCACTCCAGGACATCCGAGGTGTCCAACTTCTTTACTAACCATGGCTTCCCCCCACCAACTGTGGTCGAGAGAGCTCACACCCATATCTGCCATTTCCCACACCTCCGCTCTCACCACCACCCCTCCCAGACCCAACAGGGATAGGGTCCCCCTTGTCCTCACATTTCATCCCACCAGCCTACGTATCCAACACATCATTCTCCGCCACTTCCGACATCTCCAACGGGACCCCACCACCAAGCATATCTTCCCCTCCCCACCCCTTTCTTCCTTTCGCAGGGACCGCTCTCTCCACGACTCCGAGTTCACTCCTCCACCCCCCCACCCATCCCACTCCCACCCCGGGGACTTTCCACTGTCCCTGCCATAGGTGCAACACCTGCCCCTACACCACCTCCATCCAGCGACCCAAACAGTCCCTTCAGGTGAGACAGAGATTCACCTGCACCTCCCCTAATATCATCTACTGCATTTGGTGCTCCAAGTGTGGCCTCCTCTACATCGGCGAGACCAAACGCAGACTAGATGTTTGTTTCGCAGAACACCTGCGCTCCGTCTGTAACCGCGACCTGCATCTCCCTGTTGCCGTCACTTCAACTCCCCCTCCCACACCATCACTGATATGTCAGTCCTCAGCCTCCTCCACTGCCAGGAGAATTCCAAGTGCAAACTGGAGGAACAGCACCTCATTTTCCGTCTTCTAACCTTGCAGCCTAATGGCGTGAACATTGAATTCTCCCACTTTACGTAACCCCCCCCCCCCACACCCGTGCCTCTTCTCTTCCCTTTCCCAGCCTCTCTCTCTTTTTTCTACCCCCCTTTTTCTCTCCTCACCTTTGCCCCATCCCCTGGTGGATCTGCTCTCCCCTCCTCCCCCGCACCTGCCCATCACTATCTCTTACCTGCATCTACCTATCACCACCCTGTGCCCACCCCGCCTCCCCTCTTTTGTCCACCGATCACTGCTCTGCTTTTCCCTCCTATATATCGGGCTTCCCCTTTTCCTATCTTCAGTCCTGAAGAAGGGTCCTGACCCAAAACGTTGACCGCCTGCTTTTCTCCACGGATGTTGCCTGGCCTGCTGAGTTCCTCCAACATCATCGTGTTTTTCATCTAGATTCCAGCACCTACAGTCCTTTGTCTCCTTAGTATCAGCGCCTCTTGAAGATGTCCTCGATGGTAGGGAGGGTTATGCCCATGGTGGAGTTGGCCGAGTCTACAACCCTCTGCAGCCTCTTGCAATCCTGTGCATTGGAGCCTCCATACCAGGCAGTGATGCAACCAGTCAGAAAGTTCTCCACTGTATATCTTGTAAGAGCCTATGGTGACGTACCGAATCTTCTCAAACTCCTAACAAAGTAAAGCCGCTGGCGTGCCTTCTTCATAATTGCGTCAATGTGTTGGACCAGGACAGATCCTCTCAGATTTTGATGCCCAGGAACTTGAAGCTGCTCACCCTTTCCACCGCTGACCCCTCAGTGTGTGTTCTCCTGCCTTCCTCTTCCTGAAGTCTACAATCATTTCCTTGGTCTTGCCGACATTGAGTGTGAGGTTGTTGCGAGAGCAGCAAGGTGAGCCATTCCTGCATCTGTCCCAGCGCTGGCCTTTGAAGCTGAGTCACTCTCCAAAGACTCCAGGGGGTCCCAGTGCTGTGCTGATGAAGTGTAGTCTCATCCGAGATTGATCCTTTGGAAAAGCTGTTAAACTGAGGCTCCAGAATGTGAGGGATCCCAGGAAGGATTGGAAAGAGCATGAATATTTGCTGCAGTGTTTTAAACCTCAGTCAAAACCACTCATAAAGGAAGAATATCGTGCATTTATAATGGCAACGAAGATGGTATTACTTTCTAAATTGAGTCATAGTTATACAGATTGAAACAGGCCCTTCAGCCCGACTGGTCCATGCTGACCAAGATGCCCATCTAAGCCAGTCCCATTTGCCCGCGTTTGGCCCGTATCCCGCTCAACCTTTCCTATCTATATAACCTGTCCAAGTGTCTTTTAAACGTTGTTATTGTACCTCCCTCACCCACTTCCTCTGAGAAATACAGTGGTTGATTTATGCACAGCGAGCTCCCACAAACAGCAATGATTTAGTGAAATAAAATCAGAAAATGCTGGATACGCTTGGCGGATCAGGCAGCATCCCTTGTGTCTCCAAATGCAGCGAAATAGGATTAGTGTGGCCGGGCATCACAGACGGCATGGATGAGGTGGGCAGAAGGGCCTGTTTCCGTGCTGTACCATTTCTAACCAGTTGAGGAGGGTAGTGGGGTACGACAGTCAATTACCGTCACCACCTGCCCCAACCCCCACATCCGCCCCCAACCCCTCCATTCAGCCCTGGGGCTCACAGGTGCCGTTAGCACAACAAAAGGGAGCAGAAATGTTTGCAGCATCCATCACCAGCAGTCATGCAAGGAAATCACTATCAAAGCTGTGGAAAAAGAAACTACATTTGTTTAATTTTTATCAATGGCTGTATTGTTGAGACTCTCGCAAGGGTCTGCTTCCTTCACAGCTGTACACAGCCATTTCACTGGCCAAGTTCAATTCCTTTTGTCTCGAATAGCCCTATGTGAGTGTTTCCTGCTTCTACAGTGCACTGGATTACAGGAAAAACCAACTGCATTCTTATGGTGTCCTTCACCTCCCTGTCAGGATGGCCCCAAGCACTCTGCTGAACCCATGACCTTCTGACTGGAGAGAGAGAGAGAGGGAGAGAGCAAGGGAGATGGGGAGAGAGAGAGAGAAGGAGGGAGATAGATGGGGAAGGAGGGAGCATGCATGAGAGAGATAGAGAGAAATGGAGAGAGAGAGGAAGCTAGGGAGAGAGAGAAGGAGATAGAGGGAGATGGGAGAGAGAAGAGAGGGAGGAGAGAGTGACCTGACACACAGGGTAGGAAGCGAGGGATGGAAGAGGGGTCTGGACCCCACACCCCTTCCATGAAGTCCTAACACAAGCTGGGACTGCAGTACTCTGGGCCTTGACTCTCTGCAGATTGTCTTCTGGATATAATTTGTACCTCAGGCCACACCTTTCATGTTGTTGTGCATCCTGTGGGAGTGGACCAGGAGCAGGGATCCTCAGAAGCTATTGCTTTAATCTAGAACCAGGTGGCTCTAGTCACTACGTCAGCAACAGAACACTACGGACCACCTCTTGCACTACCATGGACGTCTCTGATTGTGTCTTTGTTTTCCCTGTCTTGCTTTTGCAGTCTTTTTTTTTCTCTCTCTTCGCTCTTGTACAATTTGTGTATAATTTATGTTCTGTGTGTTGTCTGTACCTACGTGCCTGTGATGCTGCTGCAAGTTTTTCATTGTACCTGTACCTCACCGCACTTGTGCACATGACAGCAAACTTGCCTTGACGACTTGACCACTATGGACTGAGAGGAGGAGAATCTAGAGAGGATGCAGCTAGTAGAGACTCAGGTAAGATCCAGAGGAAGGTTGTCTGGACTGGAGGGCTTGAGTTCTAAGGAGAGGCTGGGTAGGCTGGGACTGTTTTCCCTGGAGTGAAGGAGGCTGAGGGGTTATCTTGTAGAGGGTTATAAAATCATGATGGGTACAGTTTTTTTTTCCCAGCGTAGGTGAGTCTAAAATTATGGGGTATAGGTTTAAAGTGAGAGGGGAAACATTTTCACACGGAGGGTAGTGGGTATATGGAACAAGCTGCCAGAGGAAGTGGTTGAGGCAGGTACAATTACAGTGTTTAAAAGACACTCGGACAGGTACACAGATAGGGAAGGTTTAGAGGGATATGGGACAAACGCAGGCAAATGGGAATAGCTCAGGTAGGCACCTTGGTCAGTATGGACGAGTGCGTTCAAGGCCAAGGTCAACAGATTTTGATTTTGGCACTGATGTGGATACTAGGATCAGGTGGGAGAGTGGATGAGGCACAGGATTGGCTGCGAGTGTCTGAACTGGCTGAATGGGCTCCTGCTGCTTTTATATTGTATGTTCTTGTAAAGAGTACAAGGTGTGAGAGTGAGGGGGGTTAAACCAGGTGGGATATTAGAGTGTGAGAGAACTGAGTGTGCATGTTAGTGGGATTAGAATGCGTGTCTTTGAATACATTCTCATGGTTACCTGACATTGTGCGCGGTGTCATAGAGCAATACAGCTCCGATACAGGCCCTTCGGCCCAACCAGTCCATGCTGACCACGGTGCCCACCCAGCTAGTCCCAATTTCTTGCATTGGGCCCATATTCCTCCAAGCCCCGCCCCTCCACGTACCTATCCAAGTGCTTCTTAAATGATCCTGTTGTACTTGCCTCACCCACTTCCTCTGGCAGCTCGTTCCACACACTCACCACCCTCTGCGTGGAAAAAGTTGCCCCTCAGGTCCCTTTAAATCTTTCCCTTCTCACCCTAAACCTATGCCCCCTAGTTTTGGACTCCCCTACCCTGGGGAAAAGACTGTTACCGTCCACCTTATCTATGCCTTTCATAAGTTTAAACATTTCTATAAGGTCGCCCCTCATTTTCCTTCGTTCCAAGGAATAAAGACCTCGCCTGGCCAACCTCTCCCTATAACTCAGGCCCTCGAGTCCTGGCAACATCCTCGTAAATCTCCTCTGCACTCTTTCCAGTTTAACCACGTCTTTCCCATAACAGGGTGAACAAAACTGTAGACAGTACTCCAAGTGTACGTCCTAATCTGCAGCAGGTGGGTATTCACCCTGAAGCAGACCTGTACTCTGGAGTAGATCGGGCAATGACTACAGTACCTCACTCTCATCACCACCACTGCACACGAGCAGGAGATTTCTTCTTGGTGTCCTGGGGCCGATATTCATCCCTCAGACAAATTTCAGGCAACCCCCATGTTACAACTTTTGAAACAAGTTCTTGCTTCCATAGACTTTCCACTGGGTAAAGTCTTAGAACTTCCAGGAATCACTCACAATGAAGCAAGGATGAGTTCAGTGACTCAAATGTTATAAGGGAGAATATTCGCAATAAAATGCACTTCTAAAAGTTGCCTGGAATGAATGCCTTTGATCATGGGGAGAGATTGGGCAGGTTGGGCTTGTGTTACCTGGAGTGAAGGAGGCTGAGGGGTGATCTCACAGAGATGTATGAAACCGTAAGAGGCAGGGTAGGGAGTCAGAATCTTTTATTCCGTGGTAGAGGTACGAGAAACAAAAGGTCATAGGTTTAAGGTGAGAGGAAGGAGCTTTAAAGGGGATCTGAGGGGTGAGATGCTTTACACAGAGTGTGGTTGGTATCTGGAACAGGCCAGAGAAGTTGGTGAAATCAGATACAGTCACTAGGATTAAGAGGCATTTAGACAGACACTGAAATAGGTAAGGTGTAGAAGGATATGGTCCTAATGGAGACAAATGGGATTGGTGTAGAAGGGCACAAAGATCGGCATGGACGTGGTGGGCCGAAGGGCCTGTTTCTGTGCTGTACAACTCTATGACCTTAAGAGGTGCGTGACTCGCAGACTGGAACCTCTGAATACTCCCCAAGTGGGTTCAGAAGGAGGTAGGTTCAACCACGCCTGAGTGCACATCATCCATCAGTTTGGAAATGGCATGGTCGGCTGAGGAGAAAGGAGATGTTGTCACCAGAGACCACAGACACTGGAATCTGGAGCAACACACAATCTGCTGGAGGAATTCAGCAGGTCGAGCAGTGTCTATTGGGGGGGAGAAGGAATTGTCGAGGTTTCAAGTTGAAACGCTGCATCAGTAGGAGATGCTGTCGGGACCAGAACCTCTGTCCACGCCTGGCGTGCTGCTCTATTGTGCAGGGTACAGATTTAAGGTGAGTGAGAAACAGGATGCGGAAGCTTTAGAGAGGGTGCAGAGGGGATTTACCAGGATGCTGCCTGGATTGGAGAGCATGTCTTATGAGGATAGGTTGAGCGAGCTAGGGCTTTTCTCTTTGGAGAGGAGGAGGATGAGAGGTGACTTGATATAGGTGTAGAAGATGATGAGGCATAGATCATCGAGTGGACAGTCAGAGACTTTTTCCCAGGGCAACAATGGCTAACATGAGGGGGCATAATTTTAAGGTGATTGGAGGAAGGTATAAGGGGGACGTCAGGGGTAAGTTTTTTTACACAGAGAGTGGTGGGTGTGTGGAACGCACTGCCGGCAGAGGTTGTGGGGGCAGATACATTAGGGACATTTAAGAGACTCAGACAGACACATGAATGATAGAGAAATGGGGGGCTTTGTGGGAGGGAAGAGTTAGATAGATTTTAGAGCAGGATAAAATGTTGGCACATTGTGGGCAGAAGGGCCTGTACTGTTCTGGAATGTTCTATGTTCTAACCCAGAACGACAGATTCAACAGGATGTTTGAACCAGGGAGTTGAATAAATACCTGAAGGGGAAAGGTTACAGGCTATCATGGGGTCGTACAGCATCCTTCTGCCCTCTGGGTTCAGACCCGATAGCACCAATTCCATTTATTCTCCCCCCATTCCCATCAGCTACTCCCACCCCCCACCCCCCCCAACCAGATTCTACCATTCAGCCACACACCGGGGGCAATTTACAGTGACAATTCACCTACCAAACCCCATGTCTCTGGGATGTGGGAGGAAACCGGAGCACCTGGGGGAAACCCACGTGGTCACAGGGAGAACGTGCAAACTCCACACAGACAGCGCTGGAGGTTGGGATCAAACCCGGGTCTCCAGCGCTGTGAGGCAGCGGCTCTGTGCCACCTAGATTGGTGGGCGTGAAATGGGAGTGTGGGGCTAATTGGAGAGCTCTTTCAGACATGAGGGGCTACATGCCTTTGACCAAGCGCGACTTTCAACTGAATCCAAAGAGATTTCAAAAGAGGAGGCAAAACCAAACTTCAGACAGCTTTAGCCCAGGCCGACATTCATTCACAGAGTGCTGAGCCTGACCAATGGAACAATAGCTTGCAAACAATTTGCAAATTGCACAGGGAAATATTTTTAGTTACACTAATTGGAACAACATCCTGTTTATCAAAACTGCCAGAAGTAACCTTGCCAGTTTCAGTCCCAAACACCCTCCCTTGATTGACATAAAGAGTTTTAGACAGGGAAGATTGTGAACTGACTGTGTACGTACAGCTTCATCCACCACTGATAACTGAGGATTTGGTTCTACTGGTCTACCAAGTCTCTGCTCCTTATGCAGGGTGTCACCCTGAAATGTCAACCCTCTGCCTCCACAGACGCTGCCTGACCCGCTGAGTTCCCCCAGCAGTTTGTTTGCTCCAGATTCCAGTATCTGCAGTCTCCTGTGTCACCAAGTCTCTGCTCCTTCTGGTCCTCCCCTCTGCTCTCTGACCGCAGATGACCAGCTCCCTTTGGAATCAGAATCAGGTTTATTATCACTGACACATGTCATGAGACTTGTTGTTTTGCGGCAGCAGTACAGTGCAAAGAATAAAGTTACCATAAATTGCAAAATAAAGTACAGTGTAAGACATAAAAATGACTATAAGTTAGAAAAATAAATAAATAAATAGTGCAAAAGAGGAATAACGAGGTAGTGTTCATGGGTTCGTGGACTGTACAGAAATCTGATGGCGGAGGGGAAGAAGCTGTTCCTGAATCATTGAGTGTGGGTCTTCAGGCTCCTGTACCTCCTCCCCGATGGTAGTAACGAGAAGTGGGCATGTCCCGGATGGCGAGCATCCTTAGTGACGGATGCCACCTTCTTGAGGCACCATCTCTTGAAGATGTCCTCAATGGCGGATTCTCCCTGCTACTCTCCACTGTCTCCAGATACAATGATGAAGAGGTGCCTCACCCGGTCACGTCCTGTCTCCTACCTCACAAGTACTTGCTTCCCACATCAGTTGTGACCCCAGTGGTAACATTTGAAGTTGTGGATTCAAATCCTTCCCCCAGAGACCTGAGCACAAAGGTCTAGGCTGATGCTCCCAGGGCAGCACCAACAGGGACAAGCCACCTTTTGAGTGAGGTAGTCAGAGAGAGATAAAGCACAGAAAGAGGCCCTTCAGCCCACCATGTCTGCACCTACCATCAACCACCCAATTTATTCTTCCCACATTCCCATCATCTTCCCCCAGATTCTACCCTTCACCCACATATGGGGGGCAATTTATAGTGTTACGTACCAGCAACAATAGAAACACAAAGAGCCATGTATAAATATTAGAATCTATTTATTAATAACTACTTGTAATAATAAGAGAAATGAAAGTGTTAGATATTAAACATTGACCCCAAAAATATAAACTCGAAGTGTGTGTGTGGCAAATTCCCAAACCTCAAGTCTAGGAATAGTTCTCAAAGTTCAGTTCAGCAAGTCGTAGGGTAGAACGCTGAGGAAAGGCTTCTGAAAACCACAGTAGACTGAAGAGAAAATGTAGAGAGAATTTACAAAATCCACATGCTCCACGATGGAACCCATACAACACCTCAATCTCCAATGATCTCCTTTGCTTTGTTCCAAAGTATCTGCTACACCAAGGGCATTCGATACGCGGCCGCCCACAGAAATACCTGTTTCCCACTACAGGTTAACGACAAAGTGAACTCCACAGATTGCTCCAAAAATCCATACATGGATTGTAGTGACAGACACAGCTATTGTTCTTCATCCATATATACGGAGACCAGCAGTCAGTCAGTCAGTCTCTCTCTCTCTCTCTCTCTCTCTCACTCACTCTCTCTCGCTTGGTGTCTTGCTCTCTCGCTCTCTCACTCTCTCTCTTGCTCTCTATCTCTCTCTTGCTCTCTATCTCTCTCTTTCTCTCTCTCTGTCCCCAACTCTCTGTGCAACAGCCAGTGCACTCCAGTTACAGTCTTGCGGTCCTTAGATAACACCACACACACACACACACACACACACACACACACACACACACACACACACACACACACACACACACACACTACTATACTGTCCAGGTGTCTTCAAGGGGTATTCACCAAGTAGCAACCTGGCTCATAACAATAGATGCCAATCAACCTGCCATCCCACACATCTATGGATGGGGAAAGAAACTGGACGACAGACTTATTCTTTTGGAGGACATCAGTGAACCAGCTGGTTGTTTATGTCAATCCACTAAGCTTCATGGTCACAACTTACTAAAGTTCCAGATTTATTTAATGATTTGAATTTAAATTCCCAGTTGCTGTGGTGGGATTTGAACTCATGACTCTGGAAAGACGGTTAAGAACTCTGGCAGCTACTCCAGTTACTTAACCATTTGGTACTGTGCGCAGATATAAAACAAGCCTTGACCAGCTGGATGCTGGAAACATTGCAGCCAGTCAGCAACCAGATGGCGCCCAAAGGAACTGTGGCACTGAGCAGTTCATCTTTTAGCTGACTGATGAGTGTTACCTTCAGGGCACAGGGAGAGAGGTCCTGCTCTTTGTAAAAGCACCTTTCAGGTCGAGATCCTTAGATTCTTTCCACCCGAGAGGGAAGATGTAGCTCCAATATAACACCTCTCCACTCCAGCAACCCCGGTTTGATCCCAACCTCCAGCGCTGTCTGTGTGGAGTTTGCACGTTCTCCCTGTGACCGCGTGGGTTTCCCCCGGGTGCTCCGGTTTCCTCCCACATCCCAAAGATGTGTAGGTTGGTGGGTTAATTGGTCGCTGCCAATTGCCCCTAGTGAGTGGGTGAGGGGTCAACTCACAAGATCACAAGACAAGGGAGCAGAAGCAGGCCATTCGGCCCATCGAGTCTGCTCCAAGGAAAAGGGAAATAGAAATGAGAAATGGAGAATGGGGGAAGAAAAAAAACCTATTCTAATCCCAATTTCCGGCCTTATCCCCATATCCCTTGATATCCTGACTATTTAGATATCTATCTATCTCCTCCGTGAACGCCCCCACTGATCTGGCCTCCACTGCTGTACGTGGCAAGGAGTTCCACAAATTCACCACCCTCTGGCTAAAGAAATTTTTCCTCATCTCTGTTTTGAAACTGTACCCTTTAATTCTAAGATTGTGCCCTCTGGTCCTGGACTCACCCACCAAGGGAAACAGCCTAGCCACATCTACTCTGTCCTTTCCTATCAATATTTTAAATGTCGCTATGAGGTCCCCTCTCATTCTTCTGTACTCCAGTGAGTACAGTCCAAGAGCCGACAAACGCTCCTCATACGTAAGCCCTTTCATTCCTGGAATCATCCTCATAAATCTCCTCTGAACCCTCTCCAACGTCAGCACATCCTTCCTAAGATGTGGGGCCCAAAACTGCGCACAATATTCCAAATGAGGCCTCACTAGTGCCCCGTAGAGCCTCATCAACACTTCCTTACTTTTATACACTATACCTCTCGAAATGAATGCCAACATAGCATTCGCTTTCTTTACCACCGATCCGACCTGGTGGTTAACCTTTAAGGTATCCTGCACGAGTACCCCCAAGTCCCTTTGTACTTTCGTGCTTTGGATTTTCTCTCCTCCTAGATAATAATCTGCCCGCTTATTTCTGCTTCCAAAGTGTACAACTGCACATTTCTCTACATTGAATCTCATCTGCCATTTCCTTGCCCATTCTCCTAAACTGTCTAGGTCCCTCTGCAACCTTCCCATCTCTTCAATACTCCCTACTCCTCCCCCATCTTGGTGTCATCCGCAAACTTAGCCACGAAACCATTTATTCCATCATCCAAATCGTTAATTTACAAGGTAAAAAGGAGCGGTCCCAACACCGACCCCTGCGGCACACCACTAGTAACCGGTAACCAACCAGAACAAGATCCTTTTATTTCCACTCTTTGCTTCCTGCCAACCAGCCAATGCTCCACCCATTCTGTTATCCTACCCGTAATTCCATGACCTCTCATCTTATTAATCAGTCTCTTGTGAGGCACCTTGTCAAAGGCCTTTTGAAAGTCTAAATACACAACATCTACCGCCTCTCCCTTATCCACCCTACCTGTGATTTCTTCAAAAAACTCCAATAGGTTGATCAGGCAGGATCTTCCCTTCACAAAACCATGTTGGCTTGGACCTATTTTGCCTTGCGCCTCTAGGTATTCTGTAACCCCATCCTTGAGGATAGATTCCAATAACTTTCCCACCACTGATGTCAGACTAATAGGTCTGTAATTTCCTTTATGCTGCCTCCCACCTTTCTTATACAACGGAACTACATTTGCGACCCTCCAGTCTTCCGGAACCACGCCGGAATCTATCGATTTCTGGAAAATTATCGCCAATGCCTCCGCTGTCTCTAAAGCCACCTCCTTCAGAACAAGGGGATGCACCTCATCCGGTCCGGGAGACTTATCAGTCTTTAGCCCATTTAGTTTCCCTAGCACCTTCTCCCTAGTAATCTTAACTGAACTCAGTTCCATTCCGTGAGACTCCTGACTAACCGGCACATTGCTGATGTCCTCCACGGTGAAGACCGATGCAAAATATTCATTCAATTCCTCTGCCATCTCTCTATCGTCCATTATAATAGCTCCTGCACTGTTATCAATTGGTCCTATATCAACCCGTGTCTCTCTTTTACACCTTATGTATTTAAAAAAACTCAGTATCCTTTCGAATGTTGTCCGCCTGACTCTGGGAGGAGTTGATGGGAATGGGAGGGAGGGAGAACAAATGGAATTGGTGTGGATGGTTGATGGACAATGTGGGCTTGGTGAACAGATGGGTCTGTTGCGGATGACTGTATGTCTTTTGCGGATGTGGCTGCAATCTTACAGCGATACAGTTTTAAGGCAAAATTACCCTGAAGTACATAGGTGCAGAGTAGAATTTGGGGAGAGTTAATGGAAACATGTAGGATTCATGTAAGTGGGACACTTGATGGCTGGCATAGACCCGGTGGGCCGAAGGGCCTGTTTCCTTGCTGGATGACTCTCTGGGTAATTTATCATGTTGTTGGATGGACGCAGGGTTCGTACTTGTGTGTGTTTTTGTGATTATTTTCCCTTGTATTACCTCAACGCACTGGTGTGGTGAGATGATCTGTATGGACGGCTTGCAAAACAACGCTTTTCTCTGTACCTCAGTACATGTGACAATAAAGTCAACCTTGAGTTTATTGTCAGATGCACAAGTCCATGTGTGCGCAGGTGCAATGAAAAACTTACTTGCAGCAGCGTCACAGGCACAGAGCATCAGATAAGCAGCATTCACAAGAAAACACAAATTATACACAATTTTTACAAGAAAAATCATGTAGAACAAAAAAAAACAATGTCCATTTTATTGCAAAGTGATCAAAGTGGTCACAATGTTGCTAAACTGTAGTGATTGGGGTTGTGTCAGTTGGTTCAAGAACTGAATGGTTGAAGGGAAGTAGCTGTTCCTGAACCTGGTGGTGTGGGACTTCAGGCTTCTGTACCTCCTGCCCGATGGGAGCTGTGAGAAGATGGCACGGCCTGGATGGTGGGGATCTTTGATGATGGATGTTGCCTTCTTGAGGCAGCAAAATAATAAGCCAATTTACCAATTTACCTGTACCAGAACCTCTAGGCTAAAGGTGGGGCTAGTTCTGGACCACAAGTCTACAGCTGAGGTGTTGTCCAGTTGCACAGCCTTTGCTGTATCCAGTGCTGTCAGCTGGGGCTATCACATGGAGTGAGTCAAGCTGGCTGAAGAATGGCTTCTGTGACATTGGGTATCTTGGGAGGAGGACAAGATGGATCATCCACTCTGCACCTCTGGATGAACACAGTTACAGATGTTTCAGCCTTGGCCTTCGAGTAGCAAGGGATGATTCAGGACCGTGGGGAGAGAATGTGTCTGGTTATGGATTGAATCTGATCTTTAGAGAGGGAAATAGCCAACCTTTCCCGGCCAAGACTTCAGACCCCACACCAACACCTGGTAACAGCCCTCGGTGGTGCCTGAGCAGTTGTATCGAACCATCCACGCACCGGGAGTGGGAACAATCGGAGCGTTGGACAGGAGTTTTGTGCTGGGCTGAAATGGTGGAATGTCTCCAGGGAGCGTGCTGTCTGTGGCTGAAGTAACAAGATCAGGGGTCGGAAGTGTGTGTGGTCCCGCCCAGAGGAAGCCAGCCCTGGACCTAATCGCGGAGCAGGACTCCACCTCCAGCAGTGTTGACACAGCTCTCCTTTTTCCTGAGCCCAGCTTCCTATTCTGGGGGCTATTGAAAGGAGCAGATTGTGCACAATAAGGACTTCTCACAACCCACACGACACCAAGCACCTGGCTTAACCCTTCCTGCACTTCACTCCCACTGGGGCAACCTTCCCTGACGCAGGGAACAGCTACAGTCCACGTCTGATTCCCAAAGCAGAAGCCCCGGAGTTCCAAGGACACAGTCGGGAAGAATGAGGCAGAGGAAGACTTGCATTTCTGTAGCACCTTTCATAACCTCTCAGAGGTTTGGAGTCAATAGAATCAAGTTGTTGTTGTAATGCAAGTTCCCACAAAGAGAGGATCACCAAACTTTTAGTGGAGTGGAATGAAGGGATAAATATTGACCTCAAGACCCTGGGGAGAACTCTCCTGCTTTTCGTTAAGAGACGCCCTGAGCATCTCACATGTCCACTTGAGAGAGCAATTAGTGCCTTAGTGTAAAGGCTCCTTTGAAAACCAGCAATGGTGCAGCTGGTAAAGCCGCTGCCTCACAGCTCTAGAGACCCGGGTTCGATCCTGACCACCAGCGCTGTCCGTGTGTGGAGTTTGCACATTCTCCCTGTGGCCTTGCACCTTGTTATGACCTTGTATAGAGTTATACAGCGCAGAAACAGGCCCTTCAGCCCATGCCATCCATGCCAACCAAGATGACTGCCAAAGTAGTACAAGGTAAAACAATAACAGAATGCAGAATAAAGTGTAACTTAATGAGGTAGATTGTGAGGTCAAGAGTCCATTTCATCGTACTAGGGAACCATTCAATAGTCTTATAACAGCAGGGTAGAAGCTGCCCTTGAGCCTGGTGGTACGTGCTTTCAGGCTTTTGTATCTTCTGCCTGATGGGAGGGGGGAGAAGAGAGAATGGGGTGGGGTGGTTGGGGTCTTTGATTAAGTTGGCTGCTTTACCGAGGCAGCGAGAAGTGTAGACAGGGTCCATGGAGGGGAGGCTGGTTTCCGTGATGTGCTGAGCTGTGTCCACAACTCTCTGCAGTTTCTTGCAGTTACAGGCAGAGCAGTTGCTATACCAAGCAGTGATGCATCCGGATAGGATTTCTATGGTGCATCAATAAAAATTGGTGAGTGTCAAAGGGGACATGCCAAATTTCTTTAGTCTCCTGAGGAAATTGAGGTGCTAGTGAGCTTTCTTGGCCGTGGCGTCTATATGGTTGGACCAAGACAGGTTATTGGTGATATTCACTCCTAGGAACTTGAAGCTCTCAACCCTCTTGACCTCAACACTGTTGATGTGGACAGGAGCAGGTCCTGAAGTCAATGACCAGATCTTTTGTTTTGCTGACATTGAGGGAAAGGTTGTTGTCATGACACCATGTCACTAGGCTCTCTAGGTCCCACACAGAAGGCTAGTCCAAAAGGTTAGAGCCCATGGAATCCAGGATAAGTTGACGAATTGGATCTGAAATTAGCTTGATGGTGAGAGGGTGAGAGCGGAGGGTTGATTTTGTGATTGGAAGCCTCTGACCACAGGGATCGGTGCTGGGATCTTAGTTGTTATACTTTAATGATTTGGATATGAATGTAAGATAAGATGAAATAAGATATCTTTATCAGTCACATGTACATTGAAACACACAGTGAAATGCATCTTTTGCGTAGAGTGTTCTGGGGGCAGCCAGCAAGTCTCGCCACGCTTCCAGTGCCAACATAGCGTGCCCACAACTTCCTAACCCGTACGTCTTTGGAAAGTGGGAGGAAACCGGAGCACCCGGAGGAAACCCACGCAGAAACGGGGAGAACGTACAAACTCCTTACAGACAGCAGCCTGAATTGAACCCGGGTCGCTGGCGCTGTAAAGCGTTACGCTAACTGCTACACTACCATGCCTGAGTACCGTGCGTGGGAGGTATGATTAGTCAGCTTGTGGATGACACGAACACTGGTGGTGCTGTTGCTAGTGGGGACAATAATCTTAGGTTACAGGGTGACATTGATCAGTCGGTGAATTAGGCAGAGCACTGGCAGATGGAATTTAATCCTGATAAGTGTGAAGGGATGCACTTTGGGAGGACTGTCAATGGTAGAGCCCAGGGGAGTGTTGAACAGAGGCACCTTGGTGTACAAGTCCAAAGATCCCTGAAGATGACAGCGCAGGTAGGGTGGTGAAGAAGGCGAGCGGGATGCTTGCTTCCATTAGCTGGGCACAGAATATAAAGAGCAGGGAGGTTATGCTGCAACTTTATTATTGGTATTGGTATTGGTTTATTATTGTCACTTGTACCAAGGTACAGTGAAAAACTTGTCTTGCATACCGATCGTATGGGTCAATTCATTACACAGTGCAGTTACATTGGGTTAGTACAAAGTGCATTGATGTGGTACAGGTAAAAACAATAACAGTACAAAGTAAAGTGTCACAGGTACAGAGAAAGTGCAGTGCAATAAGGTGCAAGGTCACAACAAGGTAGATCATGAGGTCATAGTCCATCTCAGTATATAAGGGAACCGTTCAATAGTCTTATCACAGTGGGGTAGAAGCTGTCCTTAAGTCTGGTGGTTCGTGCCCTCAGGCTCCTGTATCTTCTACCTGATGGAAGAGGAGAGAAGAGAGAATGTCCCGGGTGGGTGGGGTCTTTGATTATGCTGGCTGCTTCGCCAAGACAACAAGAGATAAAGACAGAGTCCAAGGAGGGGAGGCTGGTTTCCGTGATGCACTGGGCTGTGTCCACAACTCTCTGCGGTTTCTTGCGGTCCTGGGCACAGCAGTGGCTTTACCAAGCCGTGATACATCCAGATAGGATGCTTTCTATGGTGCATCGGTAAAAGTTGGTGAGAGTCAAAGGGGACAAACCAAATTTCTTTAGCCTCCTGAGGAAGTAGAGGCGCTGGTTCGGCCACAGCTAGGGTACTGATTCTAGATTAGAGCATCTGCAGTCCTTTGTTTCTCTGGTATTACTGCTCCACTGCAAAGTCTCTTCGAGGATTCCCACGTTGAGGGAGTTTTCTTCCTCTCTTCGATGGGAGCTTCGCTCCCTCTCTGTAATTGTATCTGCTCCCCTGCACCTGCCCATCGCTATCTCTTACCTGCATCTACCTATCACCACCCTGTGCCCACCCCACCTCCCCTCTTTTGTCCACCTATCACTGCTCTGCTTTTCCCTCCTATATATTGGGCTTCCCCTTTTCCTATCTTCAGTCCTGAAGAAGGGTCCTGACCGGAAACGTTGACCACCTGCTTTTCTCCACGGATGCTGCCTGGCCTGCTGAGTTCCTCCAGCATCATCGAGTTTTTCACCTAGATTCCAGCATCTGCAGTCCTTTGTTTCTCCAGCTGGAGCACTGAGTTAGGTTCTGATTGCCACACTTCAGGAAGGACGTGATTACACTGGAGAAGGTGCAGAGGAGATTCACCAGGATGTTGCCTGGGGTGGAGTGTTTCAGTTAAAGGACAGGGGGGAGAGGCTGGCTCTGTACTCTCTGGAGTGCTGAAGGGGGGACCTGATAGATGTTTATAAAATCACGGAGGGGCACATAGGTAGGATATATAGTCAGAATCTTTTCCCCAGGACAGGGGAGTCTAGAACTGGAAGGCACAGGTTAAAGGTGAGAGGGAAGAAATTTAAAGGGATGTTTTTCACACAGAGGGTGGTGGGTTTATGAAGCGAGCTGCCAGAGAAGCTGGTTGAGGGCAGGTACAATTACAATGGTTAAAAGCTGGATGGGAAAGGGGATAGGGCCCTAATGCAGGCAAATGGGATTAGGTCCTGTTTCTGTGCTGTATAACTCTATTCCTCTAAGCTTTATACAATGTATAGGTGGGATGGGTGGGTGTTGTCTCATAGGATAAGATTTCTTTATTAGTCACATGTACAATGAAACACACAGTGAAATGCATCTTTTGCATAGAGTGTTCTGGGGGCAGCCCGCAAGTGTTAGGCTCAGTTTATAGCTGTTGCCGTACATTAAAGGGAATGGAGACTTGATTGAAACATTTAAAATCCCTAGGAGTCTTGATGGTGCACAGTAAACTCCCACAGATGACCTTGAACCCCAGGGAGAGCTATTCTCCAAATAGTGCCCACCTGAGAAAGGAGATGGTGACTTCTCACCCCACCCCACCCCACGACCCCTCCCTCCGCTACCTGCCGCGCATTTGGTTGCTCTTCAAACCTTCTCCAGCTGGTGACTCCCTCCGAGATGAAAGGAAGAGATCTCTCGGGAGCAGCCAGTCGCTGAGCTGCATCCTCGGACACACGAGGCCTTTTGGGAACTGGGACTTCCTGAAGTACAATGTTAGTTCAACAGTGGGAGAGAGCTACGCAGTGCGGGTGTATGCTGGGAGAAGAGGGAGTGAAGGGACGGGGGGTGGGGGGGGGAGGGTGAGGAAAGGAACACCCGCCCTCCTGTGGAATAAATGTGACAAGCACAGAGCAAAAGAATCTGCTGCAGGGTTAAAGGTTGGGGGTTCAAACAGGAACTCCAGGTCAACATTCCAGCCAACATCCCAATAATGTTACGGGGCATTACAGAGGGAGGGTCACACTGTGGGTGGGGCGGTGCTGAGGGAGGGTCACACTGTGAGTGGGGCAGTGCTGAGGGAGGGTCACACTGTGAGAAAAGTGGTACTGAGTGCGCTCTCCCGTTGAACTGAAGATGTGATTGTATAAATCCAAAGGTGCAGTTGTGGAGAATGTTGGGCGGTGGGGGAGTGTGGGTTTCATCTCGAGCGGTGAGCTGGAGCAGTTTTCTTCTTGGAAGGACTCTGTTTTGCCAGGTGTTGGAGTCTGTGTTCTGAGCGCTGTGGGAGGGACGGCGCTGGAGTTTCATCCACAGCCTGTCTGCTTGTCTGGAGAAGACTCCCACCTCTCCTTTCTCCGCACTGCTCCTTTATGGGACTAATTACTGGTGTGCCCTGCTGGTTGTGTCGCTGTTTATCGCACCAGCAGAGTTTTGTGATCACTGACTGCGTAGTGCCTTGTCATGGTGGCTGTAAAGGCTCTAAGATGGTGGGGCCTCAGTCCTACGCAGCCATTGCAGCTCCTGGAGGCATGGCTTCTGCAAGGACGTCACCTTTCAGTCTGTTGACTTTGTAAAATGCTGTGTGCATGTTGTGAAACAGATTCGGGATCTCAGAGGCAGGGACTCTGAACACAGTCCGAGAGATAAAAGATTTATTTACAAAAGGCAAATGCAGGGAAAGGGCAAAGGGAGTAACACCCCCACCCCCACCCCCCCACACACCCCCCCACCCACACCCCCACCCCCACCCCCCCCACACACACCCCCACCCCCACCCACACCCCCACCCGCACACCCCCACCCACACCCCCCACCCCCCCACACACCCCCCACCCACACCCCCACCCCCCACCCCCACACCCCCCCCACCCACACCCCCACCCACACCCCCCACACCCACACCCCCACCCACACACACCCACCCCCACACACACCCACCCCCACACACACAGACACCCACACACAGACACACACACACAGACACACACACCCACAGACACACACACCCACAGACACAGACACACACACACACACACAACCCCACACACACACACGCAGACACACACGCAGACACACACACACACACACACACACACACAACGAACTGGGTACATACAATCAAGGAAAATCAATAGAATACCCGCCACCCCTTGACTCAGTGCAGGCGCGGCTCTATGCTACCAGGGACACTAACTAAAACGCTCCCAACCCTTTTAACAGTGCACGTCTCACCAATGATTTCTCCAGTGCTGTTTCACAGTGCTCGGCCTGGAGCGAAGCAGGGTGATCCCTTAGAGACAAAAGAGAGAAAGCCGAGCATATGTGGCACTCTTTATAGTGCTGGAGGGCTGGGGGGGTCCAGCCCAGGTAATTTAAAAGGCCAATGGCCCGGTGCCAGCAAGGACTAATCGATTACAAAGGCCAATGGTCAGGTGTGCGCT
Organism: Pristis pectinata; assembly: GCF_009764475.1. Lineage (NCBI taxonomy): Eukaryota > Metazoa > Chordata > Chondrichthyes > Rhinopristiformes > Pristidae > Pristis > Pristis pectinata. The sequence continues at coordinate 2,557,222 of NC_067408.1, read as the reverse complement.
GATGGGTGGACCGGGGCCAAACCTTGATTGACAGTGGTGTGTCTTCCGACCAGGTAGGGTACAGCGCTGTCATGTGACAGCCACGACCCTCCACAATACAGCGCAGTACATAACATGTGCATGTGTTGTACATCATTGTACATGTGACCTCGTTATGACCTTGCACCTTATTGTCTGCCTGCACTGCACTTTCTCTGTAGCTGTTACACTTTATTCTGCATTCTGTTATTGTTTTACCCTGTACTACCTCAATGCACTATTGCAATGAAATGATCTGTATGCAAGGCAGGTTTTTCACTGTACTTCGGTACATGTGACAATAATAAACTAGTTTACCAATTTACCTTATCAGAAGTCTTACTGAAGTCCATGTAAACAACATAACCACACTGCCCACATTTTATCTTTGTAAAGTTCCATCAAATTAGCTTTGGTAAGGATCTCCCCCTAACAGAGCCATGCTTCCTACCTTTGTTAAATCCATTCACAAGAAATGTGCGTTGCTGACTGATTTGGTGTTTAACAGCCGTTCCTAATTACCACTGCACTGTGTGTCCTCAGCCATTTCAGAGGGCAGTTACTAATTAACCCCACTGGTGGATCTGCCTGCGGTCAACTTTTACTTACCTGCTCCAGAGATGTGGACATCACTAACAGTGTCAGCATTTATTGTCCAACCCTAACAGCCCTTGAACTGTGAAACTACTAGGGATGGACAATAAATGAAGTCAGAAACCATTGGCCATTTTGCTTCACATCTGTTATTGGCAAGATGTTGGAGCTACAATTAAGGAAGAAAAAGCTAGTCATTTAAAGGCTTAATGCAATCAAACCAAGTCAATGTGACTTTGTGAAAAGAAAATCCTGTTTGACAAATGTAACTTAGGGGATGTAACAAGCAGAGGCAGTAGAGGGGCTCCTGTGGATGTAGTGTACAGTAACATTCTGAGAATCCGCTATCCGACTATGTTGATGGGAAGAAAAATACGAGCTGCTGGAACTCAGCGGTCAGGCAGCATCTGTGGAGGCAGAGGGATGGCCAACGATCTTCATCACGGATGCTTCCTTCACTGAGCTTCCCCAGCAGCTTTTTGCTCCAGGTTCCAGCACCTACAGTCTCTTGTGTCTGTACGTTGGGAGAATAAAATGGAATTGGTGTGGAATTAATGTGAGTGCTTGATTGTCGGCATGAGCCCAATGGGCTGAAGAGCCTGTCTCTGTGCTGTATAACTCTATGACCCTGGGACAGTTGGACCTGAGAGATGAGCGAACGCCGCTCTGAAGACACGGACGTTGACCTCCGTTTCCCTCGGCCAATCGAGAGGGAGTCAGGCTCAGATCCCTGAATTCAGACAGGCGGGGATGGGTACCCCACGGTGTCCAGTGTGGTAACTCAAAGGATCCTGGAAAAGGCAGCAGGAACCATGGAGTCATAGAGTAATACAGCACAGAAACAGGCCCTTCAGCCCAACTTATCCATTGTATTGGTATTGGTTTATTATTGTCACTTGTACCGAGGTACAGTGAAAAACTTGTCTTGCATACCGATCGTACAGGTCACTTCAATACACAGTGCAGTTACATTGGGTTAGTACAGAGTGCATTGATGTAGTACAGGTAAAAACAATAACAGTACAGAGTAAAGTGTCACAGCTACAGAGAAAGTGCAGTGCAATAAGGTGCAAGGTCATAACAAGGTAGATCGTGAGGTCAGAGTCCATCTCATTGTATAAGGGAACCGTTCAATAGTCTGATCACAGTGGGGTAGAAGCTGTCCTTAAGTCTGGTGATACGTGCCTTCAGGCTCCTGTATCTTCTGCCTGATGGAAGAGGAGAGAAGAGAGAATGTCCCGGGTGGGTGGGGTCTTTGATTATGCTGGCTGCTTCACCAAGGCAGCGAGAGGTAAAGACAGAGTCCAAGGAGGGGAGGCTGGTTTCCGTGATGTGCTGGGCTGTGTCCACAACTCTCTGCAGTTTCTTGTGGCCTTGGGCAGAGCAGTTGCCGTACCAAGCCGTGATACATCCAGATAGGATGCTTTCCATGGTGCATCGATAGAAGTTGGTGAGTGTCAAGGGGGAAAAACCGACCAAGGTACCCACCAAGCTAGTCCCGTTTGGCCCATATCCCTCTAAACATTTCCTATCTACATACCTGTTCAAGTGACTACTAAATGTTGTTATTGATCTGAGAAGAGTTCTCATTTCTTTGTGAAGAGCAGGGCAACCTGGGATGGGTTTATGCCTCATCCAGTATCACTCAGATACTCATCATCTGCCCATGGTTGATTGTAGATCAGTCTGTGCAGCTATTGACTGTCGCCATCCCTGGGTCGTAAGAGTAGCAGACGTGCTTTGGGAGATTGCAAAAGATACTACTGAACTGCAAAGTCCCTCTTCCTGACCACACCCAGCTCTCCTGCTCCAGTCTCACTGACAATTAGCAGCACCTCTTCCTCAGGAGATGGGCTCCTTCCTCAACACTCCCACGCCAACATTCCCTTCTGGAAAAGTGGCTGAACTTTTCCTAACCCGAGGGACCATGGAACTGATCGTAGGAGACACCTCTGATCAAACGTATTGGTTCAGGGTTAGATTTCCGCTGGCCATTCCAGCAGCTCCTTCTCCACTGCTATCAGACTCCTGAACCAATTGTATGAGGAGCGTTTGATGTCTCTGGGCCTGTACTGAAGGATGAGGGGGGATCTCATTGAAACCTACCGGATACTTAAAGGCCTGGATAGAGTGGACGTGGAGAGGATGTTTCCATCAGAGGGAGAGTCCAGGATCCGAGGGCACAGCCTCAGAATAAAGGGATGTCCCTTTAGAACTGAGATGAGGAGGAATTTCTTTGATTGTGAATCTGTGGGATTCATTGCCACGGAGGGCTGTGGAGGCCAAGTCATTGGGTGTAGAGGCCAAGTCATTGGCAGAGATCAATAGGTTCTCGATTGGTGAGGGGGTTAAGGGTTATGGGGAGAAGGCAGGAGAATGGGGTTGAAAAAAAATCAGCCATGATTGAATGGTGGAGCAGACTCGATGGGCCGAATGGCCTAATTCTGCTCCTATGTCTTGTGGTTTTATATCACCTCTCTCACATCCCCTTCCCGGTGGTGATGCCACGTTCTCGAACCTTTCATTCTACCTCTCCCGTTATTGTCACTTTAGCATTTCTTTTTGCACTCTCAGTTTGCACAACTACTAAAGTTTACACCATTCCATTGTTTTACGCCCTTCCCTGTCTTCATTGCTGTATTCATTACTACCACATATACTGTTTACTCTGTGAGCTTCATGTGAACAAGGAACTTCATTGCACCCTTGTGTGTGTGACAGTAAGCTAACCTGGTCTAATTCTCAGCTCCAATAACATTACAGTAACTCGTACCTCCCTCCCCAACCCTGCCCTCTGCTCAACGTTCTCACCACCACCCCTCCCCATTAGAAAAGGAGCAATTGGAATGATTACAGCACAGAGGAAACCAATTGGTTGGTCAAGATTGATTCAGCTCCTCAAGAAGCCACCCTGTCAATCCCAGCTCCCAACTCTTTCCCACTTACACTGCCGATTATTCCCTCTCGTGTCCTTCCAATTCCCTACTGAAGGCTACTGAAGGCTCCAACTGATCCCCTCTCTTCAGACAGTGAGTTCTTCATCATCAGCCTCACTGCATAGCTCAAAGCCAACAACCAAGTCCAGTTAGCGATTAGGGCAGTAAAAGATGTGTTATCCTTTACTGCAGGATGGTCAATTGTCAAACGATATTTTCTTTTCACCAAACTATGTTGACCTGGTTTGATTGCATTATACATCTCTAAATAACCAACTATTTCTTCCTTAATTATAACAGATGCTCCTGCAATAGAGGCTAAATTGATACAGGACCTTGTACTAAATTTGTATGGGGCTTTGGTGAGACCTGCCTCCTTACCCAAAACACAATGTAGTTGCTGTAGAGCGAGTACATCAATGGTTCACCAGACTGGGTCCAGGGATAGGAGATCTGTCATATCACGAGAATTCAAGTCGACAAGCCCTGTATTTTCTACCGTTTTGAAGAGTGAGAGGTGATGTCACTGAAATTTGCAAAATTCATCCAGAGTTTGATAGGGTAGACACAGGGAGGATGTGTCCCCTGGTTGAGGACTCTAGGACTCGGGCTACAGCCTCGGAATAAGGGATCGGTCATTTAGGACTGAGGTGAGGAGAAATATTTTCCCTCAGATGGTGGTGAATCTTTGGAATTTTCTACCCCAGAGGGATGTTGGTCATTGATAATTGGTTTATTATTGTCACATGTACCGAGATACAGTGAAAAACTTTGGCTTGTGTGCCATCCAGACAGATCATTCTGTACACAAGTACATCGAGGCAGTAAAAAGGAAAACAGAATGCAGAATATAGTGTTACAGTTACAGAGAGAGTGTCGTGCAGGTAGGCAATGAGGTGCAAGGGCCACGACGAGGTACATTGGGAGATCAAGAGTTCATCTTTATCATACAAGAGGTCCGTTCAAGAGTCTTACAACAGTGGGATAGAAGCTGTCCTTGAGCCTGGTGGTACATGTTCTCAGGCTTTTGTATCTTCTGCCCAGTAGAAGGGGGGAGAAGAGAGAATGTCCAGGGTGGGAAGGGCCTTTGATTATGTTGGCTGCTTTACCGAGGCAGCGGGAAGTGCAGACAGAATCCATGGAGGGGAGGCTGGTTTCCGTGACGCGCTGGGCTGTGTCCACAACTCTCTGCAGTTTCTTGCGGTCACGGGCAGAGCAGTTGCCGTATCAAGCTGTGATGCATCTGGACAGGATGCTTTCAATGGTGCATCAATAAAAGTTGGTGAGGGTCAACGTGGACATGCCAAATTTGTTGAAGCTCAGCCAATGAGATAATTCAAAACAGAGATCAACATTGAAGATTCAGATTCAAATGAGTTTATTTTCATATCCACCAGGGTGCAATGAAATTCCTTGCTCGCGTGAAGCTCACAGAGTAAACAGTGTACACGGTGGTAATAAATACAGCAATAACTGCAGCGATGAGCACAAAACAGCAGAATGGTGCGATGTTGAGTGGTGCAGTCTGAGGTAGTGCAAACAGAAATGCTAAAAATAAAGGTATTAGTATTGGTTTATTATTGTCACTTGTACCAATGTACAGTGAAAAACTTGTCTTGCATACCGATCGTACGGGTCAATTCATTACACAGTGCAGTTACATTGGGTTAGTACAGAGTGCATTGATGTAGTACAGGTAAAAACAATAACAGACAGAGTAAAGTGTCACAGGTACAGAGAAAGTGCAGTGCAATAAGGTGCAAGGTCACAACAACGTAGATCGTAAGGTCAGAGTCCATCTTATCGTATAAGGGAACTGTTCAATAGTCATATCACAGTGGGGTAGAAGTTGTCCTTAAGTCTGCTGGTACGTGCCCTCAGGCTCCTGTATCTTCTACCCGATGGAAGAGGAGAGAAGAGAGAATGTCCTGGGTGGGTGGGGTCTTTGATTATGCTGGCTGCTACACCAAGACAGCGAGAGGTAAAGACAGAGTCCAAGGAGGGGAGGCTGATGTCTGTGATGCGCTGGGCTGTGTCCACAACTCTCTGCAGTTTCTTGCGGAGACAGGGATAGTGCAAGAAAATGGCATTGAGGTAGATCAGCCACAAACCTGTTGAAAAAAAGTGCAGATATATCAAGAGATGGACAAATAGATAGCCAGATAGATTAGATAGCAGGAGGCACAAATAGGTCGATAAAAGAAGATCGGTACAGAGAGCTAGGTAATGTTAGAGATCTGGAAGAGTATAAGGCTAATAGGAAGGAGCTTAAGAAGGAGATTAGGAGAACCAGGAGGGGACATGAGAAGACCTTGGCAGCCAGGATTAAGCAAAACCCCAAGACGTTCTACAAGTATGTGAAGAGCAAGAGGATGAGATGCGAAAGAATAGGGCCTATCAAGTGCAGCAGTGGGAAAGTGTGTGTGGATCCGGAAGAAGTAGCGGAGGTACTTAATGAATACTTCACGTCAGTATTCACTATGGAAAAAGATCTGGGGGAGTGTAGTGGGGACTTGCAGCGGGCTGAAAAGTTTAAGCATGTAGATATTAGGAAAGAGGAGGTGCTGAAACTTTTGGAAAGCATCAAGTTGGATAAGTCGCTGGGACCGGATGATATGTACCCCAGGCTGCTGTGGGAGGCGAGGGAGGAGATTGCAGAGCCTCTGACGATGATCTTTGCATCGTTGATGGAGACAGGAGAAGTTCCAGAAGATTGGAGGGTTGCAGATGTTGTTCCCTTATTCAAGAAAGGGAGTAGGGATAACCCAGGGAATTATAGACCAGTGAGTCTCACAGTGGTTGGTAAGCTGATGGAGAAGATCCTGAGAGGCAGGATTTATGAACATTTAGAGAGGTATAATATGATTAGGAATAGTCAGCATGGCTTTGTCAAGGGCAGGTCCTGCCTTACGAGCCTGATTGAATTTTTTGAGGATGTGACTAAACACATCGATGAAGGGAGAGCAGTAGATGTAGTGTATATGGATTTCAGCAAGGCGTTTGATAAGGTACCCCATGCAAGGCTTATTGAGAAAGTAAGGAGGCATGGGATCCAAGGGGGCATTGCAGTGTGGATCCAGAACTGGCTGGCCCACAGAAGGCAAAGAGTGGTTGTTGAGGGGTCGTATTCTGCGTGGAGGTCGTTGACCAGTGGTGTACCTCAGGGATCTGTACTGGGACCCTTGCTCTTTGTGATTTTTATAAATGACCTGGATGAGGAAGTGGAGGGGTGGGTTAGTACGTTTGCAGATGACACAAAGGTTGGGGGTTTTGTTGGTAGTTTGGAGGGCTGTCAGAGGTTACAGAGGGACATAGACAGGGTGCAAAGTTGGGCTGAGAAGTGGCAGATGCAGTTCAACCCAGATAAGTGTGAAGTGGTTCATTTTGGTAGGTCAAATATGATGGCAGAATATAGTATTAATGGTAGGACTCTTGGCAGTGTGGAGGATCAGAGGGATCTTGGGGTCTGAGTCCATAGGACACTGAAAATGGCAGTGCAGGTTGACTCTGTGGTTAAGAAGGCATATGGTGTATTGTCCTTCATCAATCAGGAAATTGAATTTAGGAGCCGGGAGGTATTGTTGCAGCTATATAGGTCCCTGGTCAGACCCCACTTGGAGTACTGTGCTCAGTTCTGGTTGCCTCACTACAGGAAGGATGTGGAAGCCATAGAGAGGGTGCAGAGGAGATTTACAAGGATGCTGCCTGGAATGTGGAGCATGCCTTATGAAAGCAGGTTGAGGGAACTCGGCCTTTTCTCCTTGGAGTGACAGAGGATGAGGGAGGACCTGATAGAGGTATATAAGATGATGAGAGGTATTGATCGGGTAGATAGTAAGAGGCTTTTCCCCAGGGCTGAAATGGTGGCCACAAGAGGACATAGGTTTGAGGTGCTGGGGAGTAGGTACAGAGGAGATGTCAGGGGTAAGTTTTTTACTCAGAGAGTGGTGAGTGTGTGGAATGGGCTGCCGGCAACGGTGGTGGAGGCGGATACGATAGCGTCTTTTAAGAGACCGTTAGATAGGTACATGGAGCTGAGAAAAGTAGAGGGCTATGGGTAAGCCTAGTAATTTCTAGGGTAGAGATATGTCCGGCACAGCTTTGTGGGCTGAAGGGCCTGAATTGTGCTGTAGTTTTTCTATGTTTCTATAACTAGCGTGAGTATAGAGAGTGGATGGATAAGACAGAAAGAGGCAGACAGACACATATATTTTTAAATCGAGAGATGACATATTGTTATATTTTTAGAAGGGATAGTAAAGCAGTGTGAGAGGGAGTCGTTCACAGTGGGAATGCCACGGTGAGGAGATGAAGTCCTTGGATTAGGCCAGAGTTCCAACGAGAAGGAGGAATATTGGTGCTGATCTGCTGACACCTTGTGGACAAATGGTACCGTGAGGGCCACAACCAGCCAATCACAGCGCTGGACTATAAACTGCTAAACCTCATTGGCCAGTGTATTATAACTGGGTGATGCACTGAAGGTGTAATATGTCTTGTCCATATTGTGAGATAAGGTGAGACCACATCAGGAAAACATCCGTGAAGATATCAGCAGTGTCCACTCCCTGTAGGAGGGTTTGGACAGCAAGCCCCAGTGACCTGTTCCACCATGACCGGCACCATGAGTTGATATCCATGCTGCCCTCAGATACAGGGTCCCGGACTGGACTTAAACAACAGCCAAAGCTGAAGTTAGCCTATGGTTTAACAGGCAAATATTCCACCTTTCACCTACCACCCCCTGTCTCATCACCACCCCTGCCTCTCAACTTTTTATACTCTCTATCTCCCCTCTACACTCTCAGTCCTGATGCTGGGTCTCGACCCGAAACGTCGACCATCTCTTTGCCTCCACAGATGCTGCCTGACCTGCTGAGTTCTTTCAGCAGCTTGATTTTGCTCCAGATTCCAGCACTACAGTCTCTTGTGTATCCACCAGACTGAAGGTTCCCTGCTGCCCTTCTTGGTATTGGTATTGGTTTATTATTGTCACTTGTACTGAGAAACAGTGAAAAACTTCTCTTGCATACCGATTGTACAGGTCAATTCATTACACAGTGCAGTTACATTGAGTTAGTACAGAGTGCATTGAGGTAGTACAGGTAAAAACAATAACAGTACAAAACAATAACAGTACAATAAAGGAACAACATTAATTATCATCCAGTCTTCTGACACCTCGCCCGAGGATAATGAAGATGCAAAACTCTCCATCAGAGCCCCATTTACCTTCTCCCTTGCTTCCCATTCCATCCTGGGATGACCTCATCCAGCCCTGGGGATTTATCAGTCCTATGCATCCCATGAATCTAACACCTCTTCCCTAATACTGACCTGCTCCACATTATCAATGTACCCCTCCCTGAACTCACTACCCTCCACATCCTTCTCCTTGGTGAATACAGATGAGAAGTATTCATTAAGGACTTTGCCCACAACACCTGCCTCCACACATAGATTACCCAATAGTCCCTAATTTGCCCCCCTAATTTCATTCTTAAATTCTCTCCCACACACTCCATATTCCTCAAGAGTCTTCCCTGATCCCAGACGACTATACCTGTCATCTGTTTCCCTTTCTTATCCTGATCAAACCTTCAATATCCTGTACGGTAGTGTAGCAGTTAGTGTAACGCTATTATATTGGTGCCGGAAGCGTGGTGACACTTGCGGGCTGCCCCAGCACATTCTCAGTAACGCAAAAAGGTGCATTTCACTGTGTGTTTCGGTGTATATGTGACTAATAACTAAACATCTTATATCCATCCAAGGTTCCCTAATTTTGCCACCTTTGCCTTTTACCCTCACTGGAACGTACTTTGGTCTTGAATTCTTACTAATTCTCCTTTTTGAAAGCCCCAACTTGTCAGCTGACATTTTTCATACAAGCATCTGCTCCCAATTTACCTTCCCCAGATCCTCTCTTACACTATTGAAATCAATCTTCTCCCAACACAAGACCTTAACTTGAGGACCAACCTTATCCCTTTTCCATAACTACCTTGAAACTTACAGAAATATGGTCACGGTTCCCAAAGTGTTCCCCCACCCACACCTCCACCACCCGCCCAGTTTCATTTCCTAAGATGTGGTCAAATACTACCCCATCTCTAACAGGACTCCCTACATACTTTCTCAAAACATTTTTTTTTGGACGCACTTAACAAATTCTGCCCCATCTGAGTCCTTTGCACTAAGCCAATCCCAGTTAACATGAGAAAGTTGAAACCCCCACTACTACAACCCTGTTGCTCCTACACCTTCCTGTGATTTGCTTACATATCTGTTCCTCTAATTCTTGCTGACTGTTGGGAGGCCTACAGTAAAGTGATCGCTCCTTTCTTATTCCTAAATTCTACCCACTTGGCCTCATTGGACAACCCCTCCAGGATATCCTCTCTAAGTACTACCATTATGTTCTAATCAGTGGTGTGAATCCTCCTCTTCCTTTACATCCCCCCAGTCACAGCTGAACCTTCTATACCCTAGTTCTACCCTTCTCTCAACCACGTTTCCGTGATTGCAATAACATAGAACATAGAACAGTACAGCACAGAACAGGCCCTTCGGCCCACAATGTTGTGCCAACATCGCTAACCCCTCCTACCTACAGAATGCTCATATCCCTCCATTTTCCTCTCATT